>NW_027476158.1:339696-679393 GCF_051020955.1 Megalopta genalis
ATGAATGCGAAGTAGAAGCCTTAGCTTCAAATCAATGCGAAACAAATCATTTAGCTTCAAATACTTGTGATATACAGGATTTAGCTTCAAATGCAGGCGAAACAAACGTGTTAGCTTCACATCCATGCGAAAGAAATGGTTTAGCTTCAAATACTTGTGATATACATGATTTAGCTTCAACAGCATGCGAAACAAACGAGTTATCTTCAAATTCATGCAAAACACATGATTTAGCTTCAAATCAGTTCGACGTAGATGGCTGAGCTTCAAATCCATGCGAAACAAATCGTTTAGCTTCAACTACTTGTGATATACATGATTTAAATTCAACTGCATGTGATACAAACTAGTTAACTTAATATCCATACGAAACACATGATTTAGCTCCAAATCAATGCGAGGTAGAAGGCTTAGCTTCAAATCCATGCGAATCAAATGGTTTAGCTTCAAATACTTGTGATATACATGATTTATATTCAACTGCATGCGACACAAACGAGTTAGCTTCAAATCCAAGCGAAACGCACGATTAAGCCTCAATTCAATGCGAAGTAGAAGGATTAGCTTCGAATCCATGCGAAACGAATGATTTAGCTTCAAATAAATGCGAATATAAGTGATATAGCTTCAAATGCAGGCGACACTAACGAGTTAGCTTCAAATCCATGAGAAACACATAATTTAGCTTCAAATCAATGCGAAGTAGGAGGCTTAGCTTTAAATCCATGCGACACAAATAATCTAGTTTCAAATACTTGTGATATACAGGATTTAGCTTCAACTGCATGCGAAACAATCAAGTTATCTTCAAATCCATGCGAAACAAATGATTTAACTTCAAATCAATGCGAAGTAGAAGGCATAGCTTCAAATCCATGCGAACCGAATGATTTGGCTTCAAATACTTGCGAATGTAAGTGATATAGCTTCAACTGCATGCGAAACAAACGTGTTATCTTCAAATCCATGCGCAACCACATGATTTAGCTTCAAATCAATGCGAAGTAGAAGACTTAGCTTCAAATCCATTCGAATCAAATGGTGCAGCTTCAAATACATGTGATACACATGATTTAGCTTCAACTGCATGGAAACAAACGAGTTAGCTTCAAATCCAATCGAAACACATGATTTAGCTTCAAATGAATGCGAAGTAGAAGGATTAGCTTCAAAAACATGCGAAACGAATGATTGACCTTCACATACTTGCGAATATAAGTGATATAGCTCCAAATGCAGGCGAAAAAAACGAGTTAGCTCCAAATCCATGCGAAATGCATGTTTTAGCTTCAACTCAATGCGAAGCAGAAGTCTTCGTTTCATATCCATGCGAATCAAATGGAATAGCTTCAAATAATCGTGATATACACGATTTAGCGTCACTGCGTGCGAAACAAACGAGTTAGCTACAAATCCATGCGAAACACAAGATTTAGCTTCAAAACAATCCGCAGTAGAAGGATTAGCTTCAAATCCATGCGAAACGAATGATTGACCTTCAAATACTTGCGAATATAAGTGATATAGCTTCAAATCCATGCGAAACGCATGATTTAGCTTCAAATGAATGCGAAGTTGAAGGATTAGCTTCAAATCCATGCGAAACGAATGATTTATCATCAAATACTTTCGAATAGAAGTAATGTAGCTTCAAATGCAGGCGAAACAAACGAGGTAGCTTCAAATCCATGCGAAACACATGATTTAGCTTCAAATCTATGCGAAACAAACGAGTTAGCTTCAAATGCAAGCGAAACACATGATTCAGCTTCAAATCAATGCGAAGTAGAAGGCTCAGTTTCAAATACGTGAGAAACAAATGGTTCAGCTTCAAATTCTTGTGATATACATGATTTTGCTTCAAATGAAGATGAAATAAACGAGTTAGCTTCAAATCCATGCGAAACACATGATATAGTTTCAAATTCATGAGAAACACATGGTTCAGCTTAATATTCATGCGAAACAGATGGTTTAGATTTAGATATTTGTGATAAACATGATTTAGCTTCAACTGCATGCGAATCAAACGAGTTAGCCTCGAATCCATGCGAAACACATGATTTAGCTTCAAATCAATGCGAAGTAGAAGGCTTAGCTTCAAATCCATGCGAAACGAATGATTGAGCTCCAAATGCTTGCGAATATAAGTGATATAGCTTCAAATGCAGACGAAGCAAACGAGTTAGCTTCAAATTCATGCCAAACACATGATTTAGCTTCAAATCAATGCGAAATAGAAGGCTTATCTTCGAATCCATGCGAAACTAATGTTTAGCTTCAGATACCTGTGATATATATGATATAGCTTCAACTGCATGCGAAACAAATGAGTTAGCTTCAAATCCATGTGAAACACATGATTTTGCTGTAAATCAATGCGAAGTAGAAGGATTATCTTCGAATCCATGCGGAACAAATGGTTTAGCTTCAAATACTTGTGATATACATGATTTAGTTTCAACTGCATGCGAAACAAACGAGTTAGCTTCAAATCCATGTGAAACACTTGATTTAGCTTCAAATCAAAGCGAAGTAGAAGGGTTATCTACGAATCCATGCGAAACAAATGGTTTAGCTTCAAATACTTGTGAAATACATGATTTACATTCAACAGCATGCGGAACAAATGAGTTAGCCTCAAATCCAAACGAAACACATGATTTAGCATCAAATCAATGCGAAGTAGAAGGGTTATCTTCGAATCCATGCGAATCAAATGGTTTAGCTTCAAATGATTGTGATATACATGATTTAGTTTCAACTGCATGCGAAACAAATGAGTTAGCTTCAAATCCATGCGAAACACATGATTTAACTTCAAATCAATGCGAAGAAGAAGGCATAGCTTCAAATCCATGCGAACCGAATGATTTGGCTTCAAATACTTGCGAATGTAAGTGATATAGCTTCAACTGCATGCGAAACAAACGTGTTATCTGCAAATCCATGCGAAACACATGATTTAGCTTCAAATCAATGCGAAGTAGAAGGCTTAGCTTCAAATCCATGCGACACGAATGATTTAGCTTCATATACTTGCGATGTAAGTGATATATCTTCAAATGCAGGCGAAACAAACGAGTGAGCTTCAAATCCAAGCGTAACACATGATTTGACTTCAAATCAATGCAAAGTAGAAGGCTTAGCTTCCAATCCATGCCAAACGAATTATTTAGCTTCAAATGCTTGCGAATATAAGTGATATAGATTCAACTGCATGGTAAACAAACGAGATAGCTTCAAATCCAAACGAAACACATGATTTAGCATCAAATCAATGCGAAGTAGAAGGCTTATCTTCGAATCCATGCGAATCAAATGGTTTAGCTTCAAATGATTGTGATATACATGATTTAGTTTCAACTGCATGCGAAACAAATGAGTTAGCTTCAAATCCATGCGAAACACATGATTTAACTTCAAATCAATGCGAAGAAGAAGGCATAGCTTCAAATCCATGCGAACCGAATGATTTGGCTTCAAATACTTGCGAATATAAGTGATATAGCTTCAACTGCATGCGATACAAACGTGTTATCTGCAAATCCATGCGCAACCACATGATTTAGCTTCAAATAAATGCGAAGTAGAAGGCTTAGCTTCAAATCCATGCGAAACGAATGATTTAGCTTCAAATGAATGCGAAGTTGAAGGATTAGCTTCAAATCCATGCGAAACGAATGATTTATCATCAAATACTTTCGAATAGAAGTAATGTAGCTTCAAATGCAGGCGAAACAAACGAGGTAGCTTCAAATCCATGCGAAACACATGATTTAGCTTCAAATCTATGCGAAACAAACGAGTTAGCTTCAAATGCAAGCGAAACACATGATTCAGCTTCAAATCAATGCGAAGTAGAAGGCTCAGTTTCAAATACGTGAGAAACAAATGGTTCAGCTTCAAATACTTGTGATATACATGATTTTGCTTCAAATGAAGATGAAATAAACGAGTTAGCTTCAAATCCATGCGAAACACATGATATAGTTTCAAATTCATGAGAAACACATGGTTCAGCTTAATATTCATGCGAAACAGATGGTTTAGATTTAGATATTTGTGATAAACATGATTTAGCTTCAACTGCATGCGAATCAAACGAGTTAGCCTCGAATCCATGCGAAACACATGATTTAGCTTCAAATCAATGCGAAGTAGAAGGCTTAGCTTCAAATCCATGCGAACCGAATGATTTGGCTTCAAATACTTGCGAATATAAGTGATATAGCTTCAACTGCATGCGAAACAAACGTGTTATCTGCAAATCCATGCGCAACCACATGATTTAGCTTCAAATAAATGCGAAGTAGAAGGCTTAGCTTCAAATCCATGCGAAACGAATGATTGAGCTCCAAATGCTTGCGAATATAAGTGATATAGCTACAAATGCAGACGAAGCAAACGAGTTAGCTTCAAATCCATTCAAAACACATGATTTAGCTTCAAATTCATTCGAAAGAAATGGTTTAGCGTACTATTCATGGGAATCAAATGGTTCAGATTCAAATACTTGTGATATACACGATGTAGATTCAACTGCATGCGAAACAAACGAGTTAGCTTCAAATCCAAGCGAAACACATGATTTATCTTCAAATCAATGCGAAGTATCAGGCTTAGCTTCAAATCCATGCCAAACACATGATTTAAATTCAAATTAATACTAAGTTGAAGGGTTAGCTACAAATCCATGCGAATCTAATCGTTTAGCTTCAAATACTTGTGATATACATGATTTAGCTTCAACTGCATGCGAAACAAATGAGTTAGCTTCAAATCCAAGCGAAACGCATGATTTAGATTCAAATTAATGCTAAGTTGCAGGGTTAGCTTCAAATCCATGCGAATCGAATCGTTTAGCTTCAAATACTTGTGATATACATGATATAGCTTCAGCTGCATGCGAAACAAACGAGTTAGCTTCAAAAACCATGCGAAAATCATGATTTAGCTTCAAATCAATGCGAAGCAGAAGGCTTATCTTCAAATCCATGCGAAACAAATCGTTTAGCTTCAAATACTTGTGATATACATAATTTAACTTCAGCTGCATGTGATAGAATCGAGTTAACTTAAAATCCAAGCGGAACACATGATTTAGCTTCAAATCAATGCGAAGTAGAATGCTGAGTTTCAAATCCATGCGAATCAAACGGTTTAGCTTCAAATGCGTGTGATATACTTGATTTAGATTCAAGTGCGTTCGAAACAAACGTGTTAGCTTCAAATCCAAGCGAAACACATGATTTATCTTCAAATCAATGCGAGGTAGAAGGCTTAGCTTCAAATCCATGCGAAACAAACGTGTTAGCTTCAAATCCAAGCGAAACACATGATTTATCTTCAAATCAATGCGAGGTAGAAGGCTTAGCTTCAAACCTATGCGAATCAAACGGTTTTGCTTCAAATACTTGTGATATACTTGATTTATATTCAAGTGCATGCGAAACAAACGAGATAGCTTCAAATCCATGCGAAAAACATGATTTAGCTCCAAATCGATGCGAAGTAGGAGGCTTAACTACGAACCCATGCGAAACAAATGGTTTAGCTGCAAATACTCGTGATATACATGACTTAGCTTCAACACCATGCGAAACAAACGAGTTAGATTCAAATCCATGCGAAACACATGATTTAGCTTCAAATCAATGCGAAGAAGAAGGGTGATCTTCGAATCCATGCTAATCAAATGGTTCAGCTTCAAATACTTGTGATATACATGATTTTGCTTCAAATGAAGATGAAATAAACGAGTTAGCTTCAAATCCATGCGAAACACATGATATAGTTTCAAATTCATGAGAAACACATGGTTCAGCTTAATATTCATGCGAAACAGATGGTTTAGATTTAGATATTTGTGATAAACATGATTTAGCTTCAACTGCATGCGAATCAAACGAGTTAGCCTCGAATCCATGCGAAACACATGATTTAGCTTCAAATCAATGCGAAGAAGAAGGGTGATCTTCGAATCCATGCTAATCAAATGGTTCAGCTTCAAATACTTGTGATATACATGATTTTGCTTCAAATGAAGATGAAATAAACGAGTTAGCTTCAAATCCATGCGAAACACATGATATAGTTTCAAATTCATGAGAAACACATGGTTCAGCTTAATATTCATGCGAAACAGATGGTTTAGATTTAGATATTTGTGATAAACATGATTTAGCTTCAACTGCATGCGAATCAAACGAGTTAGCCTCGAATCCATGCGAAACACATGATTTAGCTTCAAATCAATGCGAAGTAGAAGGCTTAGCTTCAAATCCATGCGACACGAATGATTTAGCTTCATATACTTGCGATGTAAGTGATATATCTTCAAATGCAGGCGAAACAAACGAGTGAGCTTCAAATCCAAGCGTAACACATGATTTGACTTCAAATCAATGCAAAGTAGAAGGCTTAGCTTCCAATCCATGCCAAACGAATTATTTAGCTTCAAATGCTTGCGAATATAAGTGATATAGATTCAACTGCATGGTAAACAAACGAGATAGCTTCAAATCCATGCGAAACACATGATTTAACTTCAAATCAATGCGAAGTAGAAGTCATAGCTTCAAATCCATGCGAACCGAATGATTTGGCTTCAAATACTTGCGAATATAAGTGATATAGCTTCAACTGCATGCGAAACAAACGTGTTATCTGCAAATCCATGCGCAACCACATGATTTAGCTTCAAATAAATGCGAAGTAGAAGGCTTAGCTTCAAATCCATGCGAAACGAATGATTGAGCTCCAAATGCTTGCGAATATAAGTGATATAGCTACAAATGCAGACGAAGCAAACGAGTTAGCTTCAAATCCATTCAAAACACATGATTTAGCTTCAAATTCATTCGAAAGAAATGGTTTAGCGTACTATTCATGGGAATCAAATGGTTCAGATTCAAATACTTGTGATATACACGATGTAGATTCAACTGCATGCGAAACAAACGAGTTAGCTTCAAATCCAAGCGAAACACATGATTTATCTTCAAATCAATGCGAAGTATCAGGCTTAGCTTCAAATCCATGCCAAACACATGATTTAAATTCAAATTAATACTAAGTTGAAGGGTTAGCTACAAATCCATGCGAATCTAATCGTTTAGCTTCAAATACTTGTGATATACATGATTTAGCTTCAACTGCATGCGAAACAAATGAGTTAGCTTCAAATCCAAGCGAAACGCATGATTTAGATTCAAATTAATGCTAAGTTGCAGGGTTAGCTTCAAATCCATGCGAATCGAATCGTTTAGCTTCAAATACTTGTGATATACATGATATAGCTTCAGCTGCATGCGAAACAAACGAGTTAGCTTCAAGTCCAAGCGAAACACTTTATTTAGCTTCAAATCAATGCGAAGTATAAGGATTCGCTTCAAATCCATGCGAAACGAATGATTGTGCTTCAAATACGTGCCAATATATGTGATATAGCTTCGAATCCAGGCGAAACAAACGAGTTAGCTTCAAAAACCATGCGAAAAACATGATTTAGCTCCAAATCGATGCGAAGTAGAAGGCTTAACTACGAATCCATGCGAAACATATGGTTTAGCTTCAAACACTTGTGATATACATGATTTAGCTTCAATAGCATGCGAAACAAACGAGTTAGCTTCAAAAACCATGCGAAAATCATGATTTAGCTTCAAATCAATGCGAAGCAGAAGGCTTATCTTCAAATCCATGCGAAACAAATAGTTTAGCTTCAAATACTTGTGATATACATAATTTAACTTCAGCTGCATGTGATAGAATCGAGTTAACTTAAAATCCAAGCGGAACACATGATTTAGCTTCAAATCAATGCGAAGTAGAATGCTGAGTTTCAAATCCATGCGAATCAAACGGTTTAGCTTCAAATGCGTGTGATATACTTGATTTAGATTCAAGTGCGTTCGAAACAAACGTGTTAGCTTCAAATCCAAGCGAAACACATGATTTATCTTCAAATCAATGCGAGGTAGAAGGCTTAGCTTCAAATCCATGCGAAACAAACGTGTTAGCTTCAAATCCAAGCGAAACACATGATTTATCTTCAAATCAATGCGAGGTAGAAGGCTTAGCTTCAAACCTATGCGAATCAAACGGTTTTGCTTCAAATACTTGTGATATACTTGATTTATATTCAAGTGCATGCGAAACAAACGAGATAGCTTCAAATCCATGCGAAAAACATGATTTAGCTCCAAATCGATGCGAAGTAGGAGGCTTAACTACGAACCCATGCGAAACAAATGGTTTAGCTGCAAATACTCGTGATATACATGACTTAGCTTCAACACCATGCGAAACAAACGAGTTAGATTCAAATCCATGCGAAACACATGATTTAGCTTCAAATCAATGCGAAGAAGAAGGGTGATCTTCGAATCCATGCTAATCAAATGGTTCAGATTCAAATACTTGTGATATACATGATTTAGCTTCAACAGCATGCGAAACAAACGAGTTAGCTTCAAATCCAGCGAAAAATATGATTCAGCTTCAAATCAATGCGAAGAAGAAGGGTGATCTTCGAAACCATGCTAATCAAATGGATCAGATTCAAATACTTGTTATATACATGATTTAGCTTCAACAGCATGCGAAACAAACGAGTTAGCTTCAAATCCATACGAAACACATGATTTAGCTTCAAATCAATGCGAAGTAGAAGGCTTATCTTCAAATCCATGCGAAACAAATCGTTTAGCTTCAACTACTTGTGATATACATGATTTAAATTCAACTGCATGTGATACAAACTAGTTAACTTAATATCCATACTAAACACATGATTTAGCTCCAAATCAATGCGAGGTAGAAGGCTTAGCTTCAAATCCATGCGAATCAAATGGTTTAGCTTCAAATACTTGTGATATACATGATTTATATTCAACTGCATGCGACACAAACGAGTTAGCTTCAAATCCAAGCGAAACGCACGATTAAGCCTCAATTCAATGCGAAGTAGAAGGATTAGCTTCGAATCCATGCGAAACGAATGATTTAGCTTCAAATAAATGCGAATATAAGTGATATAGCTTCAAATGCAGGCGACACTAACGAGTTAGCTTCAAATCCATGAGAAACACATGATTTAAATTCCAATCAATGTGAAGTAGAAGGCTTAGCTTCAAATCTATGTGAAACAAATGGTTCAGCTTCAAATACTTGTGATATACATGATTTAGATTCAACTTCATGCAAAACCAACGAGTTAGCTGCAAATCCAAGCGAAACACATGATTTAGAATCAAATCAATGCGAAGTAGAAGGCGTAGCTTCAAAACCAACGAAACGAATGATTTAGCTTCAAATACTTGAGAGATACTTGATTTAGCTTCAACAGCAAGCGAAACAAACGAATTAGCGTCAAATCCATGCGAAACGAATGGTTTAGCTTCAAATACTTGCGAATATAAGTGATATAGCTTCAAATGCAGGCGACACTAACGAGTTAGCTTCAAATCCATGCTAAACACATGATTTAAATTCCAATCAATGTGAAGTAGGAGGCTTAGCTTCAAATCTATGTGAAACAAATGGTTCAGCTTCAAATACTTGTGATATACATGATTTAGATTCAACTTCATGCAAAACCAACGAGTCAGCTTCAAATCCAAGCAAAACACATGATTTAGAATCAAATCAATGCGAAGTAAAAGGCTTAGCTTCAAATCCGTGCGAATCAAAAGTTGTAGCATCAAATACTTGTGATATTCATTATTTAGCTTCAACTGCATGCGAAAAAACGAGTTAGCTTCAAATCCAAGCGAAAAACATGATTTTGCTTCAAAACAATGCGAAGTTGAAGGCTTAGCTTCTAATCCATGCGAAACAAATGGTTTAGCTTCAAATACTTGTTATATACATGATTTACATTCAACAGCAAGCGAAACAAATGAGTTAGCTTCTAATCCGTGCGAAACACGTAATTTAGCTTCAAATCAATGCGAAGTAGAAGGCTGATCTTCGAATCCATGCGAAACGAATGGTTTAGTTTCAAATACTTGTGATGTGCGCGATTTTGCTTCAACAGCATGCGAAACGAACGAGTTAGCTTCAAATCCAAGCGAAACACATGATTTATCTTCAAATCAATGCGAAGTAGAAGTCTTAGCTTCAAATCCACGCGAACCAATTGGGTTAGCATCAAATACTTCTGATACATATGATTTAAATTCAACTGCATGCAAAACAAACGAGTTGGCTTCAAATCCATGCGAACCACATAATTTAGCTTCAAATCAATGCGAAGTAGGAGGCTTAGCTTTAAATCCATGCGACACAAATAATCTAGTTTCAAATACTTGTGATATACAGGATTTAGCTTCAACTGCATGCGAAACAATCAAGTTATCTTCAAATCCATGCGAAACAAATGATTTAACTTCAAATCAATGCGAAGTAGAAGGCATAGCTTCAAATCCATGCGAACCGAATGATTTGGCTTCAAATACTTGCGAATGTAAGTGATATAGCTTCAACTGCATGCGAAACAAACGTGTTATCTTCAAATCCATGCGCAACCACATGATTTAGCTTCAAATCAATGCGAAGTAGAAGACTTAGCTTCAAATCCATTCGAATCAAATGGTGTAGCTTCAAATACATGTGATACACATGATTTAGCTTCAACTGCATGGAAACAAACGAGTTAGCTTCAAATCCAATCGAAACACATGATTTAGCTTCAAATTCATGCGTAGTAGAAGGCTTAGCTTAAAATCCATGCGAAAAGAATTATTTCGCTTCATATACCTGCGATATAAGTGATATAGCTTCAAATGAATGCGAAACAAACGAGTTAGCTTCTAATCTATGCGAAGCACGTGATTCAGCTTCAAATCAATGCGAACTAGAAGGCAGATCGAATCCATGCGAAACAAATGGTTTAGTTTCAAATACTTGTGATATGCGTGATTTTGCTTCAACAGCAAGCGAATCAAACGAGTTAGCTTCGAATCCATGTGATACACATGATTTAGCTTCAAATCAATGCGAAGTAGAAGGCTTATCTTCGAATCCATGCAAAACAAAGTGATATAGTTTCAAATGAAGACGAAACAAATGAGTTGTCTTCAAATCCATGCGATACACTTGATTTAGCTTCAAATCAATGCGAAGTAGAAGGCTTGTCTACGAATCCATGCAAAACAAATGGTAAATGTTCAAATACTTGTGATATACACGATTTAGCTTCAACTGCAT
Organism: Megalopta genalis; assembly: GCF_051020955.1. Classification (NCBI taxonomy): domain Eukaryota; kingdom Metazoa; phylum Arthropoda; class Insecta; order Hymenoptera; family Halictidae; genus Megalopta; species Megalopta genalis. The sequence continues at coordinate 350,911 of NW_027476158.1, forward strand.
GCGGAGCAAACGAGTTAGCTTCAATTCCAAGGGAAACAAATGATTTAACTTCAAATCAATGCGAAGTAGAAGGCTTAGCTTCAAATCAATGCGAATCAAATGGTTTAGTTTCAAGTGCTTGTGATATACATGATTTAGCTTCAACTGCATGCGATACAAACGAGTTAGCTTCAAATCCATGAGAAACACATGATTTAGCTTTAAATCAATACGAGGTAGACGGCTGATCTTCGAAGCCATGCGAAACAAATGGTTCAGCTTCAAATGCTTGTGATATACATGATTTAGCTTCAACTGCATGTGGAACAAACGAGTTAGCTTCAAATCCAAGCGAATCACATGATTTAGCTTCAAATTAATGCGATGTTGATGGTTTAGCTTCAAATCCATGACAAACAAATGATTTAGCTTCAGATACTTACGATATAAGTGATATAGCTTCAAATGCAGGCGAAAAAAACCAGTTAGCTTCTAATCTATGCGAAACACGTGATTTAGCTTCAAATCAATGCGAACTAGAAGACAGATCTTCGAATCCATGCGAAACAAATGGTTTAGTTACAAATACTTGTGATATGCGTGATTTTGCTTCAACAGCAAGCGAATCAAATGAGTTAGCTTCGAATCCATGCGAAATGCATGATTTAGCTTCAAATCAATGCGATGTAGAAGGCTTAACTTCAAATCCATGCGAAACACATGATTTTGCTTCTTATCAATGCGAAGTAGAAGGCTGATCTTCGAATCCTTGCGAAACAAATGGTTTAGCTTCAAATACTTGTGATATACACGATTTAGCTTCAACTGCATGCGGAGCAAACGAGTTAGCTTCAATTCCAAGGGAAACAAATGATTTAACTTCAAATCAATGCGAAGTAGAAGGCTTAGCTTCAAATCAATGCGAATCAAATGGTTTAGTTTCAAATGCTTGTGATATACATGATTTAGCTTCAACTGCATGCGATACAAACGAGTTAGCTTCAAATCCATGAGAAACACATGATTTAGCTTTAAATCAATACGAGGTAGATGGCTGATCTTCGAAGCCATGCGAAACAAATGGTTCAGCTTCAAATGCTTGTGATATACATGATTTAGCTTCAACTGCATGTGGAACAAACGAGTTAGCTTCAAATCCAAGCGAATCACATGATTTAGCTTCAAATTAATGCGATGTTGATGGTTTAGCTTCAAATCCATGATAAACAAATGATTTAGCTTCAGATACTTACGATATAAGTGATATAGCTTCAAATGCAGGCGAAAAAAACCAGTTAGCTTCTAATCTATGCGAAACACGTGATTTAGCTTCAAATCAATGCGAACTAGAAGACAGAACTTCGAATCCATGCGAAACAAATGGTTTAGTTACAAATACTTGTGATATGCGTGATTTTGCTTCAACAGCAAGCGAATCAAATGAGTTAGCTTCGAATCCATGCGAAATGCATGATTTAGCTTCAAATCAATGCGAAGTAGAAGGCTTAACTTCAAATCCATGCGAAACACATGATTTTGCTTCTTATCAATGCGAAGTAGAAGGCTGATCTTCGAATCCTTGCGAAACAAATGGTTTAGCTTCAAATACTTGTGATATACATGAATTAGCTTCAACAGCAAGCTAAACAAACGGGTTGGCATCAACTCCATGCGAAACACATGATTTAGCTTCAAATCAATGCGAAGTAGAAGGCTTAGCTTGAAGTTAATAAGAAACAAATCAATAATCTTCAGATAATTGGGATATAAGTGGTATAGCTTCAACTGCAGGCGAAGCAAATGAGTTTGCTTCCAATCCATGCGAACCACATGATTTAGCTTCAAATCAATGCGAAGTAGAAGGCTTATCATCAAATCCATGCGAATCAAACGGGTTAGCTTCAAACACTTGTGATATACATGATTTAGCTTCAACTGCATGCAAAACAAACGAGTAAGCTTCAAATCCATGCGAAACACATGATTTAGCTTCAAATCAATGCGAAGTAGAAGTCTGATCTTCGAATCCATGCGAGACAAACGGTTCAGATTAAAATACTTGTGATATACATGATTTAGCTTCAAATGCATGCGAAACAAACGAGTTAGCTTATTATCCAAGCGAAACACATTATTTAGCTTCAAACCAATGCGAAGAAGAAGGGTGATCTTCGAATCCATGCTAATCAAATGGTTCTGATTCAAATACTTGTGATATACATGATTTTGCTTCAACTGCATGCGAAATAATCGAGTTAGCTTCAAATCCAAGCGAAACACATGATTTGGTTACAAATTCATGCAAAGTAGAAGGCGTAGCTTGAAATACATGCGAAACACATGAATTAGATTCAAATCAATGCGAATCACATGATTTAGCTTCAAATTAGTGCGAAGTAGAAGGGTTATCTTCGAATCCATGCGAAACAAATGGTTTAGCTTCAAAGACATGTGATATACATGATTTAGCTTCAACTGCATGCGAAACAGACGAGATCGCTTTAAATCCATGCGAAGCACATGATTTAGCTTCAAATCAATGCGAAGTAGAAGGCTTATCTTCAAATCCATGCGAAACAAATCGTTTAGCTTCAAATACTTGTGATATACATGATTTAGCTTCAACAGCATGCGAAACAAACGAGTTAGCTTCAAATCCATGCGAAAGACATGATTTAGCAGCAAATCAATGCGAAGTAGGAGGCTTATCTTCAAATCCATGCGAAACAATTCGTTTAGCTTCAAATACTTGTGATATACATGATTTAGCTTCAACAACATGCGAAACAAACTAGTTAGCTTCAAATCCATGCGAAACACATGATTTAGCATCAAATCAATGCGAAGTAGGAGGCTTGTCTTCAAATCCATGCGAAACAATTCGTTTAGCTTCAGATACTTGTGATATTCATGATTTAACTTCAACTGCATGTGAAACAAACGAGTTAGCTTAAAATCCAAGCGAGACACATTATTTAGCTTCAAACCAATGCGAAGTAGAAGGCTGAGCTTCAAATCCAAGCGACACACTTGATTTATCTTCAAATCAATGCGAACTAGAAGGCTTAGCTTCAAATCCATGCGAATCAAACGGTTTAGCTTCAAATACTTGTGATATACTTGATTTAGATTCAAGTGCGTGCGAAACAAACGAGTTAGCTTCAAATCCAAGCGAAACACATGATTTAGCTTCAAATCAATGCGAAGTAGAAGGATTATGTTCAAATCCATGCAAAACAAATGGTTTAGCTTCAAACACTTGTGATATACATGATTTAGCTTCAACTGCATGCGAAACAAACGAGTTAGCTTCAAATCCATGCGATACACATGATTTAGCATCAAATCAATGCGAAGTAGAAGGGTTATCTTCGAATCCATGCGAAACAAATGGTTTAGCTTCAAAGACCTGTGATATACATGATCTAGCTTCAACTGCATGCGAAAAAAACGAGTTAGCTTCAAATCCAAGCGAAACGCGTGATTTAGCCTCAAATCAATTGCGAAGTAGAAGGCTTAGCTTCAAATCCATGCGAAACAAATACTTTACATTCAAATATTTGTGGTAGACATGAATTAACTTCATCTGCATGCGAAACAAACGAGATTGCTTCAAATCCATGCGAAACAAATGATTTAACTTCATATCAATGCGTAGTACAATGCTGATCTTCGAATCCATGCGAAACAAATGGTTTAGCTTCAAATACTTGTGATATACATGAATTAGCTTCAACAGCAAGCTAAACAAACGGGTTGGCATCAACTCCATGCGAAACACATGATTTAGCTTCAAATCAATGCAAAGTAGAAGGCTTATCTTCAAATCCATTCGAAACAAGTGGTTCAGCTTCAAATATTTGTGATGTGCATGATTTAGCTTCAAATCCAAGCGAAACAAATTATTTAGCTTCAAATCAATGCGAACTAGACGGCGTAGTTTCAAATCCATGCGAAACAAATGGTTTAGCTTCAAATACTTGTAATATACATAATTTAGCTTCAACTGCATGCGAAACAAACGAGTTCGCTTCAAACCCAAGCGAAACACATGATTTAGCTTCAAATCAATGGGTAGTAGAAGGCTGATCTTCGAATCCATGCGAAACAAATGGTTTAGCTTCAAATACTTGTGGCATACTTGACTTAGCTTCAACTCCATGCGAAACAAACGAGTTAGCTTCAAATCCATGCGAAACACATGATTTAGCTTCAAATCAATGCGAAGTAGAAGGGTTATCTTCGAATCCATGCGAAACACATGATTTAGCTTCAAATCAATGCGAACTAGAAGGGTTATCTTCGAATCCATGCGAAACAAATGGTTTAACGTCAAACACCTGTGATATACATGATTTAGCTTCAACTGCATGCGACACAAACGAGTTAGCCTCAAAACCATGCGAAACACATGAGTTAGCATCAAATCAATGCGAAGTAGGAGGGTTGTCTTCAAATCCATGCGAAACAATTTGTTTAGCTTCAAATACTTGTGATATACATAATTTAGCTTCAACTGCATGCGAAACAAACGACTTAGCCACAAAACCATGCGAAACACATGATTTAGCATCAAACCAATGCGAAGAAGAAGGGTGATCTTCGAATCCATGCTAATCAAATGGTTCTGATTCAAATACTTGTGATATACATGATTTTGCTTCAACTGCATGCGAAATAATCGAGTTAGCTTCAAATCCAAGCGAAACACATGATTTGGTTACAAATTCATGCAAAGTAGAACGCGTAGCTTCAAATACATGCGAAACACATGAATTAGATTCAAATCAATGCGAATCACATGATTTAGCTTCAAATCAGTGCGAAGTAGAAGGGTTATCTTCGAATCCATGCGAAACAAATGGTTTAGCTTCAAAGACATGTGATATACATGATTTAGCTTCAACTGCATGCGAAACAGACGAGATCGCTTCAAATCCATGCGAAAGACATGATTTAGCAGCAAAACAATGCGAAGTAGGAGGCTTATCTTCAAATCCATGCGAAACAATTCGTTTAGCTTCAAATACTTGTGATATACATGATTTAGCTTCAACTCCATGCGATACAAACGATTAGCTTCAAATGCATGCGAAACACATGATTTAGATTAAAATCAATGCGAAGTAGAAGGCTTATCTTCAAATCCATGCGAATCAAATGGTTGAGCTTCAAATACTTGGGATATACATGATTCAGCTTCAACTGCATGCGTAACAAATGAGTTAGCTTCAAATCTATGCGAAACACATGATTTAGCTTCAAATTCATTCCAAACACATGGTTTAGCCTGATATTCGTGCGAAACAAATGGTTCAGCTTCAAATACTTGTGACATACATGATTTAGCTTCAACTGCATGTGAAACGAACGAGTTAGCTTCAAATTCAAGAGAAACACATGATTCAGTTTCAAATAAAAGCGAAGTAGATGGCATAGCATCAAATCCATGCGAATCAAGTGGTTTAGCTTCAAATACTTGTGATATATATGAATTAGCTTCAACTGCATGCGATACAAACGATTAGCTTCAAATCCATGCGAAACATATGATTTAACTTCAAATCAATGCGAAGTAGAAGGCTGATCTTCGAATCCACGCGAAACAAATGGATTAGCTTCAAATACTTGTGATATACATGATTTATCTTCAACTGCATGCGAAACAAACGAGATAGCTTTAAATACGTCCGAAACAGATGATTTAGATTAAAATCAATGCGAAGTAGAAGGCTTATTTTGAAATCCATGCGAATCAAGTGGTTTAACTTCAAATAATTGTGATATACATGATTTAGCTTCAACTGCATGCGATACAAACGAGTTAGCTTCAAATCCATGCGAAACACATGATTTAGCATCAAATCAATGCGAAGTAGAAGACTTACCTTCAAATCCTTGCAAACCGAATGATTTGGCTTCAAATACTTGCGAATATAAGTGATATAGCTTCAACTGCATGCGAAACAGTCGAGTTATCTTCAAATCCATGCGAAACACATGATTTAGCTTCAAATCAATGCGAATTAGAAGGCTTAGCTTCAAATCCAAGCGAAACACATGATATAGTTTCAAATCAATGCGAAGTAGAAGGCTTATCTTCGAATCCATACGAAGCAAATGGTTTAGCTTCAAATACCTGTGATATACATGATTTAGCTTCAACTGCGTGCGTAAAAAACGAGTTCGCTTCAAATCCAAGCGAAACACATGATTTAGCTCCAATTCAATGCGAACTAGAGGCCTTAGCTTCAAATCCATGTAAATGAAGTGGTTTAACTTCAAATAATTGTGATAGATATGATTTAGCTTCAACTGCACGCGAAACAAACGAGTTAGCTACAAATACAAGCGAAACACATGATATAGCATCATATTAATGCGAAGGAGGAGGCTTAGCTTCAAATCCATGCGAACCGAATGATGTGGCTTCAGTGCTTGCGGATATAAGTAATTTAGATTCAACTGCATGCGAAACAGACGAGTTATCTTCAAATCCATGCGAAACACATGATTTAGCTTCAAATCAATGCGAATTAGAAGGCTTAGCTTCAAATCCATGCGAAACGAATTATTTGGCTTCAAATACTTGCGAATATAAGTGAAATAGATTCAAGTGAATGAAATAACTCTAAATGCAGACGAACGAACGAGTTATCTTCAAATTCATGCGAAACACATGATTTAGCTTCAAATCAGTTCGACGTAGAAGGCACAGCTTCAAATCCAAGCGAAACAAATGGTTTAGATTCAGAAACTTGTGATAAACATGATTTAGCTTCAACTGCATGCGAAACAAACGAGTTAGCTTCTTATCCAAGAGAAACACATGATTTAGCTTCAAATCATTCGAAGTAGAAGGCTTAGCTTCAAATACTTGTGATATACGTGATTTAGCTTCAACTGCATGCGAAACATACGAGTTAACTTCAAATCCATGCGAAGTAGTAGGATTATCTTCAAATACATGCGAAAAGAATAGTTTAGCTTGAAATACTTGTTTTATACATGTTTTACCTTCAACTCCATGCGAAACATACGAGTTAGATTCAAATCCAAGCGAAACACATGATTTTGCTTCAAATCAATGTGATGTAGAAGGTTTAGCTTCAAATCCAAGCAAAACCAATGATTTAGCTTCAAATGCTTGCGATATAAGTGATATAGATTCAAATGCAGGCGAAACAAATGAGTTAGCTTCAATTCCATGCGAAACACAAGATTTAGCTTCAAATCAATGCGAAGTAGAAGGCTTATCTTCAAATCCAAGCGCAACAAACGTTTTAGATTCAGATACTTGTGATAAACATGATTTAGCTTCAAATCATGCGAAGTAGAAGGCTTAGCTTCAAATCCGAGCGGAACACATGATTTAGATTCAAATACTTGCCATATAAATGAAATAGCTTCAAATGCAGACCAAACGAACGAGATATCTTCAAATTCATGCGAAACACATCATTTAGCTTCAAATCAATGCGAAGTTAAAGGCTTAGCTTCAAATACATGCGAAACAAATGATTTAGCTTCAAATACTTGCGATATAAGTGATATAGCTTCAAATGCAGGCGGAACAAACAGTTAGCTTCAAATTCATGCGAAACACATGATTTAGATTCAAATACTTGCGATATAAATGAAATAACTTCAAATGCAGACGAACGAAAGAGTTATCTTCAAATTAATACGAAACACATGATTTAGCTTCAAATCAGTGCGGCGTAGAAGGCTTAGCTTCAAATCCAAACGAAACAAATGGTATAGATTCAGATAATTGTGATAAACATGATTTAGCTTCAAATCATGCGAAGCAGAAGGTTTATCTTCAAATCCGAGCGAAACACATGATTTAGATTCAAATACTTGCGATATAAATGAAATAGCTTCAAATGCAGACCAAACGAACGAGTTATCTTCAAATTCATGCGAAACACATGATTTAGCTTCAAATCAATGCGAAGTTAAAGGCTTACCTTCAAATCCATGCGAAACAAATGATTTAGCTTCAAATACTTACGATATAAGTGATATAGCTTCAAATGCATGCGAATCAAACAGTTCGATTCAAATTCATAAGAAACACATGATTTAGCTTCAAATCCATGCGAAAAGAATAGTTTAGCTTGAAATACTTGTTTTATACATGTTTTACCTTCAACTCCATGCGAAACATACGAGTTAGATTCAAATCCAAGCGAAACACATGAGTTTGCTTCAAATCAATGTGATGTAGAAGGTTTAGCTTCAAATCCATGCAAAACGAATGATTTAGCTTCAAATACTTGCGATATAAGTCATATAGCTTCAAATGCAGGCGGAACAAACAGTTAGCTTCAAATTCATGCGAAACACATGATTTAGATTCAAATACTTGCGATATAAATGAAATAACTTCAAATGCAGACGAACGAACGAGATACATTTAAATTCATGCGAAACACATGATTTAGCTTCAAATCAATGCGAAGTTAGAGGCTTAGCTTCAAATCCATGCGAATCAAATGGTTGAGCTTCAAATACTTGGGATATCCATGATTCAGCTTCAACTGCATGCGTAACAAATGAGTTAGATTCAAATCTATGCGAAACACATGATTTAGCTTCAAATTCATTCCAAACACATGGTTTAGCCTGATATTCGTGCGAAACAAATGGTTCAGCTTCAAATACTTGTGACAAACATGATTTAGCTTCAACTGCATGTGAAACGAAAGTGTTAGCTTCAAATCCATGCGATACACATGATTTAGCTTCAAATCAATGCGAAGTAGAAGGCTTGTCTACGAATCCATGCAAACAAATGGTTTAGATTCAAATACTTGTGATATACATGATTTAGATTCAAATGCAGGCGAAACAACCGAGTTAGTTTCAAATCCGTGCGAAACACGTGATTTAGCTTAATATTCATGCGAAACAAATGGTTCAGCTTCAAATACTTGTGACATACATGATTTAGCTTCAACTGCATGCGAAGCAAGCGAGTAAGCTTCAAATGCAAGCGAAATACATGATTTAGCTCAAATCAATGCGATGTAGAAGGCTTAGCTACAAATACATGCGAATCAAGTGGTTTAGCTTCAAATACTTGTGATATACATGATTTAGCTTCAACTGCATGCGATACAAACGATTAGCTTCAAATCCATGCGAAACATATGATTTAACTTCAAATCAATGCGAAGAAGAAGGCTGATCTTCGAATCCACGCGAAACAAATGGATTAGCTTCAAATACTTGTGATATACATGATTTATCTTCAACTGCATGCGAAACAAACGAGATAGCTTTAAATCCATCCGAAACAGATGATTTAGATTAAAATCAATGCGAAGTAGAAGGCTTATCTTCAAATCCATGCGAATCAAATGGTTTAGCTTCAAATAATTGTGATATACATGATTTAGCTTCAATTGCATGCGAAACAAACGAGTTAGCTTGAAATCCAAGCGAAACACATGATTTAGCTTCAAATCAATGCGAAGTAGAAGGCTTATCTTCAAATCCATGCGAAACAAGTGGTTCAGCTTCAAATACTTGTGATGTGCATGATTTAGCTTCAAATGCAAGCGAAACGAACGAGTTAGCTTCAAATCCATGCGAAACACATGATTTTGCTTCTTATCAATGCGAAGTAGAAGACTGATCTTCGTATCCTTGCGAAACAAAAGGTTTAGCTTCAAATACTTGTGATATACATGATTTAGCTTCAACAGCATGCAAAACTAACGAGTTAGCTTCAAATCCCTGCGAAACACATGATTTAGCTTTAAATCAATACGAGGTAGATGGCTGATCTTCGAATCCATGCGAAACAAATGGTTTAGCTTCAAATACTTGTTTGATACATTATTTAGCTTCAATTGCATGCGAAACAAACGAGTTAGCTTGAAATCCAAGCGAAACACATGATTTCGCTTCAAATCAATGCGAAGTAGAAGGCTTATTTTGAAATCCATGCGAATCAAATTGTTGAGCTTCAAATACTTGGGATATACATGATTTAGCTTCAATTGCATGCGAAACAAACGAGTTAGCTTGAAATCCAAGCGAAACACATGATTTCGCTTCAAATCAATGCGAAGTAGAAGGCTTATCTTCAAATCCATGCGAATCAGATGGTTGAGCTTCAAATACTTGGGATATACATGATTCAGCTTCAACTGCATGCGTAACAAATGAGTTAGCTTCAAATCTATGCGAAACACATGGTTTAGCTTCAAATTCATTCCAAACACATGGTTTAGCCTGATATTCGTGCGAAACAAATGGTTCAGCTTCAAATACTTGTGACATACATGATTTAGCTTCAACTGCATGTGAAACGAACGTGTCAGCTTCAAATTCAAGAGAAACACATGATTCAGTTTCAAATAAAAGCGAAGTAGATGGCATAGCATCAAATCCATGCGAATCAAATGGTTTAGCTTCAAATAATTGTGATATACATGATTTAGCTTCAATTGCATGCGAAACAGACGAGTTAGCTTGAAATCCAAGCGAAACACATGGTTTAGCTTCAAATCAATGCGAAGTAGAAGGCTTATCTTCAAATCCATGCGAAACAAGTGGTTCAGCTTCAAATACTTGTGATGTGCATGATTTAGCTTCAAATGCAAGCGAAACGAACGAGTTAGCTTCAAATCCATGCGAAACACATGATTTTGCTTCTTATCAATGCGAAGTAGAAGACTGATCTTCGTATCCTTGCGAAACAAAAGGTTTAGCTTCAAATACTTGTGATATACATGATTTAGCTTCAACAGCATGCGAAACAAACGAGTTATCTTCAGATCCATGCGAAACACATGATTTATATTAAAATCAATGCGAAGTAGAAGGCTTATCTTCGAATCCATGCGAAACAAATGATATAGCTTCAAATACTTGTGATATTCATGATTTAGCTTCAACAGCATGCGAAACAAACGATTAGCTTCAAATCCATGCGAAACATATGATTTAACTTCAAATCAATGCGAAGAAGAAGGCTGATCTTCGAATCCACGCGAAACAAATGGATTAGCTTCAAATACTTGTGATATACATGACTTAGCTTCAACAGCATGCGAAACAAACGAGTTAGCTTCAAATCCATGCGAAACACATGATTTAGATTAAAATCAATGCGAAGTAGAAGGATTATCTTCGAATCCATGCGAAACAAATGGTTTAGCTTCAAATACTTGTGATATGCATGATTTAGCTTCAACAGAATGCGAAACAAACGAGTTAGCTTCAAATCCATGCGAAACGAATGATTTAGCTTCAAATCAATGCGAAGTAGAAGTGTTACCTTCGAATCCATGCGAAACAAATGGTTTAGCCGCAAATACTTGTGATATACATGATTCAGCTTCCACTGCATGCGAAACAATCGAGTTAGCTTCGAATCCATGCGGAACACATGATTTAGCTTCAAATCAATGCGAAGTAGAAGGGTTACCTTCGAATCCATGCGAAACAAATGGTTTAGCTTGAAATACTTGTGATATACATGACTTAGCTTCAACAGCATGCGAAACAAACGAGTTAACTTCAAATCCATGCGAAACGCATGATTTAGCTTCAAATCAATGCGAATTAGAAGGGTTATCTTCGAATCCATGCGAAACATATGATATAGCTTCAAATACTTGTGATATACATGATTTAGCTTCAACAGCATGCGAAACAAACGAGTTATCTTCAGATCCATGCGAAACACATGATTTAGATTAAAATCAATGCGAAGTAGAAGGCTTATCTTCGAATCCATGCGAAACGAATAGTTTAGCTTCAAATACTTTTGATATACATGATTCAGCTTCAACTGCATGCTAAACAAACGAGTTAGCTTCAAATCCATGCGAAACACATGAATTATCATCACGTCAACGCGAAGTTGATGGCTTAGCTTCAAATCCATGCAAAACGAATGATTTAGCTTCACATACTTGAAAATATAAGTGATATGGCTTCAAATGCAGGCGAAACAAACGAGTTAGCTTCAAACCCATGCGAAACACATGATTTAGCATCTAATCAATGCGAAGTAGAAGGCTGACCTTCGAATCCAAGCGAAACAAATGGTTTAGCTTCAAATACTTGTGATATACATGATTTAGCTTCAACAGCATGCGAAACAAACGAGTTAGATTCAAATCCATGCGAAAGAAATGATTTAGCTTCAGATCAATGCGAAGTAGAAGGGTTACCTTCGAATCCATGCGAAACAAATGGTTTAGGCGCAAATACTTATGATATACATGACTTAGATTCAACAGCATGCGAAACAAACGAGTTAGCTTCAAATCCATGCGAAACACATGATTTAGCTTCAAATCAATGCGAAGTAGGAGGCTTATCTTCGAATCCATGCAAAACAAATGGTTTAGCTTCAAATACTTGTGATATACATGATTTAGCTTCAACAGCATGCGAAACAAACGAGTTAGCTTCAAATCCATGCGAAACACATGATTTAGATTAAAATCAATGCGAAGTAGAAGGGTTACCTTCGAATCCATGCGAAACAAATGGTTTAGCCGCAAATACTTGTGATATACATGATTCAGCTTCAACTGCATGCGAAACAAACGAGTCAGCTTCAAATCCATGCGGAACACATGATTTAGCTTCAAATCAATGCGAAGTGGAAGGCTTATATTCGAATCCATGCGAAACGAATAGTTTAGCTTCAAATACTTTTGATATACATGATTCAGCTTCAACTGCCTGCGAAACAAACGAGTTAGCTTCAAATCCATGCGAAACACATGAATTAGCATCAAGTCAACGCGAAGTTGATGGCTTAGCTTCAAATCCATGCAAAACGAATGATTTAGCTTCACATACTGGAAAATATAAATGATATGGCTTCAAATGCAGGCGAAACAAACGAGTTAGCTTCAAACCCATGCGAAACACATGATTTAGCATCTAATCAATGCGAAGTAGAAGGATGATCTTCGAATCCATGCGAAGCAAATGGTTTAGCTTGAAATACTTGTGATATACATGATTTAGTTTCAACAGCATGCGAAACAAACGAGTTAGATTCAAATCCATGCGAAACACATGATTTAGCTTCAAATCAATGCGAAGTAGAAGGGATACCTTCGAATCCATGCGAAACAAATGGTTTAGCCGCAAACTCTTGTGATATACATGACTTAGCTTTAACAGCATGCGAAACAAACGAGGTAGCTTCAAATCCATGCGAACACATGATTTAGCATCTAATCAATGCGAAGTAGAAGGCTGATCTTCGAATCCATGCGAAGCAAATGGTTTAGCCGCAAATACTTGTGATATACATGATTCAGCTTCCACTGCATGCGAAACAATCGAGTTAGCTTCGAATCCATGCGGAACACATGATTTAGCTTCAAATCAATGCGAAGTAGAAGGGTTACCTTCGAATCCATGCGAAACAAATGGTTTAGCTTGAAATACTTGTGATATACATGACTTAGCTTCAACAGCATGCGAAACAAACGAGTTAGCTTCAAATCCATGCGAAACGCATGATTTAGCTTCAAATCAATGCGAATTAGAAGGGTTATCTTCGAATCCATGCGAAACATATGATATAGCTTCAAATACTTGTGATATACATGATTTAGCTTCAACAGCATGCGAAACAAACGAGTTATCTTCAGATCCATGCGAAACACATGATTTAGATTAAAATCAATGCGAAGTAGAAGGCTTATCTTCGAATCCATGCGAAACGAATAGTTTAGCTTCAAATACTTTTGATATACATGATTCAGCTTCAACTGCATGCTAAACAAACGAGTTAGCTTCAAATCCATGCGAAACACATGAATTATCATCACGTCAACGCGAAGTTGATGGCTTAGCTTCAAATCCATGCAAAACGAATGATTTAGCTTCACATACTTGAAAATATAAGTGATATGGCTTCAAATGCAGGCGAAACAAACGAGTTAGCTTCAAACCCATGCGAAACACATGATTTAGCATCTAATCAATGCGAAGTAGAAGGCTGACCTTCGAATCCAAGCGAAACAAATGGTTTAGCTTCAAATACTTGTGATATACATGATTTAGCTTCAACAGCATGCGAAACAAACGAGTTAGATTCAAATCCATGCGAAAGAAATGATTTAGCTTCAAATCAATGCGAAGTAGAAGGGTTACCTTCGAATCCATGCGAAACAAATGGTTTAGGCGCAAGTACTTATGATATACATGACTTAGATTCAACAGCATGCGAAACAAACGAGTTAGCTTCAAATCCATGCGAAACACATGATTTAGCTTCAAATCAATGCGAAGTAGGAGGCTTATCTTCGAATCCATGCAAAACAAATGGTTTAGCTTCAAATACTTGTGATATACATGATTTAGCTTCAACAGCATGCGAAACAAACGAGTTAGCTTCAAATCCATGCGAAACACATGATTTAGATTAAAATCAATGCGAAGTAGAAGGGTTACCTTCGAATCCATGCGAAACAAATGGTTTAGCCGCAAATACTTGTGATATACATGATTCAGCTTCAACTGCATGCGAAACAAACGAGTCAGCTTCAAATCCAAACGAAAAACATGATTTAGTATCAAGTCAACGCGAAGTTGATGGCTTTGCTTCAAATAAATGCGAAACGAATGATTTAGTTTCACATACTTGTGAATATAAGTGATATAGCTTCAAATGCAGGCGAAACAAACGAGTTAGCTTCAAACCCATGCTAAACACATGATTTAGCATCAAATCAATGCGAAGTAGGAGGCTTATCTTCGAATCCATGCGAAACAAATGGTTTAGCTTCAAATACTTGTGATATACATGATTTAGCTTCAACAGCATGCGAAACAAACGAGCTAGCTTCAAATCCATGCGAAACACATGATTTAGCTTCAAATCAATGCGAAGTAGAAGGGTTACCTTCGCATCCATGCGAAACAAATGGTTTAGCCGCAAATACTTGTGATATACATGACTTAGCTTTAACAGCATGCGAAACATACGAGTTAGCTTCAAATCCAAGCGAAACACATGAGTTTGCTGCAAATCAATGTGATGTAGAAGGTTTAGCTTCAAATCCATGCAAAACGAATGATTTAGCTTCAAATACTTGCGATATAAGTCATATAGCTTCAAATGCAGGCGGAACAAACAGTTAGCTTCAAATTCATGCGAAACACATGATTTAGATTCAAATACTTGCGATATAAATGAAATAACTTCAAATGCAGACGAACGAACGAGATACATTTAAATTCATGCGAAACACATGATTTAGCTTCAAATCAATGCGAAGTTAGAGGCTTAGCTTCAAATCCATGCGAATCAAATGGTTGAGCTTCAAATACTTGGGATATCCATGATTCAGCTTCAACTGCATGCGTAACAAATGAGTTAGATTCAAATCTATGCGAAACACATGATTTAGCTTCAAATTCATTCCAAACACATGGTTTAGCCTGATATTCGTACGAAACAAATGGTTCAGCTTCAAATACTTGTGACAAACATGATTTAGCTTCAACTGCATGTGAAACGAAAGTGTTAGCTTCAAATTCAAGAGAAACACATGATTCAGTTTCCAATAAAAGCGAAGTAGATGGCATAGCATCAAATCCATGCGAATCAAATGGTTTAGCTTCAAATACTTGTGATATACATGATTTAGCTTCAACTGCATGCGATACAAACGATTAGCTTCAAATCCATGCGAAACATATGATTTAACTTCAAATCAATGCGAAGAAGAAGGCTGATCTTCGAATCCACGCGAAACAAATGGATTAGCTTCAAATACTTGTGATATACATGATTTATCTTCAACTGCATGCGAAACAAACGAGATAGCTTTAAATCCATCCGAAACAGATGATTTAGATTAAAATCAATGCGAAGTAGAAGGCTTATCTTCAAATCCATGCGAATCAAATGGTTTAGCTTCAAATAATTGTGATATACATGATTTAGCTTCAATTGCATGCGAAACAAACGAGTTAGCTTGAAATCCAAGCGAAACACATGATTTAGCTTCAAATCAATGCGAAGTAGAAGGCTTATCTTCAAATCCATGCGAAACAAGTGGTTCAGCTTCAAATACTTGTGATGTGCATGATTTAGCTTCAAATGCAAGCGAAACGAACGAGTTAGCTTCAAATCCATGCGAAACACATGATTTTGCTTCTTATCAATGCGAAGTAGAAGACTGATCTTCGTATCCTTGCGAAACAAAAGGTTTAGCTTCAAATACTTGTGATATACATGATTTAGCTTCAACAGCATGCAAAACTAACGAGTTAGCTTCAAATCCCTGCGAAACACATGATTTAGCTTTAAATCAATACGAGGTAGATGGCTGATCTTCGAATCCATGCGAAACAAATGGTTTAGCTTCAAATACTTGTTTGATACATTATTTAGCTTCAATTGCATGCGAAACAAATGAGTTAGCTTGAAATCCAAGCGAAACACATGATTTCGCTTCAAATCAATGCGAAGTAGAAGGCTTATTTTGAAATCCATGCGAATCAAATTGTTGAGCTTCAAATACTTGGGATATACATGATTTAGCTTCAATTGCATGCGAAACAAACGAGTTAGCTTGAAATCCAAGCGAAACACATGATTTCGCTTCAAATCAATGCGAAGTAGAAGGCTTATCTTCAAATCCATGCGAATCAGATGGTTGAGCTTCAAATACTTGGGATATACATGATTCAGCTTCAACTGCATGCGTAACAAATGAGTTAGCTTCAAATCTATGCGAAACACATGGTTTAGCTTCAAATTCATTCCAAACACATGGTTTAGCCTGATATTCGTGCGAAACAAATGGTTCAGCTTCAAATACTTGTGACATACATGATTTAGCTTCAACTGCATGTGAAACGAACGTGTCAGCTTCAAATTCAAGAGAAACACATGATTCAGTTTCAAATAAAAGCGAAGTAGATGGCATAGCATCAAATCCATGCGAATCAAATGGTTTAGCTTCAAATAATTGTGATATACATGATTTAGCTTCAATTGCATGCGAAACAAACGAGTTAGCTTGAAATCCAAGCGAAACACATGGTTTAGCTTCAAATCAATGCGAAGTAGAAGGCTTATCTTCAAATCCATGCGAAACAAGTGGTTCAGCTTCAAATACTTGTGATGTGCATGATTTAGCTTCAAATGCAAGCGAAACGAACGAGTTAGCTTCAAATCCATGCGAAACACATGATTTTGCTTCTTATCAATGCGAAGTAGAAGACTGATCTTCGTATCCTTGCGAAACAAAAGGTTTAGCTTCAAATACTTGTGATATACATGATTTAGCTTCAACAGCATGCGAAACAAACGAGTTATCTTCAGATCCATGCGAAACACATGATTTATATTAAAATCAATGCGAAGTAGAAGGCTTATCTTCGAATCCATGCGAAACAAATGATATAGCTTCAAATACTTGTGATAATCATGATTTAGCTTCAACAGCATGCGAAACAAACGATTAGCTTCAAATCCATGCGAAACATATGATTTAACTTCAAATCAATGCGAAGAAGAAGGCTGATCTTCGAATCCACGCGAAACAAATGGATTAGCTTCAAATACTTGTGATATACATGACTTAGCTTCAACAGCATGCGAAACAAACGAGTTAGCTTCAAATCCATGCGAAACACATGATTTAGATTAAAATCAATGCGAAGTAGAAGGATTATCTTCGAATCCATGCGAAACAAATGGTTTAGCTTCAAATACTTGTGATATGCATGATTTAGCTTCAACAGAATGCGAAACAAACGAGTTAGCTTCAAATCCATGCGAAACGAATGATTTAGCTTCAAATCAATGCGAAGTAGAAGTGTTACCTTCGAATCCATGCGAAACAAATGGTTTAGCCGCAAATACTTGTGATATACATGATTCAGCTTCCACTGCATGCGAAACAATCGAGTTAGCTTCGAATCCATGCGGAACACATGATTTAGCTTCAAATCAATGCGAAGTAGAAGGGTTACCTTCGAATCCATGCGAAACAAATGGTTTAGCTTGAAATACTTGTGATATACATGACTTAGCTTCAACAGCATGCGAAACAAACGAGTTAGCTTCAAATCCATGCGAAACGCATGATTTAGCTTCAAATCAATGCGAATTAGAAGGGTTATCTTCGAATCCATGCGAAACATATGATATAGCTTCAAATACTTGTGATATACATGATTTAGCTTCAACAGCATGCGAAACAAACGAGTTATCTTCAGATCCATGCGAAACACATGATTTAGATTAAAATCAATGCGAAGTAGAAGGCTTATCTTCGAATCCATGCGAAACGAATAGTTTAGCTTCAAATACTTTTGATATACATGATTCAGCTTCAACTGCATGCTAAACAAACGAGTTAGCTTCAAACCCATGCGAAACACATGAATTATCATCACGTCAACGCGAAGTTGATGGCTTAGCTTCAAATCCATGCAAAACGAATGATTTAGCTTCACATACTTGAAAATATAAGTGATATGGCTTCAAATGCAGGCGAAACAAACGAGTTAGCTTCAAACCCATGCGAAACACATGATTTAGCATCTAATCAATGCGAAGTAGAAGGCTGACCTTCGAATCCAAGCGAAACAAATGGTTTAGCTTCAAATACTTGTGATATACATGATTTAGCTTCAACAGCATGCGAAACAAACGAGTTAGATTCAAATCCATGCGAAAGAAATGATTTAGCTTCAAATCAATGCGAAGTAGAAGGGTTACCTTCGAATCCATGCGAAACAAATGGTTTAGGCGCAAATACTTATGATATACATGACTTAGATTCAACAGCATGCGAAACAAACGAGTTAGCTTCAAATCCATGCGAAACACATGATTTAGCTTCAAATCAATGCGAAGTAGGAGGCTTATCTTCGAATCCATGCAAAACAAATGGTTTAGCTTCAAATACTTGTGATATACATGATTTAGCTTCAACAGCATGCGAAACAAACGAGTTAGCTTCAAATCCATGCGAAACACATGATTTAGATTAAAATCAATGCGAAGTAGAAGGGTTACCTTCGAATCCATGCGAAACAAATGGTTTAGCCGCAAATACTTGTGATATACATGATTCAGCTTCAACTGCATGCGAAACAAACGAGTCAGCTTCAAATCCATGCGGAACACATGATTTAGCTTCAAATCAATGCGAAGTGGAAGGCTTATATTCGAATCCATGCGAAACGAATAGTTTAGCTTCAAATACTTTTGATATACATGATTCAGCTTCAACTGCCTGCGAAACAAACGAGTTAGCTTCAAATCCATGCGAAACACATGAATTAGCATCAAGTCAACGCGAAGTTGATGGCTTAGCTTCAAATCCATGCAAAACGAATGATTTAGCTTCACATACTGGAAAATATAAATGATATGGCTTCAAATGCAGGCGAAACAAACGAGTTAGCTTCAAACCCATGCGAAACACATGATTTAGCATCTAATCAATGCGAAGTAGAAGGATGACCTTCGAATCCAAGCGAAACAAATGGTTTAGCTTCAAATACTTGTGATATACATGATTTAGCTTCAACAGCATGCGAAACAAACGAGTTAGCTTCAAATCCATGCGAAACGCATGATTTAGCTTCAAATCAATGCGAATTAGAAGGGTTATCTTCGAATCCATGCAAAACAAATGGTTTAGCTTCAAATACTTGTGATATACATGATTTAGCTTCAACAGCATGCGAAACAAACGAGTTAGCTTCAAATCCATGCGAAACACATGATTTAGATTAAAATCAATGCGAAGTAGAAGGGTTACCTTCGAATCCATGCGAAACAAATGGTTTAGCCGCAAATACTTGTGATATACATGATTCAGCTTCAACTGCATGCGAAACAAACGAGTCAGCTTCAAATCCATGCGGAACACATGATTTAGCTTCAAATCAATGCGAAGTGGAAGGCTTATATTCGAATCCATGCGAAACGAATAGTTTAGCTTCAAATACTTTTGATATACATGATTCAGCTTCAACTGCCTGCGAAACAAACGAGTTAGCTTCAAATCCATGCGAAACACATGAATTAGCATCAAGTCAACGCGAAGTTGATGGCTTAGCTTCAAATCCATGCAAAACGAATGATTTAGCTTCACATACTGGAAAATATAAATGATATGGCTTCAAATGCAGGCGAAACAAACGAGTTAGCTTCAAACCCATGCGAAACACATGATTTAGCATCTAATCAATGCGAAGTAGAAGGATGATCTTCGAATCCATGCGAAGCAAATGGTTTAGCTTGAAATACTTGTGATATACATGATTTAGTTTCAACAGCATGCGAAACAAACGAGTTAGATTCAAATCCATGCGAAACACATGATTTAGCTTCAAATCAATGCGAAGTAGAAGGGATACCTTCGAATCCATGCGAAACAAATGGTTTAGCCGCAAACTCTTGTGATATACATGACTTAGCTTTAACAGCATGCGAAACAAACGAGGTAGCTTCAAATCCATGCGAACACATGATTTAGCATCTAATCAATGCGAAGTAGAAGGCTGATCTTCGAATCCATGCGAAGCAAATGGATTAGCTTCAAATCAATGCGAAGTAGAAGGGTTACCTTCGCATCCATGCGAAACAAATGGTTTAGCTTCAAATACTTGTGATATGCATGATTTAGCTTCAACAGTATGCGAAACAAACGAGTTATCTTCAAATCCAAGCGAAACGCATGATTTACCATCTAATAAATGCGAAGTAGAAGGCTGATCTTCGAATCCATGCGAAGCAAATGGTTTGGCTTCAAATACTTGTGATACATTTGATTTAGCTTCAACAGAATGCGAAACAAACGAGGTAGCTTCAAGTCCATGCGAACACATGATTTAGCTTCAAATCAATGCGAGGTAGGAGGCTTATCTTCGAATCCATGCGAAGCAAATGGTTTGGCTTCAAATACTTGTGATACACTTGATTTAGCTTCAACAGAATGCGAAACAAACGAGGTAGCTTCAAGTCCATGCGAACACATGATTTAGCTTCAAATCAATGCGACGTAGGAGGCTTATCTTCGAATCCATGCGAAACAAATGGTTTAGCTTCAAATACTTGTGATATACATGACTTAGCTTCAACAGCATGCGAAACAAACGAGTTAGCTTCAAATCCATGCGAAACACATGATTTAGCTTCAAATCAATGCGAATTAGAAGGGTTATCTTCGAATCCATGCGAAACATATGATATAGCTTCAAATACTTGTGATATACATGATTTAGCTTCAACAACATGCTAAACAAACGAGTTAGCTTCAAGTCCAAACGAAAAACATGATTTAGTATCAAGTCAACGCGAAGTTGATGGCTTTGCTTCAAATAAATGCGAAACGAATGATTTAGTTTCACATACTTGTGAATATAAGTGATATAGCTTCAAATGCAGGCGAAACAAACGAGTTAGCTTCAAACCCATGCTAAACACATGATTTAGCATCAAATCAATGCGAAGTAGGAGGCTTATCTTCGAATCCATGCGAAACAAATGGTTTAGCTTCAAATACTTGTGATATACATGATTTAGCTTCAACAGCATGCGAAACAAACGAGCTAGCTTCAAATCCATGCGAAACACATGATTTAGCTTCAAATCAATGCGAAGTAGAAGGGTTACCTTCGCATCCATGCGAAACAAATGGTTTAGCCGCAAATACTTGTGATATACATGACTTAGCTTTAACAGCATGCGAAACAAACGAGGTAGCTTCAAATCCATG
Source organism: Megalopta genalis (assembly GCF_051020955.1). NCBI lineage: Eukaryota > Metazoa > Arthropoda > Insecta > Hymenoptera > Halictidae > Megalopta > Megalopta genalis. The sequence goes on from NW_027476158.1 coordinate 372,639, forward strand.
CGAACACATGATTTAGCTTCAAATCAATGCGAAGTAGGTGGCTTATCTTCGAATCCATGCGAAACAAATGGTTTAGCTTCAAATACTTGTGATATGCATGATTCAGCTTCAACTGCCTGCGAAACAAACGAGTTAGCTTCAAATCCATGCGGAACATTTGATTTAGCTTCAAATCATACGAAGTAGAAGGCTCAGCTTCAAATCCGAGCGAAACACATGATTTAGCTTCAAATCAAATCGAAGTAGAAGGCTTAGCTTCAAATCCATGCGAAAAGAATAGTTTAGCTTGAAATACTTGTTTTATACATGTTTTACCTTCAACTCCATGCGAAACATACGAGTTAGCTTCAAATCCAAGCGAAAGACATGAGTTTGCTTCAAATCAATGTGATGTAGAAGGTTTAGCTTCAAATCCATGCAAAACGAATGATTTAGCTTCAAATACTTGCGATATAAGTCATATAGCTTCAAATGCAGGCGGAACAAACAGTTAGCTTCAAATTCATGCGAAACACATGATTTAGATTCAAATACTTGCGATATAAATGAAATAACTTCAAATGCAGACGAACGAACGAGATACATTTAAATTCATGCGAAACACATGATTTAGCTTCAAATCAATGCGAAGTTAGAGGCTTAGCTTCAAATCCATGCGAATCAAATGGTTGAGCTTCAAATACTTGGGATATCCATGATTCAGCTTCAACTGCATGCGTAACAAATGAGTTAGATTCAAATCTATGCGAAACACATGATTTAGCTTCAAATTCATTCCAAACACATGGTTTAGCCTGATATTCGTGCGAAACAAATGGTTCAGCTTCAAATACTTGTGACAAACATGATTTAGCTTCAACTGCATGTGAAACGAAAGTGTTAGCTTCAAATTCAAGAGAAACACATGATTCAGTTTCCAATAAAAGCGAAGTAGATGGCATAGCATCAAATCCATGCGAATCAAATGGTTTAGCTTCAAATAATTGTGGTATACATGATTTAGCTTCAACTGCATGCGAAACAAACGAGTTAGCTTGAAATCCAAGCGAAACACATGGTTTAGCTTCAAATCAATGCGAAGTAGAAGGCTTATCTTCAAATCCATGCGAAACAAGTGGTTCAGCTTCAAATACTTGTGATGTGCATGATTTAGCTTCAAATGCAAGCGAAACGAACGAGTTAGCTTCAAATCCATGCGAAACACATGATTTTGCTTCTTATCAATGCGAAGTAGAAGACTGATCTTCGTATCCTTGCGAAACAAAAGGTTTAGCTTCAAATACTTGTGATATACATGATTTAGCTTCAACAGCATGCGAAACAAACGAGTTATCTTCAGATCCATGCGAAACACATGATTTATATTAAAATCAATGCGAAGTAGAAGGCTTATCTTCGAATCCATGCGAAACAAATGATATAGCTTCAAATACTTGTGATATTCATGATTTAGCTTCAACAGCATGCGAAACAAACGATTAGCTTCAAATCCATGCGAAACATATGATTTAACTTCAAATCAATGCGAAGAAGAAGGCTGATCTTCGAATCCACGCGAAACAAATGGATTAGCTTCAAATACTTGTGATATACATGACTTAGCTTCAACAGCATGCGAAACAAACGAGTTAGCTTCAAATCCATGCGAAACACATGATTTAGATTAAAATCAATGCGAAGTAGAAGGATTATCTTCGAATCCATGCGAAACAAATGGTTTAGCTTCAAATACTTGTGATATGCATGATTTAGCTTCAACAGAATGCGAAACAAACGAGTTAGCTTCAAATCCATGCGAAACGCATGATTTAGCTTCAAATCAATGCGAAGTAGAAGTGTTACCTTCGAATCCATGCGAAACAAATGGTTTAGCCGCAAATACTTGTGATATACATGATTCAGCTTCAACTGCATGCGAAACAAACGAGTTAGCTTCAAATCCATGCGGAACACATGATTTAGCTTCAAATGAATGCGAAGTGGAAGGCTTATCTTCGAATCCATGCGAAACAAATGGTTTAGCTTCAAATACTTGTGATATACATGACTTATCTTCAACAGCATGCGAAACAAACGAGTTAGCTTCAAATCCATGCTAAACACATGATTTAGCATCTAATCAATGCGAAGTAGAAGGCTAATCTTCGAATCCATGCGAAACAAATGATATAGCTTCAAATACTTGTGATATACATGAATTAGCTTCAACAGCATGCGAAACAAACGAGTTAGATTCAAATCCATGCGAAAGAAATGATTTAGCTTCAAATCAATGCGAAGTAGAAGGGTTACATTCGAATCCATGCGAAACAAATGGTTTAGGCGCAAATACTTATGATATACATGACTTAGATTCAACAGCATGCGAAACAAACGAGTTAGCTTCAAATCCATGCGAAACACATGATTTAGCTTCAAATCAATGCGAAGTAGGAGGCTTATCTTCGAATCCATGCAAAACAAATGGTTTAGCTTCAAATACTTGTGATATACATGATTTAGCTTCAACAGCATGCGAAACAAACGAGTTAGCTTCAAATCCATGCGAAACACATGATTTAGATTAAAATCAATGCGAAGTAGAAGGGTTACCTTCGAATCCATGCGAAACAAATGGTTTAGCCGCAAATACTTGTGATATACATGATTCAGCTTCAACTGCATGCGAAACAAACGAGTCAGCTTCAAATCCATGCGGAACACATGATTTAGCTTCAAATCAATGCGAAGTGGAAGGCTTATATTCGAATCCATGCGAAACGAATAGTTTAGCTTCAAATACTTTTGATATACATGATTCAGCTTCAACTGCCTGCGAAACAAACGAGTTAGCTTCAAATCCATGCGAAACACATGAATTAGCATCAAGTCAACGCGAAGTTGATGGCTTAGCTTCAAATCCATGCAAAACGAATGATTTAGCTTCACATACTGGAAAATATAAATGATATGGCTTCAAATGCAGGCGAAACAAACGAGTTAGCTTCAAACCCATGCGAAACACATGATTTAGCATCTAATCAATGCGAAGTAGAAGGATGATCTTCGAATCCATGCGAAGCAAATGGTTTAGCTTGAAATACTTGTGATATACATGATTTAGTTTCAACAGCATGCGAAACAAACGAGTTAGATTCAAATCCATGCGAAACACATGATTTAGCTTCAAATCAATGCGAAGTAGAAGGGATACCTTCGAATCCATGCGAAACAAATGGTTTAGCCGCAAACTCTTGTGATATACATGACTTAGCTTTAACAGCATGCGAAACAAACGAGGTAGCTTCAAATCCATGCGAACACATGATTTAGCATCTAATCAATGCGAAGTAGAAGGCTGATCTTCGAATCCATGCGAAGCAAATGGATTAGCTTCAAATCAATGCGAAGTAGAAGGGTTACCTTCGCATCCATGCGAAACAAATGGTTTAGCTTCAAATACTTGTGATATGCATGATTTAGCTTCAACAGTATGCGAAACAAACGAGTTATCTTCAAATCCAAGCGAAACGCATGATTTACCATCTAATAAATGCGAAGTAGAAGGCTGATCTTCGAATCCATGCGAAGCAAATGGTTTGGCTTCAAATACTTGTGATACATTTGATTTAGCTTCAACAGAATGCGAAACAAACGAGGTAGCTTCAAGTCCATGCGAACACATGATTTAGCTTCAAATCAATGCGAGGTAGGAGGCTTATCTTCGAATCCATGCGAAGCAAATGGTTTGGCTTCAAATACTTGTGATACACTTGATTTAGCTTCAACAGAATGCGAAACAAACGAGGTAGCTTCAAGTCCATGCGAACACATGATTTAGCTTCAAATCAATGCGACGTAGGAGGCTTATCTTCGAATCCATGCGAAACAAATGGTTTAGCTTCAAATACTTGTGATATACATGACTTAGCTTCAACAGCATGCGAAACAAACGAGTTAGCTTCAAATCCATGCGAAACACATGATTTAGCTTCAAATCAATGCGAATTAGAAGGGTTATCTTCGAATCCATGCGAAACATATGATATAGCTTCAAATACTTGTGATATACATGATTTAGCTTCAACAACATGCTAAACAAACGAGTTAGCTTCAAGTCCAAACGAAAAACATGATTTAGTATCAAGTCAACGCGAAGTTGATGGCTTTGCTTCAAATAAATGCGAAACGAATGATTTAGTTTCACATACTTGTGAATATAAGTGATATAGCTTCAAATGCAGGCGAAACAAACGAGTTAGCTTCAAACCCATGCTAAACACATGATTTAGCATCAAATCAATGCGAAGTAGGAGGCTTATCTTCGAATCCATGCGAAACAAATGGTTTAGCTTCAAATACTTGTGATATACATGATTTAGCTTCAACAGCATGCGAAACAAACGAGCTAGCTTCAAATCCATGCGAAACACATGATTTAGCTTCAAATCAATGCGAAGTAGAAGGGTTACCTTCGCATCCATGCGAAACAAATGGTTTAGCCGCAAATACTTGTGATATACATGACTTAGCTTTAACAGCATGCGAAACAAACGAGGTAGCATCAAATCCATGCGAACACATGATTTAGCTTCAAATCAATGCGAAGTAGGTGGCTTATCTTCGAATCCATGCGAAACAAATGGTTTAGCTTCAAATACTTGTGATATGCATGATTCAGCTTCAACTGCCTGCGAAACAAACGAGTTAGCTTCAAATCCATGCAGAACATTTGATTTAGCTTCAAATCATACGAAGTAGAAGGCTCAGCTTCAAATCCGAGCGAAACACATGATTTAGCTTCAAATCAATTCGAAGTAGAAGGCTTAGCTTCAAATCCATGCGAAAAGAATAGTTTAGCTTGAAATACTTGTTTTATACATGTTTTACCTTCAACTCCATGCGAAACATACGAGTTAGCTTCAAATCCAAGCGAAACACATGAGTTTGCTTCAAATCAATGTGATGTAGAAGGTTTAGCTTCAAATCCATGCAAAACGAATGATTTAGCTTCAAATACTTGCGATATAAGTCATATAGCTTCAAATGCAGGCGGAACAAACAGTTAGCTTCAAATTCATGCGAAACACATGATTTAGATTCAAATACTTGCGATATAAATGAAATAACTTCAAATGCAGACGAACGAACGAGATACATTTAAATTCATGCGAAACACATGATTTAGATTAAAATCAATGCGAAGTAGAAGGATTATCTTCGAATCCATGCGAAACAAATGGTTTAGCTTCAAATACTTGTGATATGCATGATTTAGCTTCAACAGAATGCGAAACAAACGAGTTAGCTTCAAATCCATGCGAAACGCATGATTTAGCTTCAAATCAATGCGAAGTAGAAGTGTTACCTTCGAATCCATGCGAAACAAATGGTTTAGCCGCAAATACTTGTGATATACATGATTCAGCTTCAACTGCATGCGAAACAAACGAGTTAGCTTCAAATCCATGCGGAACACATGATTTAGCTTCAAATGAATGCGAAGTGGAAGGCTTATCTTCGAATCCATGCGAAACAAATGGTTTAGCTTCAAATACTTGTGATATACATGACTTATCTTCAACAGCATGCGAAACAAACGAGTTAGCTTCAAATCCATGCTAAACACATGATTTAGCATCTAATCAATGCGAAGTAGAAGGCTAATCTTCGAATCCATGCGAAACAAATGATATAGCTTCAAATACTTGTGATATACATGAATTAGCTTCAACAGCATGCGAAACAAACGAGTTAGATTCAAATCCATGCGAAAGAAATGATTTAGCTTCAAATCAATGCGAAGTAGTAGGGTTACATTCGAATCCATGCGAAACAAATGGTTTAGGCGCAAATACTTATGATATACATGACTTAGATTCAACAGCATGCGAAACAAACGAGTTAGCTTCAAATCCATGCGAAACACATGATTTAGCTTCAAATCAATGCGAAGTAGGAGGCTTATCTTCGAATCCATGCAAAACAAATGGTTTAGCTTCAAATACTTGTGATATACATGATTTAGCTTCAACAGCATGCGAAACAAACGAGTTAGCTTCAAATCCATGCGAAACACATGATTTAGATTAAAATCAATGCGAAGTAGAAGGGTTACCTTCGAATCCATGCGAAACAAATGGTTTAGCCGCAAATACTTGTGATATACATGATTCAGCTTCAACTGCATGCGAAACAAACGAGTCAGCTTCAAATCCATGCGGAACACATGATTTAGCTTCAAATCAATGCGAAGTGGAAGGCTTATATTCGAATCCATGCGAAACGAATAGTTTAGCTTCAAATACTTTTGATATACATGATTCAGCTTCAACTGCCTGCGAAACAAACGAGTTAGCTTCAAATCCATGCGAAACACATGAATTAGCATCAAGTCAACGCGAAGTTGATGGCTTAGCTTCAAATCCATGCAAAACGAATGATTTAGCTTCACATACTGGAAAATATAAATGATATGGCTTCAAATGCAGGCGAAACAAACGAGTTAGCTTCAAACCCATCCGAAACACATGATTTAGCATCTAATCAATGCGAAGTAGAAGGATGATCTTCGAATCCATGCGAAGCAAATGGTTTAGCTTGAAATACTTGTGATATACATGATTTAGTTTCAACAGCATGCGAAACAAACGAGTTAGATTCAAATCCATGCGAAACACATGATTTAGCTTCAAATCAATGCGAAGTAGAAGGGATACCTTCGAATCCATGCGAAACAAATGGTTTAGCCGCAAATACTTGTGATATACATGACTTAGCTTTAACAGCATGCGAAACAAACGAGGTAGCTTCAAATCCATGCGAACACATGATTTAGCATCTAATCAATGCGAAGTAGAAGGCTGATCTTCGAATCCATGCGAAGCAAATGGTTTAGCTTCAAATACTTGTGATATACATGATTTAGTTTCAACAGCATGCGAAACAAACGAGTTAGATTCAAATCCATGCGAAACGCATGATTTAGCTTCAAATCAATGCGAAGTAGGTGGCTTATCTTCGAATCCATGCGAAACAAATGGTTTAGCTTCAAATACTTGTGATATGCATGATTCAGCTTCAACTGCCTGCGAAACAAACGAGTTAGCTTCAAATCCATGCAGAACATTTGATTTAGCTTCAAATCATACGAAGTAGAAGGCTCAGCTTCAAATCCGAGCGAAACACATGATTTAGCTTCAAATCAATTCGAAGTAGAAGGCTTAGCTTCAAATCCATGCGAAAAGAATAGTTTAGCTTGAAATACTTGTTTTATACATGTTTTACCTTCAACTCCATGCGAAACATACGAGTTAGCTTCAAATCCAAGCGAAACACATGAGTTTGCTTCAAATCAATGTGATGTAGAAGGTTTAGCTTCAAATCCATGCAAAACGAATGATTTAGCTTCAAATACTTGCGATATAAGTCATATAGCTTCAAATGCAGGCGGAACAAACAGTTAGCTTCAAATTCATGCGAAACACATGATTTAGATTCAAATACTTGCGATATAAATGAAATAACTTCAAATGCAGACGAACGAACGAGATACATTTAAATTCATGCGAAACACATGATTTAGCTTCAAATCAATGCGAAGTTAGAGGCTTAGCTTCAAATCCATGCGAATCAAATGGTTGAGCTTCAAATACTTGGGATATCCATGATTCAGCTTCAACTGCATGCGTAACAAATGAGTTAGATTCAAATCTATGCGAAACACATGATTTAGCTTCAAATTCATTCCAAACACATGGTTTAGCCTGATATTCGTGCGAAACAAATGGTTCAGCTTCAAATACTTGTGACAAACATGATTTAGCTTCAACTGCATGTGAAACGAAAGTGTTAGCTTCAAATTCAAGAGAAACACATGATTCAGTTTCCAATAAAAGCGAAGTAGATGGCATAGCATCAAATCCATGCGAATCAAATGGTTTAGCTTCAAATAATTGTGGTATACATGATTTAGCTTCAACTGCATGCGAAACAAACGAGTTAGCTTGAAATCCAAGCGAAACACATGGTTTAGCTTCAAATCAATGCGAAGTAGAAGGCTTATCTTCAAATCCATGCGAAACAAGTGGTTCAGCTTCAAATACTTGTGATGTGCATGATTTAGCTTCAAATGCAAGCGAAACGAACGAGTTAGCTTCAAATCCATGCGAAACACATGATTTTGCTTCTTATCAATGCGAAGTAGAAGACTGATCTTCGTATCCTTGCGAAACAAAAGGTTTAGCTTCAAATACTTGTGATATACATGATTTAGCTTCAACAGCATGCGAAACAAACGAGTTATCTTCAGATCCATGCGAAACACATGATTTATATTAAAATCAATGCGAAGTAGAAGGCTTATCTTCGAATCCATGCGAAACAAATGATATAGCTTCAAATACTTGTGATATTCATGATTTAGCTTCAACAGCATGCGAAACAAACGATTAGCTTCAAATCCATGCGAAACATATGATTTAACTTCAAATCAATGCGAAGAAGAAGGCTGATCTTCGAATCCACGCGAAACAAATGGATTAGCTTCAAATACTTGTGATATACATGACTTAGCTTCAACAGCATGCGAAACAAACGAGTTAGCTTCAAATCCATGCGAAACACATGATTTAGATTAAAATCAATGCGAAGTAGAAGGATTATCTTCGAATCCATGCGAAACAAATGGTTTAGCTTCAAATACTTGTGATATGCATGATTTAGCTTCAACAGAATGCGAAACAAACGAGTTAGCTTCAAATCCATGCGAAACGCATGATTTAGCTTCAAATCAATGCGAAGTAGAAGTGTTACCTTCGAATCCATGCGAAACAAATGGTTTAGCCGCAAATACTTGTGATATACATGATTCAGCTTCAACTGCATGCGAAACAAACGAGTTAGCTTCAAATCCATGCGGAACACATGATTTAGCTTCAAATGAATGCGAAGTGGAAGGCTTATCTTCGAATCCATGCGAAACAAATGGTTTAGCTTCAAATACTTGTGATATACATGACTTATCTTCAACAGCATGCGAAACAAACGAGTTAGCTTCAAATCCATGCTAAACACATGATTTAGCATCTAATCAATGCGAAGTAGAAGGCTAATCTTCGAATCCATGCGAAACAAATGATATAGCTTCAAATACTTGTGATATACATGAATTAGCTTCAACAGCATGCGAAACAAACGAGTTAGATTCAAATCCATGCGAAAGAAATGATTTAGCTTCAAATCAATGCGAAGTAGTAGGGTTACATTCGAATCCATGCGAAACAAATGGTTTAGGCGCAAATACTTATGATATACATGACTTAGATTCAACAGCATGCGAAACAAACGAGTTAGCTTCAAATCCATGCGAAACACATGATTTAGCTTCAAATCAATGCGAAGTAGGAGGCTTATCTTCGAATCCATGCAAAACAAATGGTTTAGCTTCAAATACTTGTGATATACATGATTTAGCTTCAACAGCATGCGAAACAAACGAGTTAGCTTCAAATCCATGCGAAACACATGATTTAGATTAAAATCAATGCGAAGTAGAAGGGTTACCTTCGAATCCATGCGAAACAAATGGTTTAGCCGCAAATACTTGTGATATACATGATTCAGCTTCAACTGCATGCGAAACAAACGAGTCAGCTTCAAATCCATGCGGAACACATGATTTAGCTTCAAATCAATGCGAAGTGGAAGGCTTATATTCGAATCCATGCGAAACGAATAGTTTAGCTTCAAATACTTTTGATATACATGATTCAGCTTCAACTGCCTGCGAAACAAACGAGTTAGCTTCAAATCCATGCGAAACACATGAATTAGCATCAAGTCAACGCGAAGTTGATGGCTTAGCTTCAAATCCATGCAAAACGAATGATTTAGCTTCACATACTGGAAAATATAAATGATATGGCTTCAAATGCAGGCGAAACAAACGAGTTAGCTTCAAACCCATCCGAAACACATGATTTAGCATCTAATCAATGCGAAGTAGAAGGATGATCTTCGAATCCATGCGAAGCAAATGGTTTAGCTTGAAATACTTGTGATATACATGATTTAGTTTCAACAGCATGCGAAACAAACGAGTTAGATTCAAATCCATGCGAAACACATGATTTAGCTTCAAATCAATGCGAAGTAGAAGGGATACCTTCGAATCCATGCGAAACAAATGGTTTAGCCGCAAATACTTGTGATATACATGACTTAGCTTTAACAGCATGCGAAACAAACGAGGTAGCTTCAAATCCATGCGAACACATGATTTAGCATCTAATCAATGCGAAGTAGAAGGCTGATCTTCGAATCCATGCGAAGCAAATGGTTTAGCTTCAAATACTTGTGATATACATGATTTAGTTTCAACAGCATGCGAAACAAACGAGTTAGATTCAAATCCATGCGAAACGCATGATTTAGCTTCAAATCAATGCGAAGTAGAAGGGTTACCTTCGCATCCATGCGAAACAAATGGTTTAGCTTCAAATACTTGTGATATGCATGATTTAGCTTCAACAGTATGCGAAACAAACGAGTTATCTTCAAATCCAAGCGAAACGCATGATTTACCATCTAATAAATGCGAAGTAGAAGGCTGATCTTCGAATCCATGCGAAGCAAATGGTTTGGCTTCAAATACTTGTGATACATTTGATTTAGCTTCAACAGAATGCGAAACAAACGAGGTAGCTTCAAGTCCATGCGAACACATGATTTAGCTTCAAATCAATGCGAGGTAGGAGGCTTATCTTCGAATCCATGCGAAGCAAATGGTTTGGCTTCAAATACTTGTGATACACTTGATTTAGCTTCAACAGAATGCGAAACAAACGAGGTAGCTTCAAGTCCATGCGAACACATGATTTAGCTTCAAATCAATGCGACGTAGGAGGCTTATCTTCGAATCCATGCGAAACAAATGGTTTAGCTTCAAATACTTGTGATATACATGACTTAGCTTCAACAGCATGCGAAACAAACGAGTTAGCTTCAAATCCATGCGAAACACATGATTTAGCTTCAAATCAATGCGAATTAGAAGGGTTATCTTCGAATCCATGCGAAACATATGATATAGCTTCAAATACTTGTGATATACATGATTTAGCTTCAACAACATGCTAAACAAACGAGTTAGCTTCAAGTCCAAACGAAAAACATGATTTAGTATCAAGTCAACGCGAAGTTGATGGCTTTGCTTCAAATAAATGCGAAACGAATGATTTAGTTTCACATACTTGTGAATATAAGTGATATAGCTTCAAATGCAGGCGAAACAAACGAGTTAGCTTCAAACCCATGCTAAACACATGATTTAGCATCAAATCAATGCGAAGTAGGAGGCTTATCTTCGGATCCATGCGAAACAAATGGTTTAGCTTCAAATACTTGTGATATGCATGATTTAGCTTCAACAGTATGCGAAACAAACGAGTTATCTTCAAATCCAAGCGAAACGCATGATTTACCATCTAATAAATGCGAAGTAGAAGGCTGATCTTCGAATCCATGCGAAGCAAATTGTTTAGCTTCAAATACTTGTGATACACTTGATTTAGCTTCAACAGCATGCGAAATAAACGAGTTAGCTTCAAATCCATGCGAAACACATGATTTAGCTACAAATCAATGCGAAGTAGGTGGCTTATCTTCGATTCCATGCGATACAAATGGTTTAGCTTCAAATAATTGTGATATACATGATTTAGCTTCAACAGCATGCGAAACAAACGAGTTAGCTTCAAATCCATGCGAAACACATGATTTAGCTTCAAATCAATGCGAAGTAGAAGGGTTATCTTCGAATCCATGCGAAACAAATGGTTTAACTGCAAATACTTGTGATATACATGATTTAGCTTCAACTGCTAGCGAAAAAACGAGTTAGCTTCAAATCCAAGCGAAACACATGATTTAGCCTCAAATCAATGCGAAGTAGAAGGCTTAGCTTCGAATAAATGCGAAACAAATGGTTTAGCTTCAAATACTTGTGATATAAATGATTTAGCTTCAACAGCATGCGAAACAAACGAGTTAGCTTCAAATCCATGCGAAACACATGATTTAGCTTCAAATCAATGCGAAGTAGAAGGGTTATCTTCGAATCCATGCGAAACAAATGGTTTAGCTGCAAATACTTGTGATATACATGATTTAGCTTCAACTGCTAGCGAAAAAACGAGTTAGCTTCAAATCCAAGCGAAACACATGATTTAGCCTCAAATCAATGCGAAGTAGAAGGCTTAGCTTCGAATAAATGCGAAACAAATGGTTTAGCTTCAAATACTTGTGATATACATGATTCAGCTTCAACTGCATGCGAAACAAACGAGTTAGCTTCAAATCCATGCGAAACACATGATTTAGATTAAAATCAATGCGAAGTAGAAGGCTTATCTTCGAATAAATGCGAAACAAATGATATAGCTTCAAATACTTGTGATATACATGATTTAGCTTCAACAGCATGCGAAACAAACGAGTTAGCTTCAAGTCCAAGCGAAAAACATGATTTATCATCAAGTCAACGCGAAGTTGTTGGCTTAGCTTCAAATCCATGCGCAACGAATGATTTAGCTTCACATACTTGAGAATATAAGTGATATAGCTTCAAATGCAGGTGAAACAAACGAGTTAGCTTCAAACCCATGCGAAACACATGATTTAGCATCTAATCAATGCGAAGTAGATGGCTTATCTTCGAATCCATGCGAAGCAAATTGTTTAGCTTCAAATACTTGTGATACACTTGATTTAGCTTCAACAGCATGCGAAATAAACGAGTTAGCTTCAAACCCATGCGAAACAAATGATTTAGCATCTAATCAATGCGAAGTAGAAGGCTGATCTTCGAATCCATGCGAAGCAAATTGTTTAGCTCCAAATACTTGTGATACACTTGATTTAGCTTCAACAGCATGCGAAATAAACGCGTTAGCTTCAAATCCATGCGAAACACATGATTTAGCTACAAATCAATACGAAGTAGGTGGCTTATCTTCGATTCCATGCGATACAAATGGTTTAGCTTCAAATAATTGTGATATACATGATTTAGCTTCAACAGCATGCGAAGCAAACGAGTTATCTTCAAATCCAAGCGAAACACATGATTTATCTTCAAATCAATGCTAAGTAGAAAGCTTAGCTTCAAATCCATGGGAATCAAATGATTTAGCTTCAAATACTTGTGATATACATGATTTAGCTTCAACTGCTAGCGAAAAAACGAGTTAGCTTCAAACCCATGCGAAACACATGATTTAGCATCTAATCAATGCGAAGTAGAAGGCTGATCTTCGAATCCATGCGAAGCAAATTGTTTAGCTCCAAATACTTGTGATACACTTGATTTAGCTTCAACAGCATGCGAAATAAACGAGTTAGCTTCAAATCCATGCGAAACACATGATTTAGCTTCAAATCAATGCGAATTAGAAGGGTTATCTTCGATTCCATGCGATACAAATGGTTTAGCTTCAAATAATTGTGATATACATGATTTAGCTTCAACTGCATGCGAAACAAACGAGTTAGCTTCAAATCCATGCGAAACAAATGATTTAGCATCAAATCAATGCGAAGTAGAAGGCTGACCTTCGAATCCATGCGAAGCAAATGGTTTAGCTTCAAATACTTGTGATATAAATGATTCAGTTTCAACAGCATGCGAAACAAACGAGTTAGATTCAAATCCATGCAAAACACATGATTTAGCTTCAAATCAATGCGAAATAGATGGATTATCTTCGAATCCATGAGAAACAAATGGTTTAACTTCAAATACTTGTGATATACATGATTTAGCTTCAACAGCATGCGAAGCAAACGAGTTATCTTCAAATCCAAGCGAAACACATGATTTATTTTCAAATCAATGCTAAGTAGAAAACTTAGCTCCAAATCCATGGGAATCAAATGGTTTAGCTGCAAATACTTGTGATATACATGATTTAGCTTCAACTGCTAGCGAAAAAACGAGTTAGCTTCAAATCCAAGCGAAACACATGATTTAGCCTCAAATCAATGCGAAGTAGAAGGCTTAGCTTCGAATAAATGCGAAGCAAATTGTTTAGCTCCAAATACTTGTGATACATTTGATTTAGCTTCAACAGCATGCGAAATAAACGCGTTAGCATCAAATCCATGCGAAACACATGATTTAGCTACAAATCAATGCGAAGTAGGTGGCTTATCTTCGATTCCATGCGATACAAATGGTTTAGCTTCAAATAATTGTGATATACATGATTTAGATTCAACAGCATGCGAAACAAACGAGTTAGCTTCAAATCCATGCGAAACAAATGACTTAGCATCAAATCAATGCGAAGTAGAAGGCTGACCTTCGAATCCATGCGAAGCAAATGGTTTAGCTTCAAATACTTGTGATATAAATGATTTAGTTTCAACAGCATGCGAAACAAACGAGTTAGATTCAAACCCATGCAAAACACATGTTTTAGCTTCAAATCAATGCGAAATAGATGGATTATCTTCGAATCCATGCGAAACAAATGGTTTAACTTCAAATACTTGTGATATACATGATTTAGCTTCAACAGCATGCGAAGCAAACGAGTTATCTTCAAATCCAAGCGAAACACATGATTTATCTTCAAATCAATGCTAAGTAGAAAGCTTAGCTTCAAATCCATGGGAATCAAATGGTTTAGCTTGAAATACTTGTGATATACATGATTTAGCTTCAACTGCTAGCGAAAAAACGAGTTAGCTTCAAACCCATGCGAAACAAATGATTTAGCATCTAATCAATGCGAAGTAGAAGGCTGATCTTCGAATCCATGCGAAGCAAATTGTTTAGCTCCAAATACTTGTGATACACTTGATTTAGCTTCAACAGCATGCGAAATAAACGCGTTAGCTTCAAATCCATGCGAAACACATGATTTACCATCTAATAAATGCGAAGTAGAAGGCTGATCTTCGAATCCATGCGAAGTAAATTGTTTAGCTCCAAATACTTGTGATACACTTGATTTAGCTTCAACAGCATGCGAAATAAACGAGTTAGCTTCAAATCCATGCGAAACACATGATTTAGCTTCAAATCAATGCGAATTAGAAGGGTTATCTTCGATTCCATGCGATACAAATGGTTTAGCTTCAAATAATTGTGATATACATGATTTAGCTTCAACTGCATGCGAAACAAACGAGTTAGCTTCAAATCCATGCGAAACAAATGATTTAGCATCAAATCAATGCGAAGTAGAAGGCTGACCTTCGAATCCATGCGAAACAAATGGTTTAGCTTCAAATACTTGTGATATACATGATTTAGCTTCAACAGCATGCGAAACAAACGAGTTAGCTTCAAATCCATGCGAAACACATGATTTAGCTTCAAATCAATGCGAAGTAGAAGGGTTATCATCGAATCCATGCGAAACAAATGGTTTAGCTGCAAATACTTGTGATATACATGATTTAGCTTCAACTGCTAGCGAAAAAACGAGTTAGCTTCAAATCCAAGCGAAACACATGATTTAGCCTCAAATCAATGCGAAGTAGAAGGCTTACCTTCGAATAAATGCGAAACAAATGGTTTAGCTTCAAATACTTGTGATATACATGATTCAGCTTCAACTGCATGCGAAACAAACGAGTTAGCTTCAAATCCATGCGAAACACATGATTTAGATTAAAATCAATGCGAAGTAGAAGGCTTATGTTCGAATAAATGCGAAACAAATGATATAGCTTCAAATACTTGTGATATACATGATTTAGCTACAACAGCATGCGAAACAAACGAGTTAGCTTGAAATCCATGCGAAACACATGATTTAGATTGAAATCAATGCGAAGTAGAAGGGTTACCTTCGAATCCATGCGAAACAAATGTTTTAGCCGCAAATAATTGTGACATACATGATTCAGCTTGAACTGCCTGCGAAACAAACGAGTTAGCTTCAAATCCATGCGAAACGCATGATTTACCATCTAATAAATGCGAAGTAGAAGGCTGATCTTCGAATCCATGCGAAGCAAATGGTTTGGCTTCAAATACTTATGATACACTTGATTTAGCTTCAACTGCACGCGAAACAAACGAGGTAGCTTCAAGTCCATGCGAACACATGATTTAGGTACAAATCAATGCGAGGTAGGAGGCTTATCTTCGAATCCATGCGAAACAAATGGTTTAGCTTCAAATACTTGTGATATACATGACTTAGCTTCAACAGCATGCGAAACAAACGAGTTAGCTTCAAATCCATGCGAAACACATGATTTAACTTCAAATCAATGCGAATTAGAAGGGATATCTTCGAATCCATGCGAAACATATGATATAGCTTCAAATACTTGTGATATACATGATTTAGCTTCAAATGCAGGCGAAACAAACGAGTTAGCTTCAAACCCATGCGAAACACATGATTTAGCATCTAATCAATGCGAAGTAGAAGGCTGATCTTCGAATCCATGCGAAGCAAATGGTTTAGCTTCAAATACTTGTGATATACATGATTTAGTTTCAACAGCATGCGAAACAAACGAGTTAGATTCAAATCCATGCGAAACACATGATTTAGCTTCAAATCAATGCGAAGTAGAAGGGTTACCTTCGAATCCATGCGAAACAAATGGTTTAGCCGCAAATACTTGTGATATACATGACTTAGCTTTAACAGCATGCGAAACAAATGAGGTAGCTTCAAATCCATGCGAACACATGATTTAGCTTCAAATAAATGCGAAGTAGGAGGCTTATCTTCGAATCCATGCGAAACAAATGGTTTGGCTTCAAATACTTGTGATACACTTGATTTAGCTTCAACAGAATGCGAAACAAACAAGGTAACTTCAAATCCATGCGAAACACATGATTTAGATTAAAATAAATGCGAAGTAGAAGGCTTATCTTCGAATAAATGCGAAACAAATGATATAGCTTCAAATACTTGTGATAAACATGATTTAGTTCAAAGAGCATGCGAAACAAACGAGTTAGCTTCAAGTCCAAACGAAAAACATGATTTAGCATCAAGTCAACGCGAAGTTGATGGCTTAGCTTCAAATCCATGCGAAACGAAAGATTTAGCTTCACATACTTGTGAATATAAGTGAAATAGCTTCAAATGCAGGCGAAACAAACGAGTTAGCTTCAAACCCATGCGAAACACATGACTTAGCATCTAATCAATGCGAAGTAGAAGGCTAATCTTCGAATCCATGCGAAACACATGATATAGCTTCAAATACTTGTGATATACATGATTTAGTTTCAACAGCGTGCGAAACAAACGAGTTAGATTCAAATCCATGCGAAACACATGATTTTGCTTCAAATCAATGCGAAGTAGAAGGCTTATCTACGAATCCATGCGAAACAACTGGATTAGCTTCATATACTTGTGATATACATGATTTAGCTTCAACAGCATGCGAAATAAACGAGTTAGATTCAAATCCATGCGAAACACATGAGTTAGCTTCAAATCAATGCGAAGTGCAAGGCTTATCTTCGAATCCATGCGAAGCAAATGGTTTAGCTTCAAATACTTGTGATATAAATGATTTAGTTTCAACAGCATGCGAAACAAACGAGTTAGATTCAAATTCATGCTAAACACATGATTTAGCTTCAAATCAATGCGAAATAGATGGATTATCTTCGAATCCATGAGAAACAAATGGTTTAACTTCAAATACTTGTGATATACATGATTTAGCTTCAACAGCATGCGAAGCAAACGAGTTATCTTCAAATCCAAGCGAAACACATGATTCATCTTCAAATCAACGCTAAGTAGAAAACTTAGCTCCAAATCCATGGGAATCAAATGGTTTAGCTTCAAATACTTGTGATATACATGATTCAGCTTCAACTGCATGCGAAACAAACGAGTTAGCTTCAAATCCATGCGAAACACATGATTTAGATTAAAATCAATGCCAAGTAGAAGGCTTATGTTCGAATAAATGCGAAACAAACGAGTTAGCCTCAAATCCATGCGAAACACATGATTTAGCTTCAAATCAATGCGAATTAGAAGGGTTATCTTCGAATCCGTGCGAAACATATGATATAGCTTCAAATACTTGTGATATACATGATTTAGCTTCAACAGCATGCGAAACAAACGAGTTAGCTTCAAATCCATGCGAAGTAGGAGGCATATCTTCGATTCCTTGCGATACAAATGGTTTAGCTTCAAATACTTGTGATATACATGATTTAGCTTCAACAGCATGCGAAACAAACGAGTTAGCTTCAAATCCATGCGAAACACATGATTTAGCATCTAATCAATGCGAAGTAGAAGGCTTATCTTCGAATCCATGCGAAACAAATGGATTATCTTCAAATACTTGTGATATACATGATTTAGCTTCAACAGCATGCGAAACAAACGAGTTAGCTTCAAATCCATGCGAAAAACATGATTTAGCTTCAAATCAATGCGAAGTAGAAGGGTTATCTTCGAATCCATGCGAAACAAATGGTTTAGCTGCAAATACTTGTGATATACATGATTTAGCTTCAACTGCTAGCGAAAAAACGAGTTAGCTTCAAATCCAAGCGAAACACATGGTTTAGCCTCAAATCAATGCGAAGTAGAAGGCTTAGCTTCGAATAAATGCAAAACAAATGGTTTAGCTTCAAATACTTGTGATATACATGATTCAGCTTCAACTGCATGCGAAACAAACGAGTTAGCTTCAAATCCATGCGAAACACATGATTTAGATTAAAATCAATGCGAAGTAGAAGGCTTATCTTCGAATAAATGCGAAACAAATGATATAGCTTCAAATACTTGTGATAAACATGATTTAGTTCAAAGAGCATGCGAAACAAACGAGTTAGCTTCAAGTCCAAACGAAAAACATGATTTAGCATCAAGTCAACGCGAAGTTGATGGCTTAGCTTCAAATCCATGCGAAACGAAAGATTTAGCTTCACATACTTGTGAATATAAGTGATATAGCTTCAAATGCAGGCGAAACAAACGAGTTAGCTTCAAACCCATGCGAAACACATGACTTAGCATCTAATCAATGCGAAGTAGAAGGCTAATCTTCGAATCCATGCGAAACACATGATATAGCTTCAAATACTTGTGATATACATGATTTAGTTTCAACAGCGTGCGAAACAAACGAGTTAGATTCAAATCCATGCGAAACACATGATTTTGCTTCAAATCAATGCGAAGTAGAAGGCTTATCTACGAATCCATGCGAAACAAATGGATTAGCTTCATATACTTGTGATATACATGATTTAGCTTCAACAGCATGCGAAATAAACGAGTTAGATTCAAATCCATGCGAAACACATGAGTTAGCTTCAAATCAATGCGAAGTGCAAGGCTTATCTTCGAATCCATGCGAAGCAAATGGTTTAGCTTCAAATACTTGTGATATAAATGATTTAGTTTCAACAGCATGCGAAACAAACGAGTTAGATTCAAATTCATGCTAAACACATGATTTAGCTTCAAATCAATGCGAAATAGATGGATTATCTTCGAATCCATGAGAAACAAATGGTTTAACTTCAAATACTTGTGATATACATGATTTAGCTTCAACAGCATGCGAAGCAAACGAGTTATCTTCAAATCCAAGCGAAACACATGATTTATCTTCAAATCAATGCTAAGTAGAAAGCTTAGCTTCAAATCCATGGGAATCAAATGGTTTAGCTTCAAATACTTGTGATATACATGATTCAGCTTCAACTGCATGCGAAACAAACGAGTTAGCTTCAAATCCATGCGAAACACATGATTTAGATTAAAATCAATGCGAAGTAGAAGGCTTATCTTCGAATAAATGCGAAACAAATGATATAGCTTCAAATACTTGCGATAAACATGATTTAGTTCAAAGAGCATGCGAAACAAACGAGTTAGCTTCAAGTCCAAACGAAAAACATGATTTAGCATCAAGTCAACGCGAAGTTGATGGCTTAGCTTCAAATCCATGCGAAACGAAAGATTTAGCTTCACATACTTGTGAATATAAGTGATATAGCTTCAAATGCAGGCGAAACAAACGAGTTAGCTTCAAACCCATGCGAAACACATGACTTAGCATCTAATCAATGCGAAGTAGAAGGCTAATCTTCGAATCCATGCGAAACACATGATATAGCTTCAAATACTTGTGATATACATGATTTAGTTTCAACAGCGTGCGAAACAAACGAGTTAGATTCAAATCCATATGAAACACATGATTTTGCTTCAAATCAATGCGAAGTAGAAGGCTTATCTACGAATCCATGCGAAACAAATGGATTAGCTTCATATACTTGTAATATACATGATTTAGCTTCAACAGCATGCGAAATAAACGAGTTAGATTCAAATCCATGCGAAACACATGATTTATCTTCAAATCAATGCTAAGTAGAAAGCTTAGCTTCAAATCCATGGGAATCAAATGGTTTAGCTTCAAATACTTGTCATATACATGATTCAGCTTCAACTGCATGCGAAACAAACGAGTTAGTTTCAAGTCCAAACGAACAACATGATTTAGCATCAAGTCAACGCGAAGTTGATGGCTTAGCTTCAAATCCATGCGAAACGAAAGATTTAGCTTCACATACTTGTGAATATAAGTGATATAGCTTCAAATGCAGGCGAAACAAACGAGTTAGCTTCAAACCCATGCGAAACACATGACTTAGCATCTAATCAATGCGAAGTAGAAGGCTAATCTTCGAATCCATGCGAAACAAATGATATAGCTTCAAATACTTGTGATATACATGATTTATTTTCAACAGCATGCGAAACAAACGAGTTAGATTCAAATCCATGCAAAACACATGATTTAGCTTCAAATCAACGCGAAATAGATGGATTATCTTCGAATCCATGAGAAACAAATGGTTGAACTTCAAATACTTGTGATATACATGATTTAGCTTCAACAGCATGCGAAACAAACGAGTTAGCTTCAAATCCATGCGAAACACATGATTTAGCTTCAAATCAATGCGAAGTAGAAGGGTTATCTTCGAATCCATGCGAAACAAATGGTTTAGCTGCAAATATTTGTGATATACATGATTTAGCTTCAACTGCATGCGAAACAAACGAGTTAACTTCAAATCCATGCGAAACACATGAGTTAGCTTCAAATCAATGCGAAGTGCAAGGCTTATCTTCGAATCCATGCGAAGCAAATGGTTTAGCTTCAAATACTTGTCATATAAATGATTTAGTTTCAACAGCATGCGAAACAAACGAGTTAGATTCAAATTCACGCTAAACACATGATTTAGCTTCAAATCAATGCGAAATAGATGGATTATCTTCGAATCCATGAGAAACAAATGGTTTAACTTCAAATACTTGTGATATACATGATTTAGCTTCAACAGCATGCGAAGCAAACGAGTTATCTTCAAATCCAAGCGAAACACATGATTTATCTTCAAATCAATGCTAAGTAGAAAACTTAGCTCCAAATCCATGGGAATCAAATGGTTTAGCTTCAAATACTTGTGATATACATGATTCAGATTCAACAGCATGCGAAACAAACGAATTAGCTTCAAATCCATGCGAAACACATGATTTAGATTAAAATCAATGCGAAGTAGAAGGCTTATCTTCGAATAAATGCGAAACAAATGATATAGCTTCAAATACTTGTGATATACATGATTTAGTTCCAACAGCATGCGAAACAAACGAGTTAGAATCAAATCCATGCGAAACAAATGATTTAGCTTCAAATCAATGCGAAGAAGAAGGCTTATCTTCGAATCCATGCGAAGCAAATTGTTTAGCTCCAAATACTTGTGATACACTTGATTTAACTTCAACAGCATGCGAAATAAACGCGTTAGCTTCAAATCCATGCGAAACACATGATTTAGCTACAAATCAATACGAAGTAGGTGGCTTATCTTCGATTCCATGCGATACAAATGGTTTAGCTTCAAATAATTGTGATATACATGATTTAGCTTCAACAGCATGCGAAGCAAAGGAGTTATCTTCAAATCCAAGCGAAACACATGATTTAGCTTCAAATCAATGCGAATTAGAAGGCTTAGCTTCAAATCCATGGGAATCAAATGGTTTAGCTTCAAATACTTGTGATACACTTGATTTAGCTTCAACTGCATGCGAAACAAACGAGTTAGCTTGAAATCCATTTGAAACAAATGACTTAGCATCAAATCAATGCGAAGTAGAAAGCTGACCTTCGAATCCATGCGAAGCAAATGGTTTAGCTTCAAATACTTGTGTTATAAATGATTTAGTTTCAACAGCATGCGAAACAAACGAGTTAGCTTCGAATCCATGCGAAACAAATGGTTTAACTTCAAATACTTGTGATATACATGATTTAGCTTCAACAGCATGCGAAGCAAACGAGTTATCTTCAAATCCAAGCGAAACACATGATTTATCTTCAAATCAACGCTAAGTAGAAAACTTAGCTCCAAATCCATGGGAATCAAATGGTTTAGCTTCAAATACTTGTGATATACATGATTCAGCTTCAACTGCATGCGAAACAAACGAGTTAGCTTCAAATCCATGCGAAACACATGATTTAGATTAAAATGAATGCCAAGTAGAAGGGTTATGTTCGAATAAATGCGAAACAAACGAGTTAGCCTCAAATCCATGCGAAACACATGATTTAGCTTCAAATCAATGCGAATTAGAAGGGTTATCTTCGAATCCGTGCGAAACATATGATATAGCTTCAAATACTTGTGATATACATGATTTAGCTTCAACAGCATGCGAAACAAACGAGTTAGCTTCAAATCCATGCGAAGTAGGAGGCATATCTTCGATTCCTTGCGATACAAATGGTTTAGCTTCAAATACTTGTGATATACATGATTTAGCTTCAACAGCATGCGAAACAAACGAGTTAGCTTCAAATCCATGCGAAACACATGATTTAGCATCTAATCAATGCGAAGTAGAAGGCTTATCTTCGAATCCATGCGAAACAAATGGATTATCTTCAAATACTTGTGATATACATGATTTAGCTTCAACAGCATGCGAAACAAACGAGTTAGCTTCAAATCCATGCGAAACACATGATTTAGCTTCAAATCAATGCGAAGTAGAAGGGTTATCTTCGAATCCATGCGAAACAAATGGTTTAGCTGCAAATACTTGTGATATACATGATTTAGCTTCAACTGCTAGCGAAAAAACGAGTTAGCTTCAAATCCAAGCGAAACACATGATTTAGCCTCAAATCAATGCGAAGTAGAAGGCTTAGCTTCGAATAAATGCGAAACAAATGGTTTAGCTTCAAATACTTGTGATATACATGATTCAGCTTCAACTGCATGCGAAACAAACGAGTTAGCTTCAAATCCATGCGAAACACATGATTTAGATTAAAATCAATGCGAAGTAGAAGGCTTATCTTCGAATAAATGCGAAACAAATGATATAGCTTCAAATACTTGTGATAAACATGATTTAGTTCAAAGAGCATGCGAAACAAACGAGTTAGCTTCAAGTCCAAACGAAAAACATGATTTAGCATCAAGTCAACGCGAAGTTGATGGCTTAGCTTCAAATACATGCGAAACGAAAGATTTAGCTTCACATACTTGTGAATATAAGTGATATAGCTTCAAATGCAGGCGAAACAAACGAGTTAGCTTCAAACCCATGCGAAACACATGACTTAGCATCTAATCAATGCGAAGTAGAAGGCTAATCTTCGAAACCATGCGAAACACATGATATAGCTTCAAATACTTGTGATATACATGATTTATTTTCAACAGCATGCGAAATAAACGAGTTAGATTCAAATCCATGCAAAACACATGATTTAGCTTCAAATCAATGCGAAATAGATGGATTATCTTCGAATCCATGAGAAACAAATGGTTGAACTTCAAATACTTGTGATATACATGATTTAGCTTCAACAGCATGCGAAGCAAACGAGTTATGTTCAAATCCAAGCGAAACACATGATTTATCTTCAAATCAATGCTAAGTAGAAAGCTTAGCTTCAAATCCATGGGAATCAAATGGTTTAGATTCAAATACTTGTGATATACATGATTCAGCTTCAACTGCATGCGAAACAAACGAGTTAGTTTCAAGTCCAAACGAAACACATGATTTAGCATCTAATCAATGCGAAGTAGAAGGCTGCTCTTCGAATCCATGCGAAGCAAATTGTTTAGCTTCAAATACTTGTGATACACTTGATTTAGCTTCAACAGCATGCGAAGCAAACGAGTTATCATCAAATCCAAGCGAAACACATGATTTATCTTCATATTAATGCTAAGTAGAAAGCTTAGCTTCAAATCCATGGGAATCAAATGGTTTAGCTTCAAATACTTGTGATATACATGATTTAGCTTCAACTGCTAGCGAAAAAACGAGTTAGCTTCAAACCCATGCGAAACACATGATTTAGCATCTAATCAATGCGAAGTAGAAGGCTGATCTTCGAATCCATGCGAAGCAAATTGTTTAGCTCCAAATACTTGTGATACACTTGATTTAGCTTCAACAGCATGCGAAATAAACGAGTTAGCTTCAAATGCATGCGAAACACATGATTTAGCTTCAAATCAATGCGAATTAGAAGGGTTATCTTCGATTCCATGCGATACAAATGGTTTAGCTTCAAATAATTGTGATATACATGATTTAGTTTAACAGCATGCGAAACAAACGAGTTAGCTTAAAATCCATGCGAAACAAATGATTTAGCATCAAATCAATGCGAAGTAGAAGGCTGACCTTCGAATCCATGCGAAGCAAATGGTTTAGCTTCAAATACTTGTGATGTAAATGATTTAGTTTCAACAGCATGCGAAACAAACGAGTTAGATTCAAATCCATGCAAAACACATGATTTAGCTTCAAATCAATGCGAAATAGATGGATTATCTTCGAATCCATGAGAAACAAATGGTTTAATTTCAAATAATTGTGATATACATGATTTAGCTTCAACTGCATACGAAAAAAAAGAGTTAGCTTCAAATCCATGCGAAACACATGATTTAGATTAAAATCAATGCGAAGTAGAAGGCTTATCTTCGAATAAATGCGAAACAAATGATATAGCTTCAAATTCTTGTGATATACATGATTTAGTTCCTACAGCATGCGAAACAAACGAGTTAGAATCAAATCCATGCGAAACAAATGATTTAGCTTCAAATCAATGCGAAGTAGAAGGCTTATCTTCGAATCCATGCGAAACAAATGGATTATCTTCAAATACTTGTGATATACATGATTTAGCTTCAACAGCATGCGAAACAAACGAGTTAGCTTCAAATCCATGCGAAACACATGATTTAGCTTCAAATCAATGCGAACTAGAAGGGTTATCTTCGAATCCATGCGAAACAAATGGTTTAGCTGCAAATATTTGTGATATACATGATTTAGCTTCAACTGCATGCGAAACAAACGAGTTAACTTCAAATCCATGCGAAACACATGATTTAGATTCAAATCAATGCGAATTAGAAGGGTTATCTTGGAATCCATGCGAAACGTATGATATAGCTTCAAATACTTGTGATATACATGATTTAGCTCCAACAGCATGCGAAACAAACGAGTTAGCTTCAAATCCATGCGAA
Organism: Megalopta genalis; assembly: GCF_051020955.1. Classification (NCBI taxonomy): domain Eukaryota; kingdom Metazoa; phylum Arthropoda; class Insecta; order Hymenoptera; family Halictidae; genus Megalopta; species Megalopta genalis. The sequence continues at coordinate 398,242 of NW_027476158.1, forward strand.
ACACATGATTTAGATTAAAATCAATGCGAAGTAGAAGGCTTATCTTCGAATCCATGCGAAACAAATGGTTTAGCTTCAAATACTTGTGATATACATGATTTAGCTTCAACTGCATGCGATACAAACGAGTTAGCTTAAAATCCATGCGGAACACATGATTTAGCTTCAAATCAATGCGAAGTGCAAGGCTTATCTTCGAATCCATGCGAAGCAAATGGTTTAGCTTCAAATACTTGTGATATAAATGATTTAGTTTCAACAGCATGCGAAACAAACGAGTTAGATTCAAATTCATGCTAAACACATGATTTAGCTTCAAATCAATGCGAAATAGATGGATTATCTTCGAATCCATGAGAAACAAATGGTTTAACTTCAAATACTTGTGATATACATGATTTAGCTTCAACAGCATGCGAAGCAAACGAGTTATCTTCAAATCCAAGCGAAAACACATGATTTATCTTCAAATCAATGCTAAGTAGAAAGCTTAGCTTCAAATCCATGGGAATCAAATGGTTTAGCTTCAAATACTTGTGATATACATGATTCAGCTTCAACTGCATGCGAAACAAACGAGTAGTTTCAAGTCCAAACGAAAAACATGATTTAGCATCAAGTCAACGCGAAGTTGATAGGCTTAGCTTCAAATCCATGCGAAACGAAAGATTTAGCTTCAGATACTTGTGAATATAAGTGATATAGCTTCAAATGCAGGCGAAACAAACGAGTTAGCTTCAAACCATGCGAAACACATGACTTAGCATCTAATCAATGCGAAGTAGAAGGCTAATCTTCGAAACCATGCGAAACAAATGATATAGCTTCAAATACTTGTGATATACATGATTTATTTTCAACAGCATGCGAAACAAACGAGTTAGATTCAAATCCATGCAAAACACATGATTTAGCTTCAAATCAATGCGAAATAGATGGATTATCTTCGAATCCATGAGAAACAAATGGTTGAACTTCAAATACTTGTGATATACATGATTTAGCTTCAACAGCATGCGAAGCAAACGAGTTATGTTCAAATCCAAGCGAAACACATGATTTATCTTCAAATCAATGCTAAGTAGAAAGCTTAGCTTCAAATCCATGGGAATCAAATGGTTTAGATTCAAATACTTGTGATATACATGATTCAGCTTCAACTGCATGCGAAACAAACGAGTTAGTTTCAAGTCCAAACGAAAAACATGATTTAGCATCAAGTCAACGCGAGTTGATAGGCTTAGCTTCAAATCCATGCGAAACGAAAGATTTAGCTTCACATACTTGTGAATATAAGTGATATAGCTTCAAATGCAGGCGAAACAAACGAGTTAGCTTCAAACCCATGCGAAACACATGACTTAGTATCTAATCAATGCGAAGTAGAAGGCTAATCTTCGAATCCATGCGAGACAAATGATATAGCTTCAAATACTTGTGATATACATGATTTATTTTCAACAGCATGCGAAACAAACGAGTTAGATTCAAATCCATGCAAAACACATGATTTAGCTTCAAATCAATGCGAAATAGATGGATTATCTTCGAATCCATGAGAAACAAATGGTTGAACTTCAAATACTTGTGATATACATGATTTAGCTTCAACTGCATGCGAAGCAAACGAGTTAGCTTCAAATCCATGCGATACACATGATTTAGATTAAAATCAATGCGAAGTAGAAGGCTTATGTTCGAATAAATGCGAAACAAATGATATAGCTTCAAATACTTGTGATATACATGATTTAGTTCCAACAGCATGCGAAACAAACGAGTTAGCTTCAAATCCATGCGAAACACATGATTTAGCTTCAAATCAATGCGAATTAGAAGGGTTATCTTCGAATCCGTGCGAAACATATGATATAGCTTCAAATACTTGTGATATACATGATTTAGCTTCAACAGCATGCGAAACAAACGAGTTAGCTTCAAATCCATGCGAAACACATGATTTAGCATATAATCAATGCGAAGTAGAAGGCTGATCTTCGAATCCATGCGAAGCAAATGGTTTAGCTTCAAATACTTGTGATACACTTGATTTAGCTTCAACAGCATGCGAAACAAACGAGTTAGCTTCAAATCCATGCGAAACACATGATTTAGCTTCAAATCAATGCGAAGTAGGAGGCATATCTTCGATTCCTTGCGATTCAAATGGTTTAGCTTCAAATACTTGTGATATACATGATTTAGCTTCAACAGCATGCGAAACAAACGAGTTAGCTTCAAATCCATGCGAAACACATGATTTAGCTTCAAATCAATGCGAAGTAGAAGGGTTATCTTCGAATCCATGCGAAACAAATGGTTTAGCTGCAAATACTTGTGATATACATGATTTAGCTTCAACAGCATGCGAAACAAACGAGTTAGCTTCAAATCCATGCGAAACACATGATTTAGCTTCAAATCAATGCGAAGTAGAAGGCTGATCTACGAATCCATGCGTAACAAATGGTTTAGCTGCAAATACTTGTGATATACATGATTTAGCTTCAACTGTATGCGAAACAAACGAGTTAGCTGCTAATCCATGCGAAACACATGATTTAGATTAAAATCAATGCGAAGTAGAAGGCTTATTTTCGAATCCATGCGAAACAAATGGTTTAGCTTCAAATCCTTGTGATATACATGATTTAGCTTCAACTGCATGCGAAACAAACGAGTTAGCTTAAAATCCATGCCGAACACATGATTTAGCTTCAAATCAATGCGAAGTAGAAAGCTGATCTTCGAATCCATGCGATGCAAATGGTTTAGCTTCAAATACTTTTGATACACTTGATTTAGCTTCAACAGCATGCGAAACAAACGAGTTAGCTTCAAATCCATGCGAAACACCTGATTTAGCATCAAATCAATGCGATGTGGAAGGCTTATCTTCGAATCCATGCGAAGCAAATGGTTTAGCTTCAAATACATGTGATGTACATGATTTAGCTTGAACAGCATGCGAAAAAAACGAGTTAGCTTCAAATCCATGCGAAACACATGATTTAGCATCAAATCAATGCGAAGTAGAAGGCTGATCTTCGAATCCATGCGAAGCAAATGGTTTAGCTTCAAATACTTTTGATACACTTGATTTAGCTTCAACAGCATGCGAAACAAACGAGTTAGCTTCAAATCCAAGCGAAACACATGATTTATCTTCAAATCAATGCGAATTAGAAGGGTTATCTTGGAATGCATGCGAAACGTATGATATAGCTTCAAATACTTGTGGTATACATGATTTAGCTTCAACAGCATGCGAAACAGACGAGTTAGCTTCAAATCCATGCGAAACACATGATTTATCATCAAATCAATGCGAAGTAGAAAGCTGATCTTCGAATCCATGCGAAGCAAATGGTTTAGCTTCAAATACTGTGATATACATGATTTAGCTTCAACTGCATGCGAAACAAACGAGTTAGCTTAAAATCCATGCGGAACACATGATTTAGCATCAAATCAATGCGAATTAGAAGGGTTATCGTCGAATTCATGCGAAACAAATGATATAGCTTCAAATACTTGTGATATACATGACTTAGCTTCAACAGCATCCGAAACAAACGAGTTAGCTTTAAATCCATGCGAAACACATGATTTAGATTAAAATCAATGCGAAGTAGAAGGCTTATTTTCGAATCCATGCGAAACAAATGGTTTAGCTTCAAATCCTTGTGATATACATGATTTAGCTTCAACTGCATGCGAAACAAACGAGTTAGCTTAAAATCCATGCGGAACACATGATTTAGCTTCAAATCAATGCGAAGTAGAAAACTGATCTTCGAATCCATGCGATGCAAATGGTTTAGCTTAAAATACTTTTGATACACTTGATTTAGCTTCAACAGCATGCGAAACAAACGAGTTAGCTTCAAATCCATGCGAAACACATGATTTAGCATCAAATCAATGCGATGTGGAAGGCTTATCTTCGAATCCATGCGAAGCAAATGGTTTAGCTTCAAATACATGTGATGTACATGATTTAGCTTGAACAGCATGCGAAAAAAACGAGTTAGCTTCAAATCCATGCGAACCCATGATTTAGCATCAAATCAATGCGAAGTAGAAGGCTGATCTTCGAATCCATGCGAAGCAAATGGTTTAGCTTCAAATACTTTTGATACACTTGAGTTAGCTTTAACAGCATGCGAAACAAACGAGTTAGCATCAAATCCTTGCGAAACACATGATTTAGCATCAAATCAATGCGAAGTAGGAGGCTTATCTTCGATCCCATGCGATACAAATGGTTTAGCTTCAAATACTTGTGATATACATGATTTAGCTTCAACAGCATGCGAAACAAACGAGTTAGCTTCAAATCCATTCGAAACACATGATTTAGCATCAAATCAATGCGAAGTAGAAGACTTATCTTCGAATCCATGCGAAACGAATAGTTTAGCTTCAAATACTTGTGATATACATGATTCAGCTTCAACTGCATGCGAAACAAACGAGTTAGCTTTAAATCCATGCGAAACACATGATTTAGCTTCAAATCAATGCGAATTAGAAAGGTTATCGTCGAATCCATGCGAAACAAATGATATAGCTTCAAATACTTGTGATATACATGATTTAGCTTCAACAGCAACCGAAACTAACGAGTTAGATTCAAATCCATGCGAAACACATGATTTAGATTAAAATCAATGCGAAGTAGAAGGCTTATCGTCGAATCCATGCGAAACGTATAGTTTAGCTTCAAATACTTGTGATATACATGATTCAGCTTCAACTGCATGCGAAACAAACGAGTTAGCTTTAAATCCATGCGAAACACATGATTTAGCTTCAAATCAATGCGAATTAGAAGGGTTGTCTTGGAATCCATGCGAAACGTATGATATAGCTACAAATACTTGTGATATACATGATTTAGCTTCAACAGCATGCGAAAAAACGAGTTAGCTTCAAATCCATGCGAAACACATGATTTAGCTTCAAATCAATCGCGAAGTAGGAGGCTTATCTTCGATCCCATGCGATACAAATGGTTTAGCTTCAAATACTTGTGATATACATGATTTAGCTTCAACAGCATGCGAAACAAACGAGTTAGCTTCAAATCCATTCGAAACACATGATTTAGCATCAAATCAATGCGAAGTAGAAGGCTGATCTTCGAATCCATGCGTAACAAATGGTTTAGCTGCAAATACTTGTGATATACATGATTTAGCTTCAACAGCATGCGAAACAAACGAGTTAGCTTCAAATCCATTCGAAACACATGATTTAGCATCAAATCAATGCGAAGTAGAAGGCTGATCTTCGAATCCATGCGTAACAAATGGTTTAGCTGCAAATACTTGTGATATACATGATTTAGCTTCAACAGCATGCGAAACAAACGAGTTAGCTTCAAATCCATGCGAAACACATGATTTAGATTCAAATCAATGCGAATTAGAAGGGTTATCTTGGAATCCATGCGAAACGTATGATATAGCTTCAAATACTTGTGATATACATGATTTAGCTTCAACAGCATGCGAAACAAACGAGTTAGCTTCAAATCCATGCGAAACACATGATTTAGATTAATATCAATGCGAAGTAGAAGGCTTATCTTCGAATCCATGCGAAACAAATGGTTTAGCTTCAAATACTTGTGTTATACATGATTTAGCTTCAACTGCATGCGATACAAACGAGTTAGCTTAAAATCCATGCGGAACACATGATTTAGCTTCAAATCAATGCGAAGTAGAAGGCTGATCTTCGAATCCATGCGAAGCAAATGGTTTAGCTTCAAATACTTTTGATACACTTGATTTAGCTTCAACAGCATGCGATACAAACGAGTTAGCTTCAAATCCAAGCGAAACCTATGATTTATCTTCAAATCAATGCGAATTAGAAGGGTTATCTTGGAATGCATGCGAAACGTATGATATATCTTCAAATACTTGTGGTATACATGATTTAGCTTCAACAGCATGCGAAACAGACGAGTTAGCTTCAAATCCATGCGAAACACATGATTTAGCATCAAATCAATGCGAAGTAGAAGACTTATCTTCGAATCCATGCGAAACGAATAGTTTAGCTTCAAATACTTGTGATATACATGATTCAGCTTCAACTGCATGCGAAACAAACGAGTTAGCTTTAAATCCATGCGAAACACATGATTTAGCTTCAAATCAATGCGAATTAGAAAGGTTATCGTCGAATCCATGCGAAACAAATGATATAGCTTCAAATACTTGTGATATACATGATTTAGCTTCAACAGCAACCGAAACTAACGAGTTAGATTCAAATCCATGCGAAACACATGATTTAGATTAAAATCAATGCGAAGTAGAAGGCTTATCGTCGAATCCATGCGAAACGTATAGTTTAGCTTCAAATACTTGTGATATACATGATTCAGCTTCAACTGCATGCGAAACAAACGAGTTAGCTTTAAATCCATGCGAAACACATGATTTAGCTTCAAATCAATGCGAATTAGAAGGGTTGTCTTGGAATCCATGCGAAACGTATGATATAGCTACAAATACTTGTGATATACATGATTTAGCTTCAACAGCATGCGAAAAAACGAGTTAGCTTCAAATCCATGCGAAACACATGATTTAGCTTCAAATCAATCGCGAAGTAGGAGGCTTATCTTCGATCCCATGCGATACAAATGGTTTAGCTTCAAATACTTGTGATATACATGATTTAGCTTCAACAGCATGCGAAACAAACGAGTTAGCTTCAAATCCATTCGAAACACATGATTTAGCATCAAATCAATGCGAAGTAGAAGGCTGATCTTCGAATCCATGCGTAACAAATGGTTTAGCTGCAAATACTTGTGATATACATGATTTAGCTTCAACAGCATGCGAAACAAACGAGTTAGCTTCAAATCCATGCGAAACACATGATTTAGATTCAAATCAATGCGAATTAGAAGGGTTATCTTGGAATCCATGCGAAACGTATGATATAGCTTCAAATACTTGTGATATACATGATTTAGCTTCAACAGCATGCGAAACAAACGAGTTAGCTTCAAATCCATGCGAAACACATGATTTAGATTAATATCAATGCGAAGTAGAAGGCTTATCTTCGAATCCATGCGAAACAAATGGTTTAGCTTCAAATACTTGTGTTATACATGATTTAGCTTCAACTGCATGCGATACAAACGAGTTAGCTTAAAATCCATGCGGAACACATGATTTAGCTTCAAATCAATGCGAAGTAGAAGGCTGATCTTCGAATCCATGCGAAGCAAATGGTTTAGCTTCAAATACTTTTGATACACTTGATTTAGCTTCAACAGCATGCGATACAAACGAGTTAGCTTCAAATCCAAGCGAAACCTATGATTTATCTTCAAATCAATGCGAATTAGAAGGGTTATCTTGGAATGCATGCGAAACGTATGATATAGCTTCAAATACTTGTGGTATACATGATTTAGCTTCAACAGCATGCGAAACAGACGAGTTAGCTTCAAATCCATGCGAAACACATGATTTAGCATCAAATCAATGCGAAGTAGAAAGCTGATCTTCGAATCCATGCGAAGCAAATGGTTTAGCTTCAAATACTGTGATATACATGATTTAGCTTCAACTGCATGCGAAACAAACGAGTTAGCTTAAAATCCATGCGGAACACATGATTTAGCATCAAATCAATGCGAATTAGAAGGGTTATCTTCGAATCCATGCGAAACAAATGGTTTAGCTTCAAATACTTGTGATATACATGATTTAGCTTCAACAGCATGCGAAACAAACGAGTTAGCTTCAAATCCATTCGAAACACATGATTTAGCATCAAATCAATGCGAAGTAGAAGACTTATCTTCGAATCCATGCGAAACGAATAGTTTAGCTTCAAATACTTGTGATATACATGATTCAGCTTCAACTGCATGCGAAACAAACGAGTTAGCTTTAAATCCATGCGAAACACATGATTTAGCTTCAAATCAATGCGAATTAGAAAGGTTATCGTCGAATCCATGCGTAACAAATGATATAGCTTCAAATACTTGTGATATACATGATTTAGCTTCAACAGCAACCGAAACTAACGAGTTAGATTCAAATCCATGCGAAACACATGATTTAGATTAAAATCAATGCGAAGTAGAAGGCTTATCGTCGAATCCATGCGAAACGTATAGTTTAGCTTCAAATACTTGTGATATACATGATTCAGCTTCAACTGCATGCGAAACAAACGAGTTAGCTTTAAATCCATGCGAAACACATGATTTAGCTTCAAATCAATGCGAATTAGAAGGGTTGTCTTGGAATCCATGCGAAACGTATGATATAGCTACAAATACTTGTGATATACATGATTTAGCTTCAACAGCATGCGAAAAAACGAGTTAGCTTCAAATCCATGCGAAACACATGATTTAGCTTCAAATCAATCGCGAAGTAGGAGGCTTATCTTCGATCCCATGCGATACAAATGGTTTAGCTTCAAATACTTGTGATATACATGATTTAGCTTCAACAGCATGCGAAACAAACGAGTTAGCTTCAAATCCATTCGAAACACATGATTTAGCATCAAATCAATGCGAAGTAGAAGGCTGATCTTCGAATCCATGCGTAACAAATGGTTTAGCTGCAAATACTTGTGATATACATGATTTAGCTTCAACAGCATGCGAAACAAACGAGTTAGCTTCAAATCCATGCGAAACACATGATTTAGATTCAAATCAATGCGAATTAGAAGGGTTATCTTGGAATCCATGCGAAACGTATGATATAGCTTCAAATACTTGTGATATACATGATTTAGCTTCAACAGCATGCGAAACAAACGAGTTAGCTTCAAATCCATGCGAAACACATGATTTAGATTAATATCAATGCGAAGTAGAAGGCTTATCTTCGAATCCATGCGAAACAAATGGTTTAGCTTCAAATACTTGTGTTATACATGATTTAGCTTCAACTGCATGCGATACAAACGAGTTAGCTTAAAATCCATGCGGAACACATGATTTAGCTTCAAATCAATGCGAAGTAGAAGGCTGATCTTCGAATCCATGCGAAGCAAATGGTTTAGCTTCAAATACTTTTGATACACTTGATTTAGCTTCAACAGCATGCGATACAAACGAGTTAGCTTCAAATCCAAGCGAAACCTATGATTTATCTTCAAATCAATGCGAATTAGAAGGGTTATCTTGGAATGCATGCGAAACGTATGATATAGCTTCAAATACTTGTGGTATACATGATTTAGCTTCAACAGCATGCGAAACAGACGAGTTAGCTTCAAATCCATGCGAAACACATGATTTAGCATCAAATCAATGCGAAGTAGAAAGCTGATCTTCGAATCCATGCGAAGCAAATGGTTTAGCTTCAAATACTGTGATATACATGATTTAGCTTCAACTGCATGCGAAACAAACGAGTTAGCTTAAAATCCATGCGGAACACATGATTTAGCATCAAATCAATGCGAATTAGAAGGGTTATCGTCGAATTCATGCGAAACAAATGATATAGCTTCAAATACTTGTGATAAACATGATTTAGCTTCAACAGCATCCGAAACAAACGAGTTAGCTTTAAATCCATGCGAAACACATGATTTAGATTAAAATCAATGCGAAGTAGAAGGCTTATCTTCGAATCCATGCGAAGCAAATGGTTTAGCTTCAAATACTTTTGATACACTTGAGTTAGCTTCAACATCATGCGAAACAACGAGTTAGCTTCAAATCCTTGCGAAACACATGATTTAGCATCAAATCAATGCGAAGTGGAAGACTTATCTTCGAATCCATGCGAAACGAATAGTTTAGCTTCAAATACTTGTGATATACATGATTCAGCTTCAACTGCATGCGAAACAAACGAGTTAGCTTTAAATCCATGCGAAACACATGATTTAGCTTCAAATCAATGCGAATTAGAAAGGTTATCGTCGAATCCATGCGAAACAAATGATATAGCTTCAAATACTTGTGATATACATGATTTAGCTTCAACAGCAACCGAAACTAACGAGTTAGATTCAAATCCATGCGAAACACATGATTTAGATTAAAATCAATGCGAAGTAGAAGGCTTATCGTCGAATCCATGCGAAACGTATAGTTTAGCTTCAAATACTTGTGATATACATGATTCAGCTTCAACTGCATGCGAAACAAACGAGTTAGCTTTAAATCCATGCGAAACACATGATTTAGCTTCAAATCAATGCGAATTAGAAGGGTTGTCTTGGAATCCATGCGAAACGTATGATATAGCTACAAATACTTGTGATATACATGATTTAGCTTCAACAGCATGCGAAAAAACGAGTTAGCTTCAAATCCATGCGAAACACATGATTTAGCTTCAAATCAATCGCGAAGTAGGAGGCTTATCTTCGATCACATGCGATACAAATGGTTCAGCTTCAAATACTTGTGATATACATGATTTAGCTTCAACAGCATGCGAAACAAACGAGTTAGCTTCAAATCCATTCGAAACACATGATTTAGCATCAAATCAATGCGAAGTAGAAGGCTGATCTTCGAATCCATGCGTAACAAATGGTTTAGCTGCAAATACTTGTGATATACATGATTTAGCTTCAACAGCATGCGAAACAAACGAGTTAGCTTCAAATCCATGCGAAACACATGATTTAGATTCAAATCAATGCGAATTAGAAGGGTTATCTTGGAATCCATGCGAAACGTATGATATAGCTTCAAATACTTGTGATATACATGATTTAGCTTCAACAGCATGCGAAACAAACGAGTTAGCTTCAAATCCATGCGAAACACATGATTTAGATTAATATCAATGCGAAGTAGAAGGCTTATCTTCGAACCCATGCGAAACAAATGGTTTAGCTTCAAATACTTGTGTTATACATGATTTAGCTTCAACTGCATGCGATACAAACGAGTTAGCTTAAAATCCATGCGGAACACATGATTTAGCTTCAAATCAATGCGAAGTAGAGGGCTGATCTTCGAATCCATGCGAAGCAAATGGTTTAGCTTCAAATACTTTTGATACACTTGATTTAGCTTCAACAGCATGCGATACAAACGAGTTAGCTTCAAATCCAAGCGAAACCTATGATTTATCTTCAAATCAATGCGAATTAGAAGGGTTATCTTGGAATGCATGCGAAACGTATGATATAGCTTCAAATACTTGTGGTATACATGATTTAGCTTCAACAGCATGCGAAACAGACGAGTTAGCTTCAAATCCATGCGAAACACATGATTTAGCATCAAATCAATGCGAAGTAGAAAGCTGATCTTCGAATCCATGCGAAGCAAATGGTTTAGCTTCTAATACTGTGATATACATGATTTAGCTTCAACTGCATGCGAAACAAACGAGTTAGCTTAAAATCCATGCGGAACACATGATTTAGCATCAAATCAATGCGAATTAGAAGGGTTATCGTCGAATTCATGCGAAACAAATGATATAGCTTCAAATACTTGTGATATACATGATTTAGCTTCAACAGCATCCGAAACAAACGAGTTAGCTTTAAATCCATGCGAAACACATGATTTAGATTAAAATCAATGCGAAGTAGAAGGCTTATCTTCGAATCCATGCGAAGCAAATGGTTTAGCTTCAAATACTTTTGATACACTTGAGTTAGCTTCAACATCATGCGAAACAAACGAGTTAGCTTCAAATCCTTGCGAGACACATGATTTAGCATCAAATCAATGCGAAGTGGAAGACTTATCTTCGAATCCATGCGAAACGAATAGTTTAGCTTCAAATACTTGTGATATACATGATTCAGCTTCAACTGCATGCGAAACAAACGAGATAGCTTTAAATCCATGCGAAACACATGATTTAGCTTCAAATCAATGCGAATTAGAAGGGTTGTCTTGGAATCCATGCGAAACGTATGATATAGCTACAAATACTTGTGATATACATGATTTAGCTTCAACAGCATGCGAAAAAACGAGTTAGCTTCAAATCCATGCGAAACACATGATTTAGCTTCAAATCAATGCGAAGTAGGAGGCTTATCTTCGATCCCATGCGATACAAATGTTTTAGCTTCAAATACTTGTGATATACATGATTTAGCTTCAACAGCATGCGAAACAAACGAGTTAGCTTCAAATCCATTCGAAACACATGATTTAGCATCAAATCAATGCGAAGTAGAAGGCTGATCTTCGAATCCATGCGTAACAAATAGTTTAGCTGCAAATACTTGTGATATACATGATTTAGCTTCAACAGCATGCGAAACAAACGAGTTAGCTTCAAATCCATGCGAAACACATGATTTAGATTCAAATCAATGCGAATTAGAAGGGTTATCTTGGAATCCATGCGAAACCTATGATATAGCTTCAAATACTTGTGATATACATGATTTAGCTTCAACTGCATGCGAAACAAACGAGTTAACTTCAAATCCATGCGAAACACATGAGTTAGCTTCAAATCAATGCGAAGTGCATGGCTTATCTTCGAATCCATGCGAAACGAATAGTTTAGCTTCAATTACTTGTGATATACATGATTCAGCTTCAACTGCATGCGAAACAAACGAGTTAGCTTCAAATCCATGCGAAACACATGATTTAGCATCAAATCAATGCGAATTAGAAGGGGTATCTTCGTATCGATGCGAAACAAATGGTTTAGCTGCAAATACTTGTGATATACGTGATTTAGCTTCAACTGCATGCGAAACAAACGAGTTAGCTTAAAATCCATGCGGAACACATGATTTAGCATCAAATCAATGCGAATTAGAAGGGTTATCGTCGAATTCATGCGAAACAAATGATATAGCTTCAAATACTTGTGATATACATGATTTAGCTTCAACAGCATCCGAAACAAACGAGTTAGATTCAAATCCATGCGAAACACATGATTTAGCCTCATATCAATGCGAAGTAGAAGGCTTAGCTTCGAATAAATGCGAAACAAATGGTTTAGCTTCAAATACTTGTGATATATATGATTTAGCTTCAACAGCATGCGAAACAAACGAGTTAGCTTCAAATCCATGCGAAACACATGATTTAGCTTCAAATCAATGCGGAGTAGGAGGCTTATCTTCGATCCCATGCGATACAAATGGTTTAGCTTCAAATACTTGTGATATAGATGATTGAGCTTCAACAGCATGCGAAACAAATGAGTTATATTCAAATCCAAGCGAAACACATGATTTATCTTCAAATCAATGAGAAGTGGAAGGCTTATCTTCGAATCCATGCGAAACGAATAGTTTAGCTTCAAATACTTGTGATATACATGATTTAGCTACAACAGCATGCGAAAAAAACGAGTTAGCTTAAAATCCATGCAGAACACATGATTTAGCTTCAAATCAATGCGAAGTAGAAGGCTGATCTTCGAATCCATGCGAAGCAAATGGTTTAGCTTCAAATACATGTGATGTACATGATTTAGCTTCAACAGCATGCGAAAAAAACGAGTTAGCTTCAAATCCATGCGAAACACATGATTTAGCATCAAATCAATGCGAAGTAGAAGGCTGATCTTCGAATCCATGCGAAGCAAATGGTTTAGCTTCAAATACTTTTGATACACTTGAGTTAGCTTTAACATCATGCGAAACAAACGATTTAGCTTCAAATCCTTGCGAAACACATGATTTAGCATCAAATCAATGCGAAGTGGAAGACTTATCTTCGAATCCATGCGAAACGAATAGTTTAGCTTCAAATACTTGTGATATACATGATTCAGCTTCAACTGCATGCGAAACAAACGAGTTAGCTTTAAATCCATGCGAAACACATGATTTAGCTTCAAATCAATGCGAATTAGAAGGGTTGTCTTGGAATCCATGCGAAACGTATGATATAGCTACAAATACTTGTGATATACATGATTTAGCTTCAACAGCATGCGAAAAAACGAGTTAGCTTCAAATCCATGCGAAACATATGATTTAGCTTCAAATCAATGCGAAGTAGGAGGCTTATCTTCGATCCCATGCGATACAAATGGTTTAGCTTCAAATACTTGTGATATACATGATTTAGCTTCAACAGCATGCGAAACAAACGAGTTAGCTTCAAATCCATTCGAAACACATGATTTAGCATCAAATCAATGCGAAGTAGAAGGCTGATCTTCGAATCCATGCGTAACAAATGGTTTAGCTGCAAATACTTGTGATATACATGATTTAGCTTCAACAGCATGCGAAACAAACGAGTTAGCTTCAAATCCATGCGAAACACATGATTTAGATTCAAATCAATGCGAATTAGAAGGGTTATCTTGGAATCCATGCGAAACGTATGATATAGCTTCAAATACTTGTGATATACATGATTTAGCTCCAACAGCATGCGAAACAAACGAGTTAGCTTCAAATCCATGCGAAACACATGATTTAGATTAAAATCAATGCGAAGTAGAAGGCTTATCTTCGAATCCATGCGAAACAAATGGCTTAGCTTCAAATACTTGTGATATACATGATTTAGCTTCAACTGCATGCGATACAAACGAGTTAGCTTAAAATCCATGCGGAACACATGATTTAGCTTCAAATCAATGCGAAGTAGAAGGCTGATCTTCGAATCCATGCGAAGCAAATGGTTTAGCTTCAAATACTTTTGATACACTTGATTTAGCTTCAACAGCATGCGAAACAAACGAGTTAGCTTCAAATCCAAGCGAAACACATGATTTATCTTCAAATCAATGCGAATTAGAAGGGTTATCTTGGAATGCATGCGAAACGTATGATATAGCTTCAAATACTTGTGATATACATGATTTAGCTTCAACAGCATGCGAAACAGACGAGTTAGCTTCAAATCCATGCGAAACACATGATTTAGCATCAAATCAATGCGAAGTAGAAGGCTGATCTTCGAATCCATGCGAAGCAAATGGTTTAGCTTCAAATACTTGTGATATACATGATTTAGCTTCAACTGCATGCGAAACAAACGAGTTAGCTTAAAATCCATGCGGAACACATGATTTAGCATCAAATCAATGCGAAATGGAAGGCTTATCTTCGAATCCATGCGAAACGAATAGTTTAGTTTCAAATACTTGTGATATACATGATTCAGCTTCAACTGCATGCGAAACAAACGAGTTAGCTTTAAATCCATGCGAAACACATGATTTAGATTAAAATCAATGCGAAGTAGAAGGCTTATCTTCGAATCCATGCGAAGCAAATGGTTTAGCTTCAAATACTTTTGATACACTTGAGTTAGCTTCAACATCATGCGAAACAAACGATTTAGCTTCAAATCCTTGCGAAACACATGATTTAGCATCAAATCAATGCGAAGTGGAAGACTTATCTTCGAATCCATGCGAAACGAATAGTTTAGCTTCAAATACTTGTGATATACATGATTCAGCTTCAACTGCATGCGAAACAAACGAGTTAGCTTTAAATCCATGCGAAACACATGATTTAGCTTCAAATCAATGCGAATTAGAAGGGTTGTCTTGGAATCCATGCGAAACGTATGATATAGCTACAAATACTTGTGATATACATGATTTAGCTCCAACAGCATGCGAAACAAACGAGTTAGCTTCAAATCCATGCGAAACACATGATTTAGATTAAAATCAATGCGAAGTAGAAGGCTTATCTTCGAATCCATGCGAAACAAATGGCTTAGCTTCAAATACTTGTGATATACATGATTTAGCTTCAACTGCATGCGATACAAACGAGTTAGCTTAAAATCCATGCGGAACACATGATTTAGCATCAAATCAATGCGAAATGGAAGGCTTATCTTCGAATCCATGCGAAACGAATAGTTTAGTTTCAAATACTTGTGATATACATGATTCAGCTTCAACTGCATGCGAAACAAACGAGTTAGCTTTAAATCCATGCGAAACACATGATTTAGATTAAAATCAATGCGAAGTAGAAGGCTTATCTTCGAATCCATGCGAAGCAAATGGTTTAGCTTCAAATACTTTTGATACACTTGAGTTAGCTTCAACATCATGCGAAACAAACGATTTAGCTTCAAATC
This sequence comes from Megalopta genalis, assembly GCF_051020955.1. Taxonomy (NCBI): domain Eukaryota; kingdom Metazoa; phylum Arthropoda; class Insecta; order Hymenoptera; family Halictidae; genus Megalopta; species Megalopta genalis. The sequence continues at coordinate 414,278 of NW_027476158.1, forward strand.
CTTGCGAAACACATGATTTAGCATCAAATCAATGCGAAGTGGAAGACTTATCTTCGAATCCATGCGAAACGAATAGTTTAGCTTCAAATACTTGTGATATACATGATTCAGCTTCAACTGCATGCGAAACAAACGAGTTAGCTTTAAATCCATGCGAAACACATGATCTAGCTTCAAATCAATGCGAATTAGAAGGGTTGTCTTGGAATCCATGCGAAACGTATGATATAGCTACAAATACTTGTGATATACATGATTTAGCTTCAACAGCATGCGAAAAAACGAGTTAGCTTCAAATCCATGCGAAACATATGATTTAGCTTCAAATCAATGCGAAGTAGGAGGCTTATCTTCGATCCCATGCGAAACGAATAGTTTAGCTTCAAATACTTGTGATATACATGATTCAGCTTCAACTGCATGCGAAACAAACGAGTTAGCTTTAAATCCATGCGAAACACATGATTTAGCTTCAAATCAATGCGAATTAGAAGGGTTGTCTTGGAATCCATGCGAAACGTATGATATAGCTACAAATACTTGTGATATACATGATTTAGCTTCAACAGCATGCGAAAAAACGAGTTAGCTTCAAATCCATGCGAAACACATGATTTAGCTTCAAATCAATGCGAAGTAGGAGGCTTATCTTCGATCCCATGCGATACAAATGGTTTAGCTTCAAATACTTGTGATATACATGATTTAGCTTCAACAGCATGCGAAACAAACGAGTTAGCTTCAAATCCATGCGAAACACATGATTTAGATTCAAATCAATGCGAATTAGAAGGGTTATCTTCGATCCCATGCGATACAAATGGTTTAGCTTCAAATACTTGTGATATACATGATTTAGCTTCAACAGCATACGAAACAAACGAGTTAGCTTCAAATCCATTCGAAACACATGATTTAGCATCAAATCAATGCGAAGAAGAAGGCTGATCTTCGAATCCATGCGTAACAAATGGTTTAGCTGCAAATACTTGTGATATACATGATTTAGCTTCAACAGCATGCGAAACAAACGAGTTAGCTTCAAATCCATGCGAAACACATGATTTAGATTCAAATCAATGCGAATTAGAAGGGTTATCTTGGAATCCATGCGAAACGTATGATATAGCTTCAAATACTTGTGATATACATGATTTAGCTCCAACAGCATGCGAAACAAACGAGTTAGCTTCAAATCCATGCGAAACACATGATTTAGATTAAAATCAATGCGAAGTAGAAGGCTTATCTTCGAATCCATGCGAAACAAATGGCTTAGCTTCAAATACTTGTGATATACATGATTTAGCTTCAACTGCATGCGATACAAACGAGTTAGCTTAAAATCCATGCGGAACACATGATTTAGCTTCAAATCAATGCGAAGTAGAAGGCTGATCTTCGAATCCATGCGAAGCAAATGGTTTAGCTTCAAATACTTTTGATACACTTGATTTAGCTTCAACAGCATGCGAAACAAACGAGTTAGCTTCAAATCCAAGCGAAACACATGATTTATCTTCAAATCAATGCGAATTAGAAGGGTTATCTTGGAATGCATGCGAAACGTATGATATAGCTTCAAATACTTGTGATATACATGATTTAGCTCCAACAGCATGCGAAACAAACGAGTTAGCTTCAAATCCATGCGAAACACATGATTTAGATTAAAATCAATGCGAAGTAGAAGGCTTATCTTCGAATCCATGCGAAACAAATGGCTTAGCTTCAAATACTTGTGATATACATGATTTAGCTTCAACTGCATGCGATACAAACGAGTTAGCTTAAAATCCATGCGGAACACATGATTTAGCATCAAATCAATGCGAAATGGAAGGCTTATCTTCGAATCCATGCGAAACGAATAGTTTAGTTTCAAATACTTGTGATATACATGATTCAGCTTCAACTGCATGCGAAACAAACGAGTTAGCTTTAAATCCATGCGAAACACATGATTTAGATTAAAATCAATGCGAAGTAGAAGGCTTATCTTCGAATCCATGCGAAGCAAATGGTTTAGCTTCAAATACTTTTGATACACTTGAGTTAGCTTCAACATCATGCGAAACAAACGATTTAGCTTCAAATCCTTGCGAAACACATGATTTAGCATCAAATCAATGCGAAGTGGAAGACTTATCTTCGAATCCATGCGAAACGAATAGTTTAGCTTCAAATACTTGTGATATACATGATTCAGCTTCAACTGCATGCGAAACAAACGAGTTAGCTTTAAATCCATGCGAAACACATGATTTAGCTTCAAATCAATGCGAATTAGAAGGGTTGTCTTGGAATCCATGCGAAACGTATGATATAGCTACAAATACTTGTGATATACATGATTTAGCTTCAACAGCATGCGAAAAAACGAGTTAGCTTCAAATCCATGCGAAACATATGATTTAGCTTCAAATCAATGCGAAGTAGGAGGCTTATCTTCGATCCCATGCGAAACGAATAGTTTAGCTTCAAATACTTGTGATATACATGATTCAGCTTCAACTGCATGCGAAACAAACGAGTTAGCTTTAAATCCATGCGAAACACATGATTTAGCTTCAAATCAATGCGAATTAGAAGGGTTGTCTTGGAATCCATGCGAAACGTATGATATAGCTACAAATACTTGTGATATACATGATTTAGCTTCAACAGCATGCGAAAAAACGAGTTAGCTTCAAATCCATGCGAAACACATGATTTAGCTTCAAATCAATGCGAAGTAGGAGGCTTATCTTCGATCCCATGCGATACAAATGGTTTAGCTTCAAATACTTGTGATATACATGATTTAGCTTCAACAGCATGCGAAACAAACGAGTTAGCTTCAAATCCATGCGAAACACATGATTTAGATTCAAATCAATGCGAATTAGAAGGGTTATCTTGGAATCCATGCGAAACGTATGATATAGCTTCAAATACTTGTGATATACATGATTTAGCTTCAACAGCATGCGAAACAAACGAGTTAGCTTCAAATCCATGCGAAACACATGATTTAGATTAAAATCAATGCGAAGTAGAAGGCTTATCTTCGAATCCATGCGAAACAAATGGTTTAGCTTCAAATACTTGTGATATACATGATTTAGCTTCAACTGCATGCGATACAAACGAGTTAGCTTAAAATCCATGCGGAACACATGATTTAGCTTCAAATCAATGCGAAGTAGAAGGCTGATCTTCGAATCCATGCGAAACAAATGGTTTAGCTTCAAATACTTGTGATATATATGATTTAGCTTCAACAGCATGCGAAACAAACGAGTTAGCTTCAAATCCATGCGAAACACATGATTTAGCTTCAAATCAATGCGGAGTAGGAGGCTTATCTTCGATCCCACTTGATACAAATGGTTTAGCTTCAAATACTTGTGATATAGATGATTGAGCTTCAACAGCATGCGAAACAAATGAGTTATATTCAAATCCAAGCGAAACACATGATTTATCTTCAAATCAATGAGAAGTGGAAGGCTTATCTTCGAATCCATGCGAAACGAATAGTTTAGCTTCAAATACTTGTGATATACATGATTCAGCTTCAACTGCATCCGAAACAAACGAGTTAGCTTCAAATCCATGCGAAACACATGATTTAGATTAAAATCAATGCGAAGTAGAAGGCTTATCTTCGAATCCATGCGAAACAAATGGTTTAGCTTCAAATACTTGTGATATACATGATTTAGCTACAACAGCATGCGAAAAAAACGAGTTAGCTTAAAATCCATGCAGAACACATGATTTAGCTTCAAATCAATGCGAAGTAGAAGGCTGATCTTCGAATCCATGCGAAGCAAATGGTTTAGCTTGAAATACATGTGATGTACATGATTTAGCTTCAACAGCATGCGAAACAGACGAGTTAGCTTCAAATCCATGCGAAACACATGATTTATCATCAAATCAATGCGAAGTAGAAGGCTGATCTTCGAATCCATGCGAAGCAAATGGTTTAGCTTCAAATACTTTTGATACACTTGAGTTAGCTTTAACAGCATGCGAAACAAACGAGTTAGCTTCAAATCCTTGCGAAACACATGATTTAGCATCAAATCAATGCGAAGTGGAAGACTTATCTTCGAATCCATGCGAAACGAATAGTTTAGCTTCAAATACTTGTGATATACATGATTCAGCTTCAACTGCATGCGAAACAAACGAGTTAGCTTTAAATCCATGCGAAACACATGATTTAGCTTCAAATCAATGCGAATTAGAAGGGTTATCGTCGAATCCATGCGAAACAAATGATATAGCTTCAAATACTTGTGATATACATGATTTAGCTTCAACAGCATCCGAAACAAACGAGTTAGATTCAAATCCATGCGAAACACATGATTTAGATTAAAATCAATGCGAAGTAGAAGGCTTATCGTCGAATCCATGCGAAACAAATGGTTTAGCTTCAAATACTTGTGATATACGTGATTTAGCTTCAACTGCATGCGATACAAACGAGTTAGCTTAAAATCCATGCGGAACACATGATTTAGCTTCAAATCAATGCGAAGTAGAAGGCTGATCTTCGAATCCATGCGAAGCAAATGGTTTAGCTTCAAATACTTTTGATACACTTGATTTAGCTTCAACAGCATGCGAAACAAACGAGTTAGCTTCAAATCCAAGCGAAACACATGATTTATCTTCAAATCAATGCGAATTAGAAGGGTTGTCTTGGAATCCATGCGAAACGTATGATATAGCTTCAAATACTTGTGATATACATGATTTAGCTTCAACAGCATGCGAAACAGACGAGTTAGCTTCAAATCCATGCGAAACACATGATTTAGCTTCAAATCAATGCGAAGTAGGAGGCTTATCTTCGATCCCATGCGATACAAATGGTTTAGCTTCAAATACTTGTGATATACATGATTTAGCTTCAACAGCATGCGAAACAAACGAGTTACCTTAAAATCCATGCGGAACACATGATTTAGCATCAAATCAATGCGAAGTAGAAGGCTGATCTTCGAATCCATGCGTAACGAATAGTTTAGCTGCAAATACTTGTGATATACATGATTTAGCTTCAACAGCATGCGAAACAAACGAGTTAGCTTCAAATCCATGCGAAACACATGATTTAGATTCAAATCAATGCGAATTAGAAGGGTTATCTTGGAATCCATGCGAAACGTATGATATAGCTTCAAATACTTGTGATATACATGATTTAGCTCCAACAGCATGCGAAGCAAACGAGTTAGCTTCAAATCCATGCGAAACACATGATTTAGATTAAAATCAATGCGAAGTAGAAGGCTTATCTTCGAATCCATGCGAAACAAATGGTTTAGCTTCAAATACTTGTGATATACATGATTTAGCTTCAACTGCATGCGATACAAACGAGTTAGCTTAAGATCCATGCGGAACACATGATTTAGCTTCAAATCAATGCGAAGTAGAAGGCTGATCTTCGAATCCATGCGAAGCAAATGGTTTAGCTTCAAATACTTTTGACACACTTGATTTAGCTTCAACAGCATGCGAGACAAACGAGTTAGCTTCAAATCCAAGCGAAACACATGATTTATCTTCAAATCAATGCGAATTAGAAGGGTTATCTTGGAATGCATGCGAAACGTATGATATAGCTTCAAATACTTGTGGTATACATGATTTAGCTTCAACAGCATGCGAAACAAACGAGTTAGCTTCAAATCCATTCGAAACACATGATTTAGCATCAAATCAATGCGAAGAAGAAGGCTGATCTTCGAATCCATGCGTAACAAATGGTTTAGCTGCAAATACTTGTGATATACATGATTTAGCTTCAACAGCATGCGAAACAAACGAGTTAGCTTCAAATCCATGCGAAACACATGATTTAGATTCAAATCAATGCGAATTAGAAGGGTTATCTTGGAATCCATGCGAAACGTATGATATAGCTTCAAATACTTGTGATATACATGATTTAGCTCCAACAGCATGCGAAACAAACGAGTTAGCTTCAAATCCATGCGAAACACATGATTTAGATTAAAATCAATGCGAAGTAGAAGGCTTATCTTCGAATCCATGCGAAACAAATGGCTTAGCTTCAAATACTTGTGATATACATGATTTAGCTTCAACTGCATGCGATACAAACGAGTTAGCTTAAAATCCATGCGGAACACATGATTTAGCTTCAAATCAATGCGAAGTAGAAGGCTGATCTTCGAATCCATGCGAAGCAAATGGTTTAGCTTCAAATACTTTTGATACACTTGATTTAGCTTCAACAGCGTGCGAAACAAACGAGTTAGCTTCAAATCCAAGCGAAACACATGATTTATCTTCAAATCAATGCGAATTAGAAGGGTTATCTTGGAATGCATGCGAAACGTATGATATAGCTTCAAATACTTGTGATATACATGATTTAGCTCCAACAGCATGCGAAACAAACGAGTTAGCTTCAAATCCATGCGAAACACATGATTTAGATTAAAATCAATGCGAAGTAGAAGGCTTATCTTCGAATCCATGCGAAACAAATGGCTTAGCTTCAAATACTTGTGATATACATGATTTAGCTTCAACTGCATGCGATACAAACGAGTTAGCTTAAAATCCATGCGGAACACATGATTTAGCATCAAATCAATGCGAAATGGAAGGCTTATCTTCGAATCCATGCGAAACGAATAGTTTAGTTTCAAATACTTGTGATATACATGATTCAGCTTCAACTGCATGCGAAACAAACGAGTTAGCTTTAAATCCATGCGAAACACATGATTTAGATTAAAATCAATGCGAAGTAGAAGGCTTATCTTCGAATCCATGCGAAGCAAATGGTTTAGCTTCAAATACTTTTGATACACTTGAGTTAGCTTCAACATCATGCGAAACAAACGATTTAGCTTCAAATCCTTGCGAAACACATGATTTAGCATCAAATCAATGCGAAGTGGAAGACTTATCTTCGAATCCATGCGAAACGAATAGTTTAGCTTCAAATACTTGTGATATACATGATTCAGCTTCAACTGCATGCGAAACAAACGAGTTAGCTTTAAATCCATGCGAAACACATGATTTAGCTTCAAATCAATGCGAATTAGAAGGGTTGTCTTGGAATCCATGCGAAACGTATGATATAGCTACAAATACTTGTGATATACATGATTTAGCTTCAACAGCATGCGAAAAAACGAGTTAGCTTCAAATCCATGCGAAACACATGATTTAGCTTCAAATCAATGCGAAGTAGGAGGCTTATCTTCGATCCCATGCGATACAAATGGTTTAGCTTCAAATACTTGTGATATACATGATTTAGCTTCAACACCATGCGAAACAAACGAGTTAGCTTCAAATCCATGCGAAACACATGATTTAGATTCAAATCAATGCGAATTAGAAGGGTTATCTTGGAATCCATGCGAAACGTATGATATAGCTTCAAATACTTGTGATATACATGATTTAGCTTCAACAGCATGCGAAACAAACGAGTTAGCTTCAAATCCATGCGAAACACATGATTTAGATTAAAATCAATGCGAAGTAGAAGGCTTATCTTCGAATCCATGCGAAACAAATGGTTTAGCTTCAAATACTTGTGATATACATGATTTAGCTTCAACTGCATGCGATACAAACGAGTTAGCTTAAAATCCATGCGGAACACATGATTTAGCTTCAAATCAATGCGAAGTAGAAGGCTGATCTTCGAATCCATGCGAAACAAATGGTTTAGCTTCAAATACTTGTGATATATATGATTTAGCTTCAACAGCATGCGAAACAAACGAGTTAGCTTCAAATCCATGCGAAACACATGATTTAGCTTCAAATCAATGCGGAGTAGGAGGCTTATCTTCGATCCCACTTGATACAAATGGTTTAGCTTCAAATACTTGTGATATAGATGATTGAGCTTCAACAGCATGCGAAACAAATGAGTTATATTCAAATCCAAGCGAAACACATGATTTATCTTCAAATCAATGAGAAGTGGAAGGCTTATCTTCGAATCCATGCGAAACGAATAGTTTAGCTTCAAATACTTGTGATATACATGATTCAGCTTCAACTGCATCCGAAACAAACGAGTTAGCTTCAAATCCATGCGAAACACATGATTTAGATTAAAATCAATGCGAAGTAGAAGGCTTATCTTCGAATCCATGCGAAACAAATGGTTTAGCTTCAAATACTTGTGATATACATGATTTAGCTACAACAGCATGCGAAAAAAACGAGTTAGCTTAAAATCCATGCAGAACACATGATTTAGCTTCAAATCAATGCGAAGTAGAAGGCTGATCTTCGAATCCATGCGAAGCAAATGGTTTAGCTTGAAATACATGTGATGTACATGATTTAGCTTCAACAGCATGCGAAAAAAACGAGTTAGCTTCAAATCCATGCGAAACACATGATTTAGCATCAAATCAATGCGAAGTAGAAGGCTGATCTTCGAATCCATGCGAAGCAAATGGTTTAGCTTCAAATACTTTTGATACACTTGAGTTAGCTTTAACAGCATGCGAAACAAACGAGTTAGCTTCAAATCCTTGCGAAACACATGATTTAGCATCAAATCAATGCGAAGTGGAAGACTTATCTTCGAATCCATGCGAAACGAATAGTTTAGCTTCAAATACTTGTGATATACATGATTCAGCTTCAACTGCATGCGAAACAAACGAGTTAGCTTTAAATCCATGCGAAACACATGATTTAGCTTCAAATCAATGCGAATTAGAAGGGTTATCGTCGAATCCATGCGAAACAAATGATATAGCTTCAAATACTTGCGAATATCTCTGATATAGCTTCAAATGCAGGTGAAACAAACGAGTTAGCTTTAAATGCATGCAAAATTCATGATTTACCTTCAAATCAATGCAAATTAGGAGACTGATCTTCGAATCCATGCGAAACAAATGGATCAGGCTCAAATACTTGTGTTATACATGGTTTAGCTTCAACAGCATGCGAAACAAACGAGTTAGCTTTAAATCCAAGCGAAACACATGATTTAGCTTCAAATCAATGCGAATTAGAAGGGTTGTCTTGGAATCCATGCGAAACGTATGATATAGCTACAAATACTTGTGATATACATGATTTAGCTTCAACAGCATGCGAAAAAACGAGTTAGCTTCAAATCCTTGCGAAACACATGATTTAGCATCAAATCAATGCGAAGTGGAAGACTTATCTTCGAATCCACGCGAAACGAATAGTTTAGCTTCAAATACTTGTGATATACATGATTCAGCTTCAACTGCATGCGAAACAAACGAGTTAGCTTTAAATCCATGCGAAACACATGATTTAGCTTCAAATCAATGCGAATTAGAAGGGTTGTCTTGGAATCCATGCGAAACGTATGATATAGCTACAAATACTTGTGATATACATGATTTAGCTTCAACAGCATGCGAAAAAACGAGTTAGCTTCAAATCCATGCGAAACACATGATTTAGCTTCAAATCAATGCGAAGTAGGAGGCTTATCTTCGATCCCATGCGATACAAATGGTTTAGCTTCAAATACTTGTGATATACATGATTTAGCTTCAACAGCATGCGAAACAAACGAGTTAGCTTCAAATCCATTCGAAACACATGATTTAGCATCAAATCAATGCGAAGTAGAAGGCTGATCTTCGAATCCATGCGTAACAAATAGTTTAGCTGCAAATACTTGTGATATACACGATTTAGCTTCAACAGCATGCGAAACAAACGAGTTAGCTTCAAATCCATGCGAAACACATGATTTAGATTCAAATCAATGCGAATTAGAAGGGTTATCTTGGAATCCATGCGAAACGTATGATATAGCTTCAAATACTTGTGATATACATGATTTAGCTTCAACAGCATGCGAAACAAACGAGTTAGCTTCAAATCCATGCGAAACACATGATTTAGATTAAAATCAATGCGAAGTAGAAGGATTATCTTCGAATCCATGCGAAACAAATGGTTTAGCTTCAAATACTTGTGATATACATGATTTAGCTTCAACTGCATGCGATACAAACGAGTTAGCTTAAAATCCATGCGGAACACATGATTTAGCTTCAAATCAATGCGAAGTAGAAGGCTGATCTTCGAATCCATGCGAAGCAAATGGTTTAGCTTCAAATACTTTTGATACACTTGATTTAGCTTCAACAGCATGCGAAACAAACGAGTTAGCTTCAAATCCATTCGAAACACATGATTTAGCATCAAATCAATGCGAAGTAGAAGGCTGATCTTCGAATCCATGCGTAACAAATAGTTTAGCTGCAAATACTTGTGATATACACGATTTAGCTTCAACAGCATGCGAAACAAACGAGTTAGCTTCAAATCCATGCGAAACACATGATTTAGATTCAAATCAATGCGAATTAGAAGGGTTATCTTGGAATCCATGCGAAACGTATGATATAGCTTCAAATACTTGTGATATACATGATTTAGCTTCAACAGCATGCGAAACAAACGAGTTAGCTTCAAATCCATGCGAAACACATGATTTAGATTAAAATCAATGCGAAGTAGAAGGATTATCTTCGAATCCATGCGAAACAAATGGTTTAGCTTCAAATACTTGTGATATACATGATTTAGCTTCAACTGCATGCGATACAAACGAGTTAGCTTAAAATCCATGCGGAACACATGATTTAGCTTCAAATCAATGCGAAGTAGAAGGCTGATCTTCGAATCCATGCGAAGCAAATGGTTTAGCTTCAAATACTTTTGATACACTTGATTTAGCTTCAACAGCATGCGAAACAAACGAGTTAGCTTCAAATCCAAGCGAAACACATGATTTATCTTCAAATCAATGCGAATTAGAAGGGTTATCTTGGAATGCATGCGAAACGTATGATATAGCTTCAAATACTTGTGGTATACATGATTTAGCTTCAACAGCATGCGAAACAGACGAGTTAGCTTCAAATCCATGCGAAACACATGATTTAGCATCAAATCAATGCGAAGTGGAAGGCTTATCTTCGAATCCATGCGAAACGAATAGTTTAGCTTCAAATACTTGTGATATACATGATTCAGCTTCAACTGCATGCGAAACAAACGAGTTAGCTTAAAATCCATGCGGAACACATGATTTAGCTTCAAATCAATGCGAAGTAGAAGGCTGATCTTCGAATCCATGCGAAGCAAATGGTTTAGCTTCAAATACTTTTGATACACTTGAGTTAGCTTCAACAGCATGCGAAACAAACGAGTTAGCTTCAAATCCTTGCGAAACACATGATTTTGCATCAAATCAATGCGAAGTGGAAGACTTATCTTCGAATCCATGCGAAACGAATAGTTTAGCTTCAAATACTTGTGATATACATGATTCAGCATCAACTGCATGCGAAACAAACGAGTTAGCTTTAAATCCATGCGAAACACATGATTTAGATTAAAATCAATGCGAAGTAGAAGGCTTATCTTCGAATCCATGCGAAACAAATGGTTTAGCTTCAAATACTTGTGATATACATGATTTAGCTACAACTGCATGCGAAAAAAACGAGTTAGCTTTAAAACCAAGCGAAACACATGATTTAGCCTCAAATCAATGCGAAGTAGAAGGCTTAGCATCGATTAAATGTGAAACAAATGGTTTAGCTTCAAATACTTGTGATATATATGATTTAGCTTCTACAGCATGCGAAACAAACGAGTTAGCTTCAAATCCATGCGGAACACATGATTTAGCTTCAAATCAATGCGAATTAGAAGGGTTATCTTAGAATCCATGCGAAACAAATGATATAGCTTCAAATACTTGTGATATACATGATTTAACTTCAACAGCATCCGAAACAAACGAGTTAGATTCAAATCCATGCGAAACACATGATTTAGCTTCAAATCAATGCGAAGAAGTAGGCATATCTTCGAATCCATGCGAAACAAATGGATTAGCTTCTTATACTTGTGATGTACATGATTTAGCTACAACAGCATGCGAAATAAACGAGTTAGCTTCAAATCCATGCGAAACGCATGATTTAGCTTCAAATCAATGCGAATTAGAAGGGTTATCTTGGAATCCATGCGAAACGTATGATATAGCTTCAAATACTTGTGGTATACATGATTTAGCTTCAAAAGCATGCGAAACAAACGAGTTAGCTTCAAATCCATGCGAAACACATGATTTAGCATCAAATCAATGCGAAGTAGAAGGCTGATCTTCGAATCCATGCGAAGCAAATGGTGTAGCTTCAAATACTTGTGATATACATGATTTAGCTTTAACAGCATGCGAAACAAATGAGTTATATTCAAATCCAAGCGAAACACATGATTTATCTTCAAATCAATGCGAATTAGAAGGGTTATCTTGGAATGCATGCGAAACGTATGATATAGCTTCAAATACTTGTGATATACATGATTTAGCTTCAACAGCATGCGAAACAAACGAGTTAGCTTCAAATCCATGCGAAACACATGATTTAGCATCAAATCAATGCGAAGTAGAAGGCTGATCTTCGAATCCATGCGAAGCAAATGGTTTAGCTTCAAATACTTGTGATATACATGATTTAGCTTCAAAACCGAGCGAAACACATGATTTAGCCTCAAATCAATGCGAAGTGGAAGGCTTATCTTCGAATCCATGCGAAACGAATAGTTTAGCTTCAAATACTTGTGATATACATGATTCAGCTTCAACTGCATGCGAAACAAACGAGTTAGCTTAAAATCCATGCGAAACACATGATTTAGATTAAAATCAATGCGAAGTAGAAGGCTTATCTTCGAATCCATGCGAAACAAATGGTTTAGCTTCAAATACTTGTGAAATACATGATTTAGCTACAACTGCATGCGAAAAAAACGAGTTAGCTTTAAAACCAAGCGAAACACATGATTTAGCCTCAAATCAATGCGAAGTAGAAGGCTTAGCATCGATTAAATGCGAAACAAATGGTTTAGCTTCAAATACTTGTGATATACATGATTTAGCTACAACTGCATGCGAAACAAACGAGTTAGCTTCAAATCCATGCGAAACACATGATTTAGCTTCAAATGAATGCGAAGTAGGAGGCTTATCTTCGAATCCATGCGAAACAAACGGATTAGCTTCTTATACTTGTGATATACATGATTTAGCTTCAACGGAATGCGAAATAAACGAGTTAGATTCAAATCCATGCGAAACACATGATTTAGCTTCAAATCAATGAGAAGTAGAAGGCTGATCTTCGAATAAATGCGTAACAAATGGTTTAGCTGCAAATACTTGTGATTACATGATTTAGCTTCAACAGCATGCGAAATAAACGAGTTAGCTTCAAATCCATGCGAAACACATGATTTAGATTCAAATCAATGCGAATTAGAAGGGTTATCTTGGAATCCATGCGAAACGTATGATATAGCTTCTTATACTTGTGATATACATGATTTAGCTTCAACAGCATGCGAAATAAACGAGTTAGATTCAAATCCATGCGAAACACATGATTTAGCTTCAAATCAATGCGAAGTAGAAGGGTTATCTTCGTATCGATGCGAAACAAATGGTTTAGCTGCAAATACTTGTGATATACGTGATTTAGCTTCAACTGTATGCGAAACAAACGAGTTAACTTCGAATCCATGCGAAACGAATAGTTTAGCTTCAAATACTTGTGATATACATGATTCAGCTTCAACTGCACGCGAAACAAACGAGTTAACTTCGAATCCATGCGAAACGAATAGTTTAGCTTCAAATACTGGTGATATACATGATTTAGCTACAACTGCATGCGAAAAAAACGAGTTAGCTTCAAAACCAAGCGAAACACATGATTTAGCCTCAAATCAATGCGAAGTAGAAGGCTTAGCTTCGAATAAATGCGAAACAAATGGTTTAGCTTCAAATACTTGTGATATATATGATTTAGCTTCAACAGCATGCGATGCAAACGAGTTAGCTTCAAACCCATGCGAAACACATGACTTAGCATCTAATCAATGCGAAGTAGAAGGCTAATCTTCGAATCCATGCGAAACACATGATATAGCTTCAAATACTTGTGATATACATGATTTAGTTTCAACAGCGTGCGAAACAAACGAGTTAGATTCAAATCCATGCGAAACACATGATTTTGCTTCAAATCAATGCGAAGTAGAAGGCTTATCTACGAATCCATGCGAAACAACTGGATTAGCTTCATATACTTGTGATATACATGATTTAGCTTCAACAGCATGCGAAATAAACGAGTTAGATTCAAATCCATGCGAAACACATGAGTTAGCTTCAAATCAATGCGAAGTGCAAGGCTTATCTTCGAATCCATGCGAAGCAAATGGTTTAGCTTCAAATACTTGTGATATAAATGATTTAGTTTCAACAGCATGCGAAACAAACGAGTTAGATTCAAATTCATGCTAAACACATGATTTAGCTTCAAATCAATGCGAAGTAGAAGGGTTATCTTCGTATCGATGCGAAACAAATGGTTTAGCTGCAAATACTTGTGATATACGTGATTTAGCTTCAACTGTATGCGAAACAAACGAGTTAGCTTCAAATCCATGCGAAACATATGATTTAGCTTCAAATCAATGCGAAGTAGAAGGCTGATCTTCGAATCCATGCGAAGCAAATGGTTTAGCTTCAAATACTTGTGATATACATGATTTAGCTTCAACAGCATGCGAAACAAATGATTTATATTCAAATCCAAGCGAAACACATGATTTATCTTCAAATCTATGCGAAGTAGAAAGCTTAGCTTCAAAACCATAGGAATCAAATGGTTTAGCTTCAAATACTTGTGATATACATGATTTAGCTTCAACAGCATGCGAAACAAACGAGTTAGCTTCAAATCCTTGCGAAACACATGATTTAGCATCAAATCAATGCGAAGTGGAAGACTTATCTTCGAATCCATGCGAAACGAATAGTTTAGCTTCAAATACTTGTGATATACATGATTCAGCTTCAACTGCATGCGAAACAAACGAGTTAGCTTTAAATCCATGCGAAACACATGATTTAGATTAAAATCAATGCGAAGTAGAAGGCTTATCTTCGAATCCATGCGAAACAAATGGTTTAGCTTCAAATACTTGTGATATACATGATTCTGCTTCAACTGCATGCGAAACAAACGAGTTAGCTTTAAATCCATGCGAAACACATGATTTAGATTAAAATCAATGCGAAGTAGAAGGCTTATCTTCGAATCCATGCGAAACAAATGGTTTAGCTTCAAATACTTGTGACATACATGATTTATCTTCAACAGCATGCGAAACAAACGAGTTATCTTCAAATCCATGCGAAACACATGATTTAGATTCAAATCAATGCGAATTAGAAGGGTTATCTTGGAATCCATGCGAAACGTATGATATAGCTTCAAATACTTGTGATATACATGATTTAGCTTCAACAGCATGCGAAACAAATGATTTATATTCAAATCCAAGCGAAACACATGATTTATCTTCAAATCTATGCGAAGTAGAAAGCTTAGCTTCAAAACCATAGGAATCAAATGGTTTAGCTTCAAATACTTGTGCTATACATGATTTAGTTTCAACTGCATGCGATACAAACGAGTTAGCTTAAAATCCATGCGGAACACATGATTTAGCTTCAAATCAATGCGAAGTAGAAGGCTGATCTTCGAATCCATGCGAAGCAAATGGTTTAGCTTCAAATACTTGTGATATACATGATTTAGCTACAACTGCATGCGAAACAAACGAGTTAGCTTCAAATCCATGCGAAACACATGATTTAGCTTCAAATCAATGCGAAGTAGGAGGCTTATCTTCGAATCCATGCGAAACAAACGGATTAGCTTCTTATACTTGTGATATACATGATTTAGCTTCAACAGAATGCGAAATAAACGAGTTAGATTCAAATCCATGCGAAACACATGATTTAGCTTCAAATCAATGCGAAGTAGAAGGCTGATCTTCGAATAAATGCGTAACAAATGGTTTAGCTGCAAATACTTGTGATTACATGATTTAGCTTCAACAGCATGCGAAATAAACGAGTTAGATTCAAATCCATGCGAAACACATGATTTAGCATCAAATCAATGCTAAGTAGAAGGCTGATCTTCGAATCCATGCGTAACAAATGGTTTAGTTTCAAATACTTGTGATCTACATGATTTAGCTTCAACAGCATGCGAAACAAACGAGTTAGCTTCAAATCCATGCGAAACACATGATTTAGCTTCAAATCAATGCGAATTAGAAGGGTTGTCTTGGAATCCATGCGAAACGTATGATATAGCTTCAAATACTTGTGATATACATGATTTAGCTTTAACAGCATGCGAAAAAAACGAGTTATTTTCAAAACCAAGCGAAACACATGATTTAGCCTCAAATCAATGCGAAGTAGAAGGCTTAGCTTCGAATAAATGCGAAACAAATGGTTTAGCTTCTTATACTTGTGATATACATGATTTAGCTTCAACAGCATGCGAAATAAACGAGTTAGATTCAAATCCATGCGAAACACATGATTTAGCTTCAAATCAATGCGAAGTAGAAGGCTGATCTTCGAATCCATGCGTAACAAATGGTTTAGCTGCAAATACGTGTGATTACATGATTTAGCATCAACAGCATGCGAAATAAACGAGTTAGCTTCAAATCCATGCGAAACACATGATTTAGATTAAAATCAATGCGAAGTAGAAGGCTTATCTTCGAATCCATGCGAAACAAATGGTTTAGCTGCAAATACTTGTGATATACGTGATTTAGCTTCAACTGCATGCGAAACAAACGAGTTAAATTCGAATCCATGCGTAACGAATAGTTTAGCTTCAAATACTTGTGATGTACGTGATTTAGCTTCAACTGCATGCGATACAAACGGGTTAGCTTAAAATCCATGCGGAAGACATGATTTAGCTTCAAATCAATGCGAAGTAGAAGGCTGATCTTCGAATCCATGCGAAGCAAATGGTTTAGCTTCAAATACTTTTGATACACTTGATTTAGCTTCAACAGCATGCGAAACAAACGAGTTAGCTTCAAATCCAAGCGAAACACATGATTTATCTTCAAATTAATGCGAATTAGAAGGGTTATCTTGGAATGCATGCGAAACGTATGATATAGCTTCAAATACTTGTGATATACATGATTTAGTTTCAACAGCATGCGAAACAGACGAGTTAGCTTGAAATCCATGCGAAACACATGATTTAGCATCAAATCAATGCTAAGTAGAAGGCTGATCTTCGAATCCATGCGTAACAAATGGTTTAGCTTCAAATACTTGTGACATACATGATTTATCTTCAACAGCATGCGAAACAAACGAGTTATCTTCAAATCCATGCGAAACACATGATTTAGATTCAAATCAATGCGAATTAGAAGGGTTATCTTGGAATCCATGCGAAACGTATGATATAGCTTCAAATACTTGTGATATACATGATTTAGCTTCAACAGCATGCGAAATAAACGAGTTAACTTTAAATCCATGCGAAACACATGATTTAGATTATAATCAATACGAAGTAGAAGGCTTATCTTCGAATCCATGCGAAACAAATGGTTTAGCTTCAAATACTTGTGATATACATGATTTAGCTACAACTGCATGCGAAAAAAACGAGTTAGCTTATAATGCATGCGAAACACATGATTTAGCTTCAAATCAATGCGAAGTAGAAGGCTTATATTCGTATCCATGCGAAACAAATGGTTTAGCTGCAAATACTTGTGATATACATGATTTAGCTTCAACTGCATGCGAAACAAACGAGTTAGCTTAAAATCCATGCGGAACACATGATTTAGCTTCAAATCAATGCGAAGTAGGAGGCTTATCTTCGATCCCATGCGATACAAATGGTTTAGCTTCAAATGCTTGTGATATACATGATTTAGCTTCAACAGCATGCGAAACAAACGAGCTAGCTTCAAATCCATGAGAAACATGTGATGTAGCATCAAATCAATGCGAAGTGGAAGGCTTAGCTTCAAATCCATGCGAAATATATGATTTCGCTTCAAATCAATGCGAAGTAGAAGGCTGATCTCCGAATCCACACGAAACAGATTGTTTAGATTCAAATACTTGTAATACACATGATTTAGGTTCAACAGCATGCGAAACAAAACGTGTTAGCTTCAAATCAATGTGAAACACATGATTTAGATTCAATTCAATGCGAAGTAGAAGGCTTATCTTCGAATCCATGCGAAACAAATGGTTTAAATTCAAATACTTGTGATATACATGATTTAGCTTCAAATGCAGGCGAAACAAACGAGTTAGCTTCAAATCGATGCGAAACACATGATTTAGCTTAAAATCAATGCGAAGCCGATGGCAGATCGTCGAATCCATGCGAAACAAATGGTTTAGCTTCAAATACTTATGATATACATGATTTAGTTTCAACTGCATGCGAAACAAACGAGTTAGCTTCAAATACAAGCGAAACACATGATTCAGCTTCAAATCAATGCGAAGTAAAAGGCTTAGTTTCAAATCCATGCGAAACAAATGGTTTAGCTTCAAATATTTAAGATATACATGATTTAGCTTCAAATGCAGGCGAAACAAACGAGTTAGCTTCAAATCGATGCGAATCAAACGGTTTAACTTCAAATACTTGTGATATACATTATTTAGCTTAACTGCATGCGAAACAAACAAGTTAGCTTCAAATCCAACCAAAACACATGATTTAGAATCACATCATTGCGAAGTAGAAGGCTTAGATTCAAATCCAGCGAAGCGAATGATTTAGCTTCAAATACTTGCGAATATCACTGATATAGCTTCAAATGCAGGCGAAACAAACGCGTTAGATTTAAATCCATGCAAAAGTCATGATTTACCTTCAAATCAATGCGAAGTAGAAGGCTTAGTATGAAATCCATGCGAATCAATTTCTTTAGCATCTAATACTTATGATATACATGATTTAGCTACAACTGCTTGGGAAGCAAACGAGTTAACTTCACATCCATTCAAAACACATGATTTAGCTTCAAATCCATGCGAAACTCATGACTTAGCATCAAATCAATGCGAAGTAGTAGGCTTACCTTCGAATCCATGCGAAACAAATGGTTTAGCTTCATACACTTGTGATATACATGATTTACATTCCACAGCAAGAGAAACAAACGAGTTAGCTTCAAATCCATGCGAAACACATGATTTAGCACCGAATCAATGCGAAGTAGAAGGCTTACCTTCGAATCCACACGAAACAGATGGTTTAGCTTCAAATACTTGTAATGTACATGATTTAGGTTCAACAGCATGCGAAACAAACGTGTTAGCTTCAAATCCATTTGAAACACATGATTTAGCTTCAATTCAATGCGAAGTAGGAGGCTTATCTTCGAATCCATGCGAAACAAATGGTTTAGCTTCAAATACTTGTGATATACATGATTTTGCTTCAAATGCAGGCGAAACAATCGAGTTAGATTCAAATTCATGCTAAACACATGATTTAGCTTCAAATCAATGCGAAGTAGAAGGGTTATCTTCGTATCGATGCGAAACAAATGGTTTAGCTGCAAATACTTGTGATATACGTGATTTAGCTTCAACTGTATGCGAAACAAACGAGTTAGCTTCAAATCCATGCGAAACATATGATTTAGCTTCAAATCAATGCGAAGTAGAAGGCTGATCTTCGAATCCATGCGAAGCAAATGGTTTAGCTTCAAATACTTGTGATATACATGATTTAGCTTCAACAGCATGCGAAACAAATGATTTATATTCAAATCCAAGCGAAACACATGATTTATCTTCAAATCTATGCGAAGTAGAAAGCTTAGCTTCAAAACCATAGGAATCAAATGGTTTAGCTTCAAATACTTGTGATATACATGATTTAGCTTCAACAGCATGCGAAACAAACGAGTTAGCTTCAAATCCTTGCGAAACACATGATTTAGCATCAAATCAATGCGAAGTGGAAGACTTATCTTCGAATCCATGCGAAACGAATAGTTTAGCTTCAAATACTTGTGATATACATGATTCAGCTTCAACTGCATGCGAAACAAACGAGTTAGCTTTAAATCCATGCGAAACACATGATTTAGATTAAAATCAATGCGAAGTAGAAGGCTTATCTTCGAATCCATGCGAAACAAATGGTTTAGCTTCAAATACTTGTGATATACATGATTCTGCTTCAACTGCATGCGAAACAAACGAGTTAGCTTTAAATCCATGCGAAACACATGATTTAGATTAAAATCAATGCGAAGTAGAAGGCTTATCTTCGAATCCATGCGAAACAAATGGTTTAGCTTCAAATACTTGTGACATACATGATTTATCTTCAACAGCATGCGAAACAAACGAGTTATCTTCAAATCCATGCGAAACACATGATTTAGATTCAAATCAATGCGAATTAGAAGGGTTATCTTGGAATCCATGCGAAACGTATGATATAGCTTCAAATACTTGTGATATACATGATTTAGCTTCAACAGCATGCGAAACAAATGATTTATATTCAAATCCAAGCGAAACACATGATTTATCTTCAAATCTATGCGAAGTAGAAAGCTTAGCTTCAAAACCATAGGAATCAAATGGTTTAGCTTCAAATACTTGTGCTATACATGATTTAGTTTCAACTGCATGCGATACAAACGAGTTAGCTTAAAATCCATGCGGAACACATGATTTAGCTTCAAATCAATGCGAAGTAGAAGGCTGATCTTCGAATCCATGCGAAGCAAATGGTTTAGCTTCAAATACTTGTGATATACATGATTTAGCTACAACTGCATGCGAAACAAACGAGTTAGCTTCAAATCCATGCGAAACACATGATTTAGCTTCAAATCAATGCGAAGTAGGAGGCTTATCTTCGAATCCATGCGAAACAAACGGATTAGCTTCTTATACTTGTGATATACATGATTTAGCTTCAACAGAATGCGAAATAAACGAGTTAGATTCAAATCCATGCGAAACACATGATTTAGCTTCAAATCAATGCGAAGTAGAAGGCTGATCTTCGAATAAATGCGTAACAAATGGTTTAGCTGCAAATACTTGTGATTACATGATTTAGCTTCAACAGCATGCGAAATAAACGAGTTAGATTCAAATCCATGCGAAACACATGATTTAGCATCAAATCAATGCTAAGTAGAAGGCTGATCTTCGAATCCATGCGTAACAAATGGTTTAGTTTCAAATACTTGTGATCTACATGATTTAGCTTCAACAGCATGCGAAACAAACGAGTTAGCTTCAAATCCATGCGAAACACATGATTTAGCTTCAAATCAATGCGAATTAGAAGGGTTGTCTTGGAATCCATGCGAAACGTATGATATAGCTTCAAATACTTGTGATATACATGATTTAGCTTTAACAGCATGCGAAAAAAACGAGTTATTTTCAAAACCAAGCGAAACACATGATTTAGCCTCAAATCAATGCGAAGTAGAAGGCTTAGCTTCGAATAAATGCGAAACAAATGGTTTAGCTTCTTATACTTGTGATATACATGATTTAGCTTCAACAGCATGCGAAATAAACGAGTTAGATTCAAATCCATGCGAAACACATGATTTAGCTTCAAATCAATGCGAAGTAGAAGGCTGATCTTCGAATCCATGCGTAACAAATGGTTTAGCTGCAAATACATGTGATTACATGATTTAGCATCAACAGCATGCGAAATAAACGAGTTAGCTTCAAATCCATGCGAAACACATGATTTAGATTAAAATCAATGCGAAGTAGAAGGCTTATCTTCGAATCCATGCGAAACAAATGGTTTAGCTGCAAATACTTGTGATATACGTGATTTAGCTTCAACTGCATGCGAAACAAACGAGTTAAATTCGAATCCATGCGTAACGAATAGTTTAGCTTCAAATACTTGTGATGTACGTGATTTAGCTTCAACTGCATGCGATACAAACGGGTTAGCTTAAAATCCATGCGGAAGACATGATTTAGCTTCAAATCAATGCGAAGTAGAAGGCTGATCTTCGAATCCATGCGAAGCAAATGGTTTAGCTTCAAATACTTTTGATACACTTGATTTAGCTTCAACAGCATGCGAAACAAACGAGTTAGCTTCAAATCCAAGCGAAACACATGATTTATCTTCAAATTAATGCGAATTAGAAGGGTTATCTTGGAATGCATGCGAAACGTATGATATAGCTTCAAATACTTGTGATATACATGATTTAGTTTCAACAGCATGCGAAACAGACGAGTTAGCTTGAAATCCATGCGAAACACATGATTTAGCATCAAATCAATGCTAAGTAGAAGGCTGATCTTCGAATCCATGCGTAACAAATGGTTTAGCTTCAAATACTTGTGACATACATGATTTATCTTCAACAGCATGCGAAACAAACGAGTTATCTTCAAATCCATGCGAAACACATGATTTAGATTCAAATCAATGCGAATTAGAAGGGTTATCTTGGAATCCATGCGAAACGTATGATATAGCTTCAAATACTTGTGATATACATGATTTAGCTTCAACAGCATGCGAAATAAACGAGTTAACTTTAAATCCATGCGAAACACATGATTTAGATTATAATCAATACGAAGTAGAAGGCTTATCTTCGAATCCATGCGAAACAAATGGTTTAGCTTCAAATACTTGTGATATACATGATTTAGCTACAACTGCATGCGAAAAAAACGAGTTAGCTTATAATGCATGCGAAACACATGATTTAGCTTCAAATCAATGCGAAGTAGAAGGCTTATATTCGTATCCATGCGAAACAAATGGTTTAGCTGCAAATACTTGTGATATACATGATTTAGCTTCAACTGCATGCGAAACAAACGAGTTAGCTTAAAATCCATGCGGAACACATGATTTAGCTTCAAATCAATGCGAAGTAGGAGGCTTATCTTCGATCCCATGCGATACAAATGGTTTAGCTTCAAATGCTTGTGATATACATGATTTAGCTTCAACAGCATGCGAAACAAACGAGCTAGCTTCAAATCCATGAGAAACATGTGATGTAGCATCAAATCAATGCGAAGTGGAAGGCTTAGCTTCAAATCCATGCGAAATATATGATTTCGCTTCAAATCAATGCGAAGTAGAAGGCTGATCTCCGAATCCACACGAAACAGATTGTTTAGATTCAAATACTTGTAATACACATGATTTAGGTTCAACAGCATGCGAAACAAAACGTGTTAGCTTCAAATCAATGTGAAACACATGATTTAGATTCAATTCAATGCGAAGTAGAAGGCTTATCTTCGAATCCATGCGAAACAAATGGTTTAAATTCAAATACTTGTGATATACATGATTTAGCTTCAAATGCAGGCGAAACAAACGAGTTAGCTTCAAATCGATGCGAAACACATGATTTAGCTTAAAATCAATGCGAAGCCGATGGCAGATCGTCGAATCCATGCGAAACAAATGGTTTAGCTTCAAATACTTATGATATACATGATTTAGTTTCAACTGCATGCGAAACAAACGAGTTAGCTTCAAATACAAGCGAAACACATGATTCAGCTTCAAATCAATGCGAAGTAAAAGGCTTAGTTTCAAATCCATGCGAAACAAATGGTTTAGCTTCAAATATTTAAGATATACATGATTTAGCTTCAAATGCAGGCGAAACAAACGAGTTAGCTTCAAATCGATGCGAATCAAACGGTTTAACTTCAAATACTTGTGATATACATTATTTAGCTTAACTGCATGCGAAACAAACAAGTTAGCTTCAAATCCAACCAAAACACATGATTTAGAATCACATCATTGCGAAGTAGAAGGCTTAGATTCAAATCCAGCGAAGCGAATGATTTAGCTTCAAATACTTGCGAATATCACTGATATAGCTTCAAATGCAGGCGAAACAAACGCGTTAGATTTAAATCCATGCAAAAGTCATGATTTACCTTCAAATCAATGCGAAGTAGAAGGCTTAGTATGAAATCCATGCGAATCAATTTCTTTAGCATCTAATACTTATGATATACATGATTTAGCTACAACTGCTTGGGAAGCAAACGAGTTAACTTCACATCCATTCAAAACACATGATTTAGCTTCAAATCCATGCGAAACTCATGACTTAGCATCAAATCAATGCGAAGTAGTAGGCTTACCTTCGAATCCATGCGAAACAAATGGTTTAGCTTCATACACTTGTGATATACATGATTTACATTCCACAGCAAGAGAAACAAACGAGTTAGCTTCAAATCCATGCGAAACACATGATTTAGCACCGAATCAATGCGAAGTAGAAGGCTTACCTTCGAATCCACACGAAACAGATGGTTTAGCTTCAAATACTTGTAATGTACATGATTTAGGTTCAACAGCATGCGAAACAAACGTGTTAGCTTCAAATCCATTTGAAACACATGATTTAGCTTCAATTCAATGCGAAGTAGGAGGCTTATCTTCGAATCCATGCGAAACAAATGGTTTAGCTTCAAATACTTGTGATATACATGATTTTGCTTCAAATGCAGGCGAAACAATCGAGTTAGCTTCAAATCGATGCGAAAGACATGATTTGGCTTAAAATCAATGCGAAGCAGATGGCTGATCGTCGAATCCATTCGAAACAAACGAGTTAGCTTCAAATACAAGCGAAAAACAAAATATAGCATCAAGTCAACGCGAAGTTGAAGGCTTAGTTTCAAATCCATACGAAACAAATGGTTTAGCTTCAAACACTTGTTTTATACATGATTTAGCTTCAACTGCTTGCGAAACAAACGTGTTAGCTTCAAATCCACGCAAAAGACATGATTTACCATCAAATCAATGCAAATTAGGAGGCTGATCTTCGAATCCATGCGAAACAAATGGCTCAGGCTCAAATATTTGTGTTATACATGATTTAGCTTCAACAGTATGCGAAACAAACGAGTTAGCTTCAAATCCTAGCGATAGACATGATTTAGCTTCAAATCAATGCGAAGTAGAAGGCTTATCTTCGAATCCATGCGAAACAAATGGTTTAGCTTCAATTATATGTGATATACATGATATAGCTTCAAATGCAGGCGAAACAAACGAGTCAGCTTCAAATCCATGCGAAACACATGATTTAGCTTCAAATGAATGCGAAGTAGAAGGCTGATCTCCGAATCCATGCGAAACAAATGGTTTAGCTTCAAACACTTGTGATATACATGATTTACATTCAACAGCAAGAGAAACAAACGAGTTAGCTTCAAATCCATTCGAAACACATGATTTAGCTTCAAATCAATGCGAAGTAGAAGGCTGATCTTCGAATCCATGCGTAACAAATGGTTTAGCTGCAAATACGTGTGATTACATGATTTAGCATCAACAGCATGCGAAATAAACGAGTTAGCTTCAAATCATGCGAAACACATGATTTAGATTAAAATCAATGCGAAGTAGAAGGCTTATCTTCGAATCCATGCGTAACAAATGGTTTAGCTGCAAATACGTGTGATGTCCATGATTTAGCTTCAACTGCATGCGATAAAAAAGGGTTAGCTTAAAATCCATGCGGAAAACATGATTTAGCTTCAAATCAATGCGAAGTAGAAGGCTGATCTTCGAATCCATGCGAAGCAAATGGTTTAGCTTCAAATACTTTTGATACACTTGATTTAGCTTCAACAGCATGCGAAACGAACGAGTTAGCTTCAAATCCAAGCGAAACACATGATTTATCTTCAAATTAATGCGAATTAGAAGGGTTATCTTGGAATGCATGCGAAACGTATGATATAGCTTCAAATACTTGTGATATACATGATTTAGTTTCAACAGCATGCGAAACAGACGAGTTAGCTTGAAATCCATGCGAAACACATGATTTAGCATCAAATCAATGCGAAGTAGAAGGCTGATTTTCGAATCCATGCGAAGCAAATGGTTTAGCTTCAAATACTTGTAATATACATGATTTAGCTACAACAGCATGCGAAACAAATGAGTTATCTTCAAATCCAAGCGAAACACATGATTTATCTTCAAATCAATGCGAAGTAGAAAGCTTAGCTTCAAAACCATGGGAATCAAATGGTGTAGCTTCAAATACTTGTGATATACATGATTTAGCTTCAACTGCATGCAAAACAAACGAGTTAGCTTAAAATCCATGCGGAACACATGATTGAGCTTCAAATCAATGCGAAGTAGAAGGCTGATCTTCGAATCCATGTGAAGCAAATGGTTTAGCTTCAAATACTTTTGATACACTTGAGTTAGCTTCAACAGCATGCGAAACAAACGAGTTAGCTTCAAATCCTTGCGAAACACACGATGTAGCATCAAATCAATGCGAAGTGGAAGGCATACCTTCGAATCCATGCGAAACGAATAGTTTAGCTTCAAATACTTGTGATATACATGATTCAGCTTCAACTGCATGCGAAACAAACGAGTTAGCTTTAAATCCATGCGAAAGACATGATTTAGATTAAAATCAATGCGAAGTAGAAGGCTGATCTTCGAATCCATGCGAAGCAAATGGTTTAGCTTCAAATACTTGTGATATACATGATTTAGTTACAACTGCATGCGAAAAAAACGAGTTAGCTTCAAAACCAAGCGAAACACATGATTTAGCCTTAAATCAATGCGAAGTAGACGGCTTAGCTTCTAATAAATGCGAAACAAATGGTTTAGCTTCAAATACTTGTGATATATATGATTTAGCTTCAACAGCATGCGATACAAACGAGTTAGCTTCAAATCCATGCGAAACACATGATTTAGCTTCAAATCAATGCGAAGTAGGAGGCTTATCTTCGATCCCATCCGATACAAATAGTTTAGCTTCAAATACTTGTGATATACATGATTTAGCTTCAACAGCATGCGAAACAAACGAGTTAGCTTCAAATCCATGCGAAACACATGATTTAGCTTCAAATCAATGCGAATTAGAAGGGTTATCTTGGAATCCATGCGAAACGTATTATATACCTTCAAATACTTGTGATATACATGATTTAGCTTCAACAGCATGCGAAACAAATGAGTTAGCTTCAAATCCATGCGAAACACATGATTTAGCATCAAATCAATACGAAGTAGAAGCCTGATCTTCGAATCCATGCGAAACGAATAGTTTAGCTTCAAATACTTGTGATATACATGATTCAGCTTCAACTGCATGCGAAACAAACGAGTTAGCTTCAAATCCATGCGAAACACATGATTTAGATTAAAATCAATGCGAAGTAGAAGGCTTATCTTCGAATCCATGCGAAACAAATGGTTTAGTTCAAATACTTGTGATATACATGATTTAGCTTCAACTGCATGCGAAACCAAACAGTTATCTTCAAATGCAAGCGAAACACGAGATTTAACTTCCAATCAATGTGAAGTAGAAGGCTTAGCTTCAAATCTATGTGAAACAAATGGTTCAGCTTCAAATACTTGTGATATACATGAT
This sequence comes from Megalopta genalis, assembly GCF_051020955.1. Classification (NCBI taxonomy): domain Eukaryota; kingdom Metazoa; phylum Arthropoda; class Insecta; order Hymenoptera; family Halictidae; genus Megalopta; species Megalopta genalis. The sequence continues at coordinate 441,701 of NW_027476158.1, forward strand.
TTAGATTCGACTTCATGCAAAACCAACGAGTTAGCTTCAAATCCATGCGAAACACATGATTTAGAATCAAATCAATGCGAAGTAGAAGGCTTAGCTTCAAATCCAGCGAAACGAATGATTTAGATTCAAATACTTGCGAATATCACTGATATAGCTTCAAATGCATGCGAAACAAACTAGTTAGCTTTAAATCCATGCAAAAGACATGATTTACATTCAAATCAATGCAAAGTAGAAGGCTTAGTTTGAAATCCATGCGTATCAAGTTCTTTAGCTTCAAATACTTATGATATACATGATTTAGCTTCAACTGCTTGGGAAGCAAACGAGATATCTTCAAATCCATTCAAAACACATGATTTAGCTTCAAATCCATGCGAAACTCATGATTTAGCTTCAAATCAATGCGATGTAGAAAACTCATCTTCGAATCCATGCGAATCGAATGGTTTAGCTTCAAATACTTGTGATATGCGTGATTTTGCTTCAACTGCAGGCAAAACCAACGAGATAGCTTCAAATCCAAGCGAAACACATGATTTAGATTCATATCAATGCGAAGTAGAAGGCTTAGCTTCAAATCCAGCGAAACGAATGATTTAGCTTCAAATACGTGCGAATATCTCTGCTATAGCTTCAAATGCAAGTGAAACAAACGAGTTAGCTTTAAATCCATGCAAAAGACATGATTTACCTTCAAATCAATGCAAATTAGGAGACTGATCTTCGAATCCATGCGAAACAAATGGCTCATGCTAAATACTTGTGTTATACATGATTTAGCTTCAACAGTATGCGAAACAAACGACTTAGCTTCAAATCCTAGCGATAGACATGATTTAGCTTCAAATCAATGCGAAGAAGATGGCGTACCTTCGAATCCATGCGAAACAAATGGTTTAGCTTCAAACACTTGTGATATACATGATTTACATTCAACAGCAAGAGAAACAAACGAGTTAGCTTCAAATCCATGCGAAACACATGATTTAGCTTCAAATCAATGCGAAGCAGAAGGCTTATCTTCGAATCCATGCGAAACAAATGGTTTAGCTTCAAATACTTGTGATATACATGATTTAGCTTCAACAGCATGCGAAACAAACGAATTAGCTTCAAATCGATGCGAAACACACGATATAGCTTAAAATCAATGCGAAGCCGATGGCTGATCGTCGAATCCATGCGAAACAAATGGTTTAGTTCAAATACTTGTGATATACATGATTTAGCCTGAACTGCATGCGAAACCAAACAGTTATCTTCAAATGCAAGCGAAACACGTGATTTAACTTCCAATCAATGTGAAGTAGAAGGCTTAGCTTCAAATCTATGTGAAACAAATGGTTCAGCTTCAAATACTTGTGATATACATGATTTAGATTCGACTTCATGCAAAGCCAACGAGTTAGCTTCAAATCCATGCGAAACACATGATTTAGAATCAAATCAATGCGAAGTAGAAGGCTTGGCTTCAAATCCAGCGAAACGAATGATTTAGCTTCAAATACTTGCGAATATCACTGATATAACTTCAAATGCATGCGAAACAAACTAGTTAGCTTTAAATCCATGCAAAAGACATGATTTACATTCAAATCAATGCGAAGTAGAAGGCTTAGTATGAAATCCATGCGTATCAAGTTCTTTAGCTTCAAATACTTATGATATACATGATTTAGCTTCAACTGCTTGGGAAGCAAACGAGATATCTTCAAATCCATTCAAAACACATGATTTAGCTTCAAATCCATGCGTAATTCATGATTTAGCTTCAAATCAATGCGATGTAGAAAGCTCATCTTCGAATCCATGCGAATCGAATGGTTTAGCTTCAAATACTTGTGATATGCGTGATTTTGCTTCAACTGCATGCAAAACCAATGAGATAGCTTCAAATCCAAGCGAAACACATGATTTAGATTCATATCAATGCGAAGTAGAAGGCTTAGCTTCAAATCCAGCGAAACGAATGATTTAGCTTCAAATACGTGCGAATATCTCTGATATAGCTTCAAATGCAAGTGAAACAAACGAGTTAGCTTTAAATCCATGCAAAAGACATGATTTACCTTCAAATCAATGCAAATTAGGAGACTGATCTTCGAATCCATGCGAAACAAATGGCTCATGCTCAAATACTTGTGTTATACATGATTTAGCTTCAACAGTATGCGAAACAAACGACTTAGCTTCAAATCCTAGCGATAGACATGATTTAGCTTCAAATCAATGCGAAGAAGAAGGCTTACCTTCGAATCCATGCGAAACAAATGGTTTAGCTTCAAACACTTGTGATATACATGATTTACATTCAACAGCAAGAGAAACAAACGAGTTAGCTTCAAATCCATGCGAAACACATGATTTAGCTTCAAATCAATGCGAAGTAGAAGGCTTATCTTCGAATCCATGCGAAACAAATGGTTTAGCTTCAAATACTTGTGACATACATGATTTAGCTTCAACAGCATGCGAAACAAACGAGTTAGCTTCAAATCTATGCGAAACACATGATTTAGCTTCAAATCAATGCGAAGTAGAAGGGTTATCTTCGAATCCATGCGAAACAAATGGATTAGCTTCAAATACTTGTGATATACATGATTTAGCTTCAACAGCATGCGAAACAAACGAGTTAGCTTTAAATCCATACGAAACACATGATTTAGCTTCAAATCAATGCGAAGTAGAAGGCTTATCTTCGAATCCATGCGAAACAAATGGTTTAGCTTCAAATACTTAAGATATACATGATTTAGCTTCAAATGCAGGCGAAACAAACGATTTAGCTTCAAATCCTTTCGAAACACATGGTTTAGTATCAAATCAATGCGAAGCAGAAGGCTTAGCTTCAAATCCATGCGAAACACATGATTTAGCTTCAAATAAACGCGATGTAGGAGGCTGATCTTCGAATCCATGCGAAACAAATGGCTCACGCTCAAATACTTGTGTTATACTTGATTTAGCTTCAACTGCATGCGAAACAAACACGTTAGCTTCAAATCCAAGCGAAACACATGATTTAGCGTCAAATCAATGCGAAGTAGAAGGCTTAGCTTCAAATCTATCCGAAACAGATGATTTAGCTACAAATCAATGCGAAGTAGAAGACTTAGTTTCAAATCCATGCGAAACAAATGGTTTAGCTTCAAATACTTGTGATATACATGATTTAGCTTCAACTGCATGCGATACAATCCATTAGCTTGAAATCCATGCGAAACATATGATTTAACTTCAAATCAATGCGAAGTAGAAGGCTGATCTTTGATTCCACGCGAAACAAATGGATTAGCTTCAAATACTTGTGATATACATGATTTAGCTTCAACAGCATACGAAACAAACGAGTTAGCTGCAAATCCATACGAAACACATGATTTAGATTAAAATCAATGCGAAGTAGAAGGCTGATCTTCGAATCCATGCGAAGCAAATGGTTTAGCTTCAAATACTTGTGATACACTTGAGTTAGCTTCAACAGCATGCGAAACAAACGAGTTAGCTTCAAATCCTTGCGAAAAACATGATTTAGCATCAAATCAATGCGAAGTGGAAGGCTTATCTTCGAATCCATGCGAAACGAATAGTTTAGCTTCAAATACTTGTGATATACATGATTCAGCTTCAACTGCATGCGAAACAAACGAGTTAGCTTTAAATCCATGCGAAACTCATGATTTAGATTATAATCAATACGAAGTAGAAGGCTTATCTTCGAATCCATGCGAAACAAATGGTTTAGCTTCAAATACTTGTGATATACATGATTTAGCTACAACTGCATGCGAAAAAAACAAGTTAGCTTATAATCCATGCGAAACACATGATTTAGCTTCAAATCAATGCGAAGTAGAAGGCTTATCTTCGAATCCATGCGAAACGAATAGTTTAGCTTCAAATACTTGTGATATACATGATTCAGCTTCAACTGCACGCGAAACAAACGAGTTAGCTTCAAATCCATGCGAAACACATGATTTAGATTAAAATCAATGCGAAGTAGAAGGCTTATCTTCGAATCCATGCGAAACAAATGGTTTAGCTTCAAATACTTGTGATATACACGATTTAGCTTCAACTGCATGCGAAACAAACGAGTTAGCTTATAATCCATGCGAAACACATGATTTAGCTTCAAATCAATGCGAAGTAGAAGGGTTATCTTCGTATCCATGCGAAACAAATGGTTTAGCTTCAAATACTTGTGATATACATGATTTAGCTTCAACAGCATGCGAAATAAACGAGTTAGATTCAAATCCATGCGAAACACATGATTTAACTTCAAATCAATGCGAAGTAGAAGGCTTATCTTCGTATCCATGCGAAACAAATGGTTTAGCTGCAAATACTTGTGATATACATGATTTAGCTTCAACTGCATGCGAAACAAACGAGTTAGCTTAAAATCCATGCGAAACACATGATTTAGCATCAAATCAATGCGAAGTAGAAGGCTGATCTTCGAATCCATGCGAAGCAAATGGTTTAGCTTCAAATACATGTGATATACATGATTTAGCTTCAACAGCATGCGAAACAAATGAGTTATATTCAAATCCAAGCGAAACACATTATTTATCTTCAAATCAATGCAAAGTGGAAGGCTTATCTTCGAATCCATGCGAAACGAATAGTTTAGCTTCAAATACTTGTGATATACATGATTCACCTTCAACTGCATGCGAAACAAACGAGTTAGCTTCAAATCCATGCGAAACACATGATTTAGATTAAAATCAATGCGAAGTAGAAGGCTTATCTTCGAATCCATGCGAAACAATTGGTTTAGCTTCAAATACTTGTGATATACATGACTTACATTCAACAGCAAGAGAAACAAACGAGTTAGCTTCAAATCCATGCGAAACACATGATTTAGCATCAAATCAATGCGAAGTAGAAGGCTTACATTCGAATCCACACGAAACAGATGGTTTAGCTTCAAATACTTGTGATATTCATGATTTAGCTTCAACTGCATGCGAAAAAACGAGTTAGCTTCAAATCCAAGCGAAAAACGTGATTTAGCATCAAGTCAACGCGAAGTTGAAGGCTTAGCTTCGAATCCATGCGAAACAAATGGTTTAGCTTCAAATACTTGTGATATACATGATTTAGCTTCAACAGCATGCGAAACAAACGAGTCAGCTTCAAATCCAAGCGAAAAACATGATTTAGCATCAAGTCAACGCGATGTTGAAGGCTTAGCTTCAAATCCATCCGAAACACATGATTTAGCTTCAAATAAACGCGAAGCAGATGGCTGATCATCGAATCCATTCGAAACAAACGAGTTTGCTTCAAATCCATGCGAAACAAATGGTTTAGCTTCAAATACTTGTGATATACATGATTTAGCTTCAACTGCATGCGATACAATCGATTAGCTTCGAATCCTTGCGAAACATATGATTTAAGTTCAAATCAATGCGAAGTAGAAGGCTGATCTTTGAATCCACGCGAAACAAATGGATTAGCTTCAAATACTTGTGATATACAAGATTTAGCTTCAACAGCCTGCGAAACAAACGTGTTAGCTTCAAATCCAAGCGAAAAACATAATATAGCATTAAGTCAACGCGAAGTTGAAGGCTTAGCTTCAAATCCATACGAAACAAATGGTTTAGCTTCAAACACTTGTTTTATACATGATTTAGCTTCAACTACATGCGAAACAGATGGTCCAGCTTCAAATACTTGTGATGAACATGATTTAGCTTCAACTGCATGCGAAACAAACGAGTTAGCTTCAAATCCAAGCGAAACATATGATTTAGCTTCAAATCAATGCGAAGTAGAAGGCTGATCTCCGAATCCACACGAAACTGATTGTTTAGCTTCAAAGACTTGTGATATACATGATTTATCTTCAACAGCATACGAAACAAACGTGTTAGCTTCAAATCCACGCAAAAGACATGATTTATCATCAAATCAATGCAAATTAGGAGGCTGATCTTCGAATCCATGCGAAACAAATAGCTCCGGCACAAATATTTGTGTTATACATGATTTAGCTTCAACAGAATGCGAAACAAACGAGTTAGCTTCAAATCCTAGCGATAGACATGATTTAGCTTCAAATCAATGCGAAGTAGAAGGCTTATCTTCGAATCCATGCGAAACAAATGGTTTAGCTTCAATTATATGTGATATACAAGATTAAGCTTCAAATGCATGCGAAACAAACGAGTTAGCTTCAAATACATGCGAGATACATGATTTAGCTTCAATTCAATGCGAAGTAGAAAGCTTATCTTCGAATCCATGCGAAATAAATGGTTTAGCTTCAAATACTTGTGATATACATGATTTAGCTTCAACTGCATGCGATACAAACGATTAGCTTCAAATCCATGCGAAACATATGATTTAACTTCAAATCAATGCGAAGTAGAAGGCTGATCTTTGAATCCATGCGAAACAAATGGTTTAGCTTCAAACACTTGTAATATACACATTTAGCTTCAACAGCATACGAAACAAACGAGTTAGCTTCAAATCCAAGCGAAAAACATGATTTAGCTTCAAATGAATGCGAAGTAGAAGGGTTACCTTCGAATAAATCCGAAACAAATGATTTAGCTTCAAATACTTGCGAATATCACTGATATAGCTTCAAATGCATGCGAAACAAACTAGTTAGCTTTAAATCCATGCAAAAGACATGATTTACCTTCAAATCAATTCGAAGTAGAAGGCTTAGTTTGAAATCCATGCGTATCAAGTTCTTTAGCTTCAAATACTTATGATATACATGATTTAGCTTCAACTGCTTGGGAAGCAAACGAGATATCTTCAAATCCATTCAAAACACATGATTTAGCTTCAAATCCATGCGAAACTCATGATTTAGCTTCAAATCAATGCGATGTAGAAATCTCATCTTCGAATCCATGCGAATCGAATGGTTTAGCTTCAAATACTTGTGATATGCGTGATTTTGCTTCAACTGCATGCAAAACCAACGAGATAGCTTCAAATCCAAGCGAAACACATGATTTAGATTCATATCAATGCGAAGTAGAAGGCTTAGCTTCAAATCCAGCGAAACGAATGATTTAGCTTCAAATACGTGCGAATATCTCTGCTATAGCTTCAAATGCAAGTGAAACAAACGAGTTAGCTTTAAATCCATGCAAAAGACATGATTTACCTTCAAATCAATGCAAATTAGGAGACTGATCTTCGAATCCATGCGAAACAAATGGCTCATGCTCAAATACTTGTGTTATACATGATTTAGCTTCAACAGTATGCGAAACAAACGACTTAGCTTCAAATCCTAGCGATAGACATGATTTAGCTTCGAATCCATGCGAAACAAATGGTTTAGCTTCAAATACTTGTGATATACATGATTTAGCTTCAAATGCAGGCGAAACAAACGAATTAGCTTCAAATCGATGCGAAACACACGATATAGCTTAAAATCAATGCGAAACCGATGGCTGATCGTCGAATCCATGCGAAACAAATGGTTTAGTTCAAATACTTGCGATATACATGATATAGCTTCAACTGCATGCGAAACCAAACAGTTATCTTCAAATGCAAGCGAAACACGTGATTTAACTTCCAATCAATGTGAAGTAGAAGGCTTAGCTTCAAATCCATTCGAAACACATGATTTAGCTTCAAATAAACGCGATGTAGGAGGCTGATCTTCGAATCCATGCGAAACAAATGGCTCAGGCTCAAATACTTGTGTTATACTTGATTTAGCTTCAACTGCATGCGAAACAAACATGTTAGCTTCAATTCCAAGCGAAACACATGATTTAACTTCCAATCAATGTGAAGTAGAAGGCTTAGCTTCAAATCTATGTGAAACAAATGGTTCAGATTCAAATACTTGTGATATACATGATTTAGATTCAACTTCATGCAAAACCAACAAGTTAGCTTCAAATCCAGCGAAACGAATGATTTAGCTTCAAATACGTGCGAATATCTCTGCTATAGCTTCAAATGCAAGTGAAACAAACGAGTTAGCTTTAAATCCATGCAAAAGACATGATTTACCTTCAAATCAATGCAAATTAGGAGACTGATCTTCGAATCCATGCGAAACAAATGGCTCGTGCTCAAATACTTGTGTTATACATGATTTAGCTTCAACAGTATGCGAAACAAACGACTTAGCTTCAAATCCTAGCGATAGACATAATTTAGCTTCAAATCAATGCGAAGAAGATGGTCTACCTTCGAATCCATGCGAAACAAATGGTTTAGCTTCAAACACTTGTGATATACATGATTTACATTCAACAGCAAGAGAAACAAACGAGTTAGCTTCAAATCCATGCGAAACACATGATTTAGCTTCAAATCAATGCGAAGTAGAAGGCTTATCTTCGAATCCATGCGAAACAAATGGTTTAGCTTCAAATACTTGTGATATACATGATTTAGCTTCAAATGCAGGCGAAACAAACGAATTAGCTTCAAATCGATGCGAAACACACGATATAGCTTAAAATCAATGCGAAGCCGATGGCTGATCGTCGAATCCATGCGAAACAAATGGTTTAGTTCAAATACTTGTGATATACATGATTTAGCTTCAACTGCATGCGAAACCAAACAGTTATCTTCAAATGCAAGCGAAACACGAGATTTAACTTCCAATCAATGTGAAGTAGAAGGCTTAGCTTCAAATCTATGTGAAACAAATGGTTCAGCTTCAAATACTTGTGATATACATGATTTAGATTCGACTTCATGCAAAACCAACGAGTTAGCTTCAAATCCATGCGAAACACATGATTTAGAATCAAATCAATGCGAAGTAGAAGGCTTAGCTTCAAATCCAGCGAAACGAATGATTTAGCTTCAAATACTTGCGAATATCACTGATATAGCTTCAAATGCAGGCGAAACAAACGATTTAGCTTCAAATCCTTTCGAAACACATGGTTTAGTATCAAATCAATGCGAAGCAGAAGGCTTAGCTTCAAATCCATGCGAAACACATGATTTAGCTTCAAATAAACGCGATGTAGGAGGCTGATCTTCGAATCCATGTGAAACAAATGGCTCACGCTCAAATACTTGTGTTATACTTGATTTAGCTTCAACTGCATGCGAAACAAACACGTTAGCTTCAAATCCAAGCGAAACACATGATTTAGCGTCAAATCAATGCGAAGTAGAAGGGTTATCTTCGAATCCAGGCGAAACAAATGGTTTAGCTTCAAATACTTGTGATATACATGATGTAGCTTCAACAGCATGCGAAACAAACGTGTTAGCTTCAAATCTAAGCGAAAAACATAATATAGCATCAAATCAACGCGAAGTTGAAGGCTTACCTTCAAATCCATGCGAAACAAATGGTTTAGCTTCAAACACTTGTAATATACATGATTTAGCTTCAACAGCATACGAAACAAACGAGTTAGCTGCAAATCCATACGAAACACATGATTTAGCTTCAAATCAATGCGAAGTAGAAGGCTTAGCTTCAAATCCGTGCGAATCAAAAGTTTTAGCTTCAAATACTTGTGATATTCATGATTTAGCTTCAACTGCATGCGAAAAAACGAGTTAGATTCAAATCCAAGCGAAAAACATGATTTAGCATCAAGTCAACGCGAAGTTGAAGGCTTCGCTTCAAATCCAAGCGAAACAAATGGTTTAGCTTCATATACTTGTGATATACATGATTTAGCTTCAACAGCATGCGAAACAAACGAGTCAGCTTCAAATCCAAGCGAAAAACATGATTTAGCTTCAAATGAATGCGAAGTAGAAGGCTGATCTCCGAATAAATCCGAAACAAATGGTTTAGCTTCAAACACTTGTGATATACACGACTTACATTCAACAGCAAGAGAAACAAACGAGTTAGCTTCAAATCCATGCGAAACACATGATTTAGCATCAAATCAATGCGAAGTAGAAGGCTTACAATCGAATCCACACGAAACAGATGGTTTAGCTTCAAATACTTGAGATGTACATGACTTAGCTTCAACTGCATGCGATACAAACGATTAGCTTCAAATCCATGCGAAACATATGATTTAACTTCAAATCAATGCGAAGTAGAAGGCTGATCTTTGAATCCACGCGAAACAACTGGATTAGCTTCAAATACTTGTGATATACAAGATTTAGCTTCAACAGCATGCGAAACAAACGTGTTAGCTTCAAATCCAAGCGAAAAACATAATATAGCATCAACTCAACGCGAAGTTGAAGGCTTAGCTTCAAATCCATACGAAACATATGGTTTAGCTTCAAACACTTGTTTTATACATGATTTAGCTTCAACTGCATGCGAATCAAATGGTTTAGCTTAAAATTCTTGTGATATGCGTGATTTTGCTTCAACTGCATGCAAAACCAACGAGCTAGCTTTAAATCCAAGCGAAACACATGATTTAGATTCAAATCAATGCGAAGTAGAAGGCTTAGCTTCAAATCCAGCGAAACGAATGATTTAGCTTCAAATACTTGCGAATATCACTGATATAGCTTCAAATGGAGGTGAAACAAACGAGTTAGCTTTAAATGCATGCAAAAGACATGATTTACCTTCAAATCAATGCGAAGTAGCAGGCTCAGTTTGAAATCCATGCGTATAAAGTTCTTTAGCTTCAAATACTTATGATATACATGATATAGCTTCAAATGCAGGCGAAACAAACGAGTCAGCTTCAAATCCTTTCGAAACACATGATTTAGTATCAAATCAATGCGAAGCAGAAGGCTTAGCGTCAAATCCATGCGAAACGAATGGTTTAGCTTCAAATACTTGTGATATACATGATTTAGCTTCAACAGCATGCGAAACAAACGAGCTAGCTTCAAATCCAAGCGAAAAACATGTTTTAGCATCAAATCAATGCGAAGTAGGAGGCTTATCTTCAAATCCATACGAAACAATTCGTTTAGCTTCAAATACTTGTGATATTCATGATTTAACTTCAACTGCATGTGAAACAAACGAGTTAGCTTAAAATCCAAGCGAAACACATTATTTAGCATCAAATCAATGCGAAGTAGGAGGCTTATCTTCAAATCCATACGAAACAATTCGTTTAGCTTCAAATTTCTGTGATATTCATGATTTAACTTCAACTGCATGTGAAACAAACGAGTTAGCTTAAAATCCAAGCGAAACACATTATTTAGCTTCAAATCAATGCGAAGTAGAAGGCTGAGCTTCAAATCCAAGCGACACACATGATTTATCTTCAAATCAATGCGAAGTAGAAGGCTTAGCTTCAAATCCATGCGAATCAAACGGTTTAGCTCAAATACTTGTGATATACATGATTTATATTCAACTGCATGCGACACAAACGAGTTAGCTTCAAATCCAAGCGAAACACATGATTTCGCTTCAAATCAATGCGAAGTAGAAGTCTCTTCTTCGAATCCATACGGAACAAATGGTTTAGCTTCAAATTCATTCGCAACACATTGTTTAGCACAATATTCTTGCGAAAAAAATAATTCAGCTTCAAATACTTGTGATACACACGAATTAGCTTCAAATGCTTGGGAAACAAACGTGTTAGCTTCACATTCAAGCGAAAGAAATGATTCAGCTTCAAATCAGTGCGAAGTGGAAGGCAGATCTTCGAATCCATGCGAAACAAGTGGTTTAGATTGAAATACTTGTGATAAACATGATTTAGCTTCAACAGCATGTGAAGCAAACGAGATAGCTTCAAATCCATGCGAAACACATGAGTTGGCTTCAAATTCATTCGAAACACATGGTTTAGCAGAGTGTTCTCGAGAAACAAATGGTTCAGCTTCAAATACTTGTGATATACGTGATTTCGCTCCAACTGCATTCGAAACAAACGAATTAGCTTCAAATCCAAGCGAAGCACATGATTTAGCTTCAAATCAATGCGAAGTAGAAGGCTTAGCTTCAAATCTATTCGAAACAAATGGTTCAGCTTCAAATACTTGTGATATACATGATTTAGCTTCAACTGCGAAACAAACGATTTAGTTTCAAATCGATGCGAAACAAATGGTTTAGCTTCAAATATTTCTGATATACATGATTTAGCTTAAAATGCAGTCGAGCCAAACGAGTTGGGCTTCATAGCCAAGCGAAACACATTATTTGGCGTCAAAGTCATGCGAAACACATGGTTTAACTTAATATTCATGCGAAACAAATGCTTCAGCTTCAAATACTTGTGATATACATGATTTAGATTCAACTGCATGCGAAACAAACGAGTTAGCCTCAAATCCATGCGAAACACATGATTTAGCATCAAATCAATGCGAAGTAGAAGGCTTATCTTCAAATCCATGCGAAACGAACGATTTAGCTTCAAATACTTGCGAATATCTCTGATATAGATTCAAATGCAGGTGAAACAAACGAGTTAGCTTTAAATGCATGCAAAAGGCATGATTTACCTTCACATCAATGCAAATTAGGAGACTGATCTTCGAATCCATGCGAAACAAATGGATCAGGCTCAAATACTTGTGTTATACATGGTTTAGCTTCAACAGTATGCGAAACAAACGAGTTAGCTTCAAATCCTAGCGATAGACATGATTTAGCTTCAAATCAGTGCGAAGTAGAAGGCTTACCTTCGAATCCATGCGAAACAAATGGTTTAGCTTCAAACACTTGTGATATACATGATTTAGCTTCAACATCATGTGAAACAAACGAGTTAGCTTCAAATCCAAGCGAAACACATGATTTATCTTCAAATCAATGCGAGGTAGAAGGCTTAGCTTCAAATCCATGCGATTCAAACGGTTTAGCTTCAAATACTTCTGATATACATGATTTAGCTTCAACAGTATGCGAAACAAACGAGTTAGCTTTAAATCCATGCGAAACACATGATTTAGCTTCAAATCAATGCGAAGTAGAAGGGTTATCTTCGAATCCATGCGAAACAAATGGTTTAGCTTCAAATCCTTGTGATATACATGATTTAGCTTCAACAGCATGCGAAACAAACGAGTTAGCTTCAAATCCAAGCGAAACACATGATTTATCTTCAAATCAATGCGAGATAGAAGGCTTATCTTCAAATCCATGCGAATCAAACGATTTAGCTTCAAATACTTGTGATATACATGATTTAGCTTCAACAGCATGCGAAACAAACCAGTTAGCTTCAAATCTATGCGAAACACATGATTTAGATTCAAATCAATGCGAAGTAGAAGGGTTATCTTCGAATCCATGCGAAACAAATGGTTTAGCTTCAAATACTTGTGATATACATGATTTAGATTCAACTGCATGCGAAAAAAACGAGTTAGCCTCAAATCCATGCGAAACACATGATTTAGCATCAAATCAATGCGAAGTAGAAGGCTTATCTTCAAATCCATGCGAAACGAATGATTTAGCTTCAAATACTTGCGAATATCTCTGATATAGCTTCAAATGCAGGTGAAACAAACGAGTTAGCTTTAAATGCATGCAAAATTCATGATTTACCTTCAAATCAATGCAAATTAGGAGACTGATCTTCGAATCCATGCGAAACAAATGGATCAGGCTCAAATACTTGTGTTATACATGGTTTAGCTTCAACAGCATGCGAAACAAACGAGTTAGCTTCAAATCCAAGCGAAACACATGATTTAGCTTCAAATCAATGCGAAGTAGAAGGGTTATCTTCGAATCCATGCGAAACAAATGGTTTAGCTTCAAATACTTGTGATATACATGATTTAGCTTCAACAGCATGCGAAACAAACGTGTTAGCTTCAAATCTAAGTGAAAAACATAATATAGCATCAAATCAACGCGAAGTTGAAGGCTTACCTTCAAATCCATGCGAAACAAATGGATTAGCTTCAAACACTTGTAATATACATGATTTAGCTTCAACAGCATACGAAACAAACGAGTTAGCTGCAAATCCATACGAAACACATGATTTAGCTTCAAATCAATGCGAAGTAGAAGGCTTAGCTTCAAATCCGTGCGAATCAAAAGTTTTAGCTTCAAATACTTGTGATATTCATGATTTAGCTTCAACTGCATGCGAAAAAACGAGTTAGATTCAAATCCAAGCGAAAAACATGATTTAGCATCAAGTCAACGCGAAGTTGAAGGCTTCGCTTCAAATCCAAGCGAAACAAATGGTTTAGCTTCATATACTTGTGATATACATGATTTAGCTTCAACAGCATGCGAAACAAACGAGTCAGCTTCAAATCCAAGCGAAAAACATGATTTAGCATCAAATCAATGCGAAGTAGAAGGCTTACAATCGAATCCACACGAAACAGATGGTTTAGCTTCAAATACTTGAGATGTACATGACTTAGCTTCAACTGCATGCGATACAAACGATTAGCTTCAAATCCATGCGAAACATATGATTTAACTTCAAATCAATGCGAAGTAGAAGGCTGATCTTTGAATCCACGCGAAACAAATGGATTAGCTTCAAATACTTGTGATATACAAGATTTAGCTTCAACAGCATGCGAAACAAACGTGTTAGCTTCAAATCCAAGCGAAACACATGATTTAGATTCAAATCAATGCGAAGTAGAAGGCTTAGCTTCAAATCCAGCGAAACGAATGATTTAGCTTCAAATACTTGCGAATATCACTGATATAGCTTCAAATGGAGGTGAAACAAACGAGTTAGCTTTAAATGCATGCAAAAGACATGATTTACCTTCAAATCAATGCGAAGTAGCAGGCTCAGTTTGAAATCCATGCGTATAAAGTTCTTTAGCTTCAAATACTTATGATATACATGATTTAGCTTCAACTGCATGCGAAACAAACGACTTAGATTCAAATCCATGCGAAACACATGATTTAGCTTCAAATAAACGCGAATTAGGAGGCTGATCTTCGAATCCATGCGAAACAAATGGCTCAGGCTCAAATACTTGTGTTATACATGATTTAGCTTCAACAGTATGCGAAACAAACGAGTTAGCTTAAAATCCAAGCGAAACACATTATTTAGCTTCAAATCAATGCGAAGTAGAAGGCTGAGCTTCAAATCCAAGCGACACACATGATTTATCTTCAAATCAATGCGAAGTAGAAGGCTTAGCTTCAAATCCATGCGAATCAAACGGTTTAGCTCAAATACTTGTGATATACATGATTTATATTCAACTGCATGCGACACAAACGAGTTAGCTTCAAATCCAAGCGAAACACATGATTTCGCTTCAAATCAATGCGAAGTAGAAGTCTCTTCTTCGAATCCATACGGAACAAATGGTTTAGCTTCAAATTCATTCGCAACACATTGTTTAGCACAATATTCTTGCGAAAAAAATAATTCAGCTTCAAATACTTGTGATACACACGAATTAGCTTCAAATGCTTGGGAAACAAACGTGTTAGCTTCACATTCAAGCGAAAGAAATGATTCAGCTTCAAATCAGTGCGAAGTGGAAGGCAGATCTTCGAATCCATGCGAAACAAGTGGTTTAGATTGAAATACTTGTGATAAACATGATTTAGCTTCAACAGCATGTGAAGCAAACGAGATAGCTTCAAATCCATGCGAAACACATGAGTTGGCTTCAAATTCATTCGAAACACATGGTTTAGCAGAGTGTTCTCGTGAAACAAATGGTTCAGCTTCAAATACTTGTGATATACGTGATTTCGCTCCAACTGCATTCGAAACAAACGAATTAGCTTCAAATCCAAGCGAAACACATGATTTAGCTTCAAATCAATGCGAAGTAGAAGGCTTAGCTTCAAATCTATTCGAAACAAATGGTTCAGCTTCAAATACTTGTGATATACATGATTTAGCTTCAACTGCGAAACAAACGATTTAGTTTCAAATCGATGCGAAACAAATGGTTTAGCTTCAAATATTTCTGATATACATGATTTAGCTTAAAATGCAGTCGAGACAAACGAGTTGGGCTTCATAGACAAGCGAAACACATTATTTGGCGTCAAAGTCATGCGAAACACATGGTTTAACTTAATATTCATGCGAAACAAATGCTTCAGCTTCAAATACTTGTGATATACATGATTTAGATTCAACTGCATGCGAAACAAACGAGTTAGCCTCAAATCCATGCGAAACACATGATTTAGCATCAAATCAATGCGAAGTAGAAGGCTTATCTTCAAATCCATGCGAATCAAACGGTTTAGCTTCAAATACTTGTGATATACATGATTTAGCTTCAACTGCATGCGAAACAAACGAGCTAGCCTCAAATCCATGAGAAACACGTGATTCAGGATCAAGTCAACGCGAAGTTGAAGGCTTAGCGTCAAATCCATGCGAAACGAACGATTTAGCTTCACATACTTGTGAATAGAAGTGATAAGGCTTGAAATGCAGGCGAAACAAACGAGTTAGCTTCAAATCCATGCGAAACACATGATTTAGCATCAAATCAATGCGAAGTAGAAGGCTTATCTTCAAATCCATGCGAAACGAATGATTTAGCTTCAAATACTTGCGAATATCTCTGATATAGCTTCAAATGCAGGTGAAACAAACGAGTTAGCTTTAAATGCATGCAAAAGGCATGATTTACCTTCAAATCAATGCAAATTAGGAGACTGATCTTCGAATCCATGCGAAACAAATGGATCAGGCTCAAATACTTGTGTTATACATGGTTTAGCTTCAACAGTATGCGAAACAAACGAGTTAGCTTCAAATCCTAGCGATAGACATGATTTAGCTTCAAATCAATGCGAAGTAGAAGGTTTACCTTCGAATCCATGCGAAACAAATGGTTTAGCTTCAAACACTTGTGATATACATGATTTAGCTTCAACATCATGTGAAACAAACGAGTTAGCTTCAAATCCAAGCGAAACACATGATCTATCTTCAAATCAATGCGAGGTAGAAGGCTTAGCTTCAAATCCATGCGATTCAAACGGTTTAGCTTCAAATACTTCTGATATACATGGTTTAGCTTCAACAGTATGCGAAACAAACGAGCTAGCTTCAAATCCAAGCGAAAAACATGTTTTAGCATCAAATCAATGCGAAGTAGGAGGCTTATCTTCAAATCCATACGAAACAATTCGTTTAGCTTCAAATACTTGTGATATTCATGATTTAACTTCAACTGCATGTGAAACAAACGAGTTAGCTTAAAATCCAAGCGAAACACATTATTTAGCATCAAATCAATGCGAAGTAGGAGGCTTATCTTCAAATCCATACGAAACAATTCGTTTAGCTTCAAATTTCTGTGATATTCATGATTTAACTTCAACTGCATGTGAAACAATCGAGTTAGCTTAAAATCCAAGCGAAACACATTATTTAGCTTCAAATCAATGCGAAGTAGAAGGCTGAGCTTCAAATCCAAGCGACTCACATGATTTATCTTCAAATCAATGCGAAGTAGAAGGCTTAGCTTCAAATCCATGCGAATCAAACGGTTTAGCTCAAATACTTGTGATATACATGATTTATATTCAACTGCATGCGACACAAACGAGTTAGCTTCAAATCCAAGCGAAACACATGATTTCGCTTCAAATCAATGCGAAGTAGAAGTCTCTTCTTCGAATCCACACGGAACAAATGGTTTAGCTTCAAATTCATTCGCAACACATTGTTTAGCACAATATTCTTGCGAAAAAAATAATTCAGCTTCAAATACTTGTGATACACGCGAATTAGCTTCAAATGCTTGGGAAACAAACGTGTTAGCTTCACATTCAAGCGAAAGAAATGATTCAGCTTCAAATCAGTGCGAAGTGGAAGGCAGATCTTCGAATCCATGCGAAACAAGTGGTTTAGATTGAAATACTTGTGATAAACATGATTTAGCTTCAACAGCATGTGAAGCAAACGAGATAGCTTCAAATCCATGCGAAACACATGAGTTGGCTTCAAATTCATTCGAAACACATGGTTTAGCAGAGTGTTCTCGAGAAACAAATGGTTCAGCTTCAAATACTTGTGATATACGTGATTTCGCTCCAACTGCATTCCAAACAAACGAATTAGCTTCAAATCCAAGCGAAACACATGATTTAGCTTCAAATCAATGCGAAGTAGAAGGCTTAGCTTCAAATCTATTCGAAACAAATGGTTCAGCTTCAAATACTTGTGATATACATGATTTAGCTTCAACTGCGAAACAAACGATTTAGTTTCAAATCGATGCGAAACAAATGGTTTAGCTTCAAATATTTCTGATATACATGATTTAACTTAAAATGCAGTCGAGACAAAGGAGTTGGGCTTCATAGCCAAGCGAAACACATTATTTGGCGTCAAAGTCATGCGAAACACATGGTTTAACTTAATATTCATGCGAAACAAATGCTTCAGCTTCAAATACTTGTGATATACATGATTTAGATTCAACTGCATGCGAAACAAACGAGTTAGCCTCAAATCCATGCGAAACACATGATTTAGCATCAAATCAATGCGAAGTAGAAGGCTTATCTTCAAATCCATGCGCAACGAATGATTTAGCTTCAAATACTTGCGAATATCTCTGATATAGCTTCAAATGCAGGTGAAACAAACGAGTTAGCTTTAAATGCATGCAAAAGCATGATTTACCTTCAAATCAATGCAAATTAGGAGACTGATCTTCGAATCCATGCGAAACAAATGGATCAGGCTCAAATACTTGTGTTATACATGGTTTAGCTTCAACAGTATGCGAAACAAACGAGTTAGCTTCAAATCCTAGCGATAGACATGATTTAGCTTCAAATCAATGCGAAGTAGAAGGCTTACCTTCGAATCCATGCGAAACAAATGGTTTAGCTTCAAACACTTGTGATATACATGATTTAGCTTCAACATCATGTGAAACAAACGAGTTAGCTTCAAATCCAAGCGAAACACATGATTTATCTTCAAATCAATGCGAGGTAGAAGGCTTAGCTTCAAATCCATGCGATTCAAACGGTTTAGCTTCAAATACTTCTGATATACATGATTTAGCTTCAACAGTATGCGAAACAAACGAGTTAGCTTTAAATCCATGCGAAACACATGATTTAACTTCAAATGAATGCGAAGTAGAAGGGTTATCTTCGAATCCATGCGAAACAAATGGTTTAGCTTCAAATACTTGTGATATACATGATTTAGCTTCAACAGCATGCGAAACAAACCAGTTAGCTTCAAATCTATGCGAAACACATGATTTAGCTTCAAATCAATGCGAAGTAGAAGGGTTATCTTCGAATCCATGCGAAACAAATGGCTCAGGCTCAAATACTTGTGTTATACATGATTTAGCTTCAACAGTATGCGAAACAAACGAGTTAGCTTCAAATCCTAGCGATAGACATGATTTAGCTTCAAAACAATGCGAAGTAGAAGGCTTATCTTCGAATCCATGCGAATCAAACGGTTTAGCTTCAAATACTTGTGATATACATGATTTAGCTTCAACAGCATGCGAAACAAACGAGCTAGCCTCAAATCCATGAGAAACACGTGATTCAGGATCAAGTCAACGCGAAGTTGAAGGCTTAGCGTCAAATCCATGCGAAACGAACGATTTAGCTTCACATACTTGTGAATAGAAGTGATAAGGCTTGAAATGCAGGCGAAACAAACGAGTTAGCTTCAAATCCATGCGAAACACATGATTTAGCATCAAATCAATGCGAAGTAGAAGGCTTATCTTCAAATCCATGCGAAACGAATGATTTAGCTTCAAATACTTGCGAATATCTCTGATATAGCTTCAAATGCAGGTGAAACAAACGAGTTAGCTTTAAATGCATGCAAAAGGCATGATTTACCTTCAAATCAATGCAAATTAGGAGACTGATCTTCGAATCCATGCGAAACAAATGGATCAGGCCCAAATACTTGTGTTATACATGGTTTAGCTTCAACAGTATGCGAAACAAACGAGTTAGCTTCAAATCCTAGCGATAGACATGATTTAGCTTCAAATCAATGCGAAGTAGAAGGCTTACCTTCGAATCCATGCGAAACAAATGGTTTAGCTTCAAACACTTGTGATATACATGATTTAGCTTCAACATCATGTGAAACAAACGAGTTAGCTTCAAATCCAAGCGAAACACATGATTTATCTTCAAATCAATGCGAGGTAGAAGGCTTAGCTTCAAATCCATGCGATTCAAACGGTTTAGCTTCAAATACTTGTGATATACATGATTTAGCTTCAACTGCATGCGAAACAAACGAGCTAGCCTCAAATCCATGAGAAACACGTGATTCAGGATCAAGTCAACGCGAAGTTGAATTCTTAGCGTCAAATCCATGCGAAACGAACGATTTAGCTTCACATACTTGTGAATAGAAGTGATAAGGCTTGAAATGCAGGCGAAACAAACGAGTTAGCTTCAAATCCATGCGAAACACATGACTTAGCTTCAAATCAATACGAAGTAGAATGCTGAGTTTCAAATCCATGCGAATCAAATGTTTTAGCTTCAAATACTTGTGACATACATGATTTAGCTTCAACTGCATGCGAAATAAACGAGTTAGCTTCAAATCCATGCGAAACACATGTTTTAGCATCAAATCAATGCGAAGTAGGAGGCTTATCTTCAAATTCATACGAAACAATTCGTTTAGCTTCAAATTCTTGTGATATTCATGATTTAACTTCAACTGCATGTGAAACAAACGAGTTAGCTTAAAATCCAAGCGAAACACATTATTTAGCTTCAAATCAATGCGAAGTAGAAGGCTGAGCTTCAAATCCAAGCGACACACATGATTTATCTTCAAATCAATGCGAAGTAGAAGGCTTAGCTTCAAATCCATGCGAATCAAACGGTTTAGCTTCAAATACTTGTGATACACATGATTTATATTTAACTGCATGCGACACAAACGAGTTAGCTTCAAATCCAAGCGAAACACATGATTTCGCTTCAAATCAATGCGAAGTAGAAGTCTCTTCTTCGAATCCATACGGAACAAATGATTTAGCTTCAAATTCATTCGCAACACATTGTTTAGCACAATATTCTTGCGAAAAAAATAATTCAGCTTCAAATACTTGTGATACACACGAATTAGCTTCAAATGCTTGGGAAACAAACGTGTTAGCTTCACATTCAAGCGAAAGAAATGATTCAGCTTCAAATCAGTGCGAAGTGGAAGGCTGATCTTCGAATCCATGCGAAACAAGTGGTTTAGATTGAAATACTTGTGATATACATGATTTAGCTTCAACAGCATTTGAAGCAAACGAGATAGCTTCAAATACACGCGAACCACATGAATTGGCTTCAAATTCATTCGAAACACATGGTTTAGCAGAGTGTTCTCGAGAAACAAATGGTTCAGCTTCAAATACTTGTGATATACATGATTTAGCTCCAACTGCATGCGAAACAAACGAATTAGCTTCAAATCCAAGCGAAACACATGATTTAGCTTCAAATCAATGCGAAGTAGAAGGCTTAGCTTCAAATCTATTCGAAACAAATGGTTTAGCTTCAAATACTTGTGATATACATGATTTATATTCAACTGCATGCGACACAAACGAGTTAGCTTCAAATCCAAGCGAAACACATGATTTCGCTTCAAATCAATGCGAAGTAGAAGTCTCTTCTTCGAATCCATACGGAACAAATGGTTTAGCTTCAAATTCATTCGCAACACATTGTTTAGCACAATATTCTTGCGAAAAAAATAATTCAGCTTCAAATACTTGTGATACACACGAATTAGCTACAAATGCTTGGGAAACAAACGAGATAGCTTCAAATCCATGCGAAACACATGAGTTGGTTTCAAATTCATTCGAAACACATGGCTTAGCAGAGTGTTCTCGAGAAACAAATGGTTCAGCTTCAAATACTTGTGATATACATGATTTAGCTTCAACTGCTTGAGGAGCAAACGAGTGAACTTCAAATCCATTCAAAACACATGATTTAGCTTCAAATCCATGCGAAACTCATGATTTAGCTTCAAATCAATGCGAAGTAGAAGGCTGATCTTCGAATCCATGCGAATCAAATGGTTTAGCTTCAAACACTTGTGATATACATGATGTAGCTTCAACTGCATGCGAAACAAACGAGTTAGCTTCAAATCCATGCGCAACACATGATTTAGCTTCAAATCAATGCAAAGTAGAAGGGTTATCTTCGAATCCATGCGAAACAAATTGTTTAGCTTCAAACACTTGTGATATACATGATTTAGCTTCAACTGCATGCGAAACAAACGAGTTAGCTTCAAAAACCATGCGCAACACATGATATAGCTTCAAATCGATGCGAAGTAGAAGGCTTATCTACGAATCCATGCGAAACAAATGGTTTAGCTGCAAATACTTGTGATATACATGATTCAGCATCAACTGCATGCGAAACAAACGAGTTAGCTTCAAATCCATGCGAAACACATGATTTAGCTTCAAATCAATGCGAAGAAGAAGGATTATCTTCGAATCCATGCAAAACAAATGGTTTAGCTTCAAGCAAATTGTGATATACATGATTTAGCTTCAACAGCATGCGAAACAGACGAGTTAGCTTCAAATCCATGCGAAACACATGATTTAGATTAAAATCAATGCGAAGTAGAAGGCTGATCTTCGAATCCATGCGAAGCAAATGGTTTAGCTTCAAATACTTGTGATACACTTGAGTTAGCTTCAACAGCATGCGAAACAAACGAGTTAGCTTCAAATCCTTGCGAAAAACATGATTTAGCATCAAATCAATGCGAAGTGGAAGGCTTATCTTCGAATCCATGCGAAACGAATAGTTTAGCTTCAAATACTTGTGATATACATGATTCAGCTTCAACTGCGTGCGAAACAAACGAGTTAGCTTTAAATCCATGCGAAACACATGATTTAGATTATAATCAATACGAAGTAGAAGGCTTATCTTCGAATCCATGCGAAACAAATGGTTTAGCTTCAAATACTTGTGATATACATGATTTAGCTACAACTGCATGCGAAAAAAACGAGTTAGCTTATAATCCATGCGAAACACATGATTTAGCTTCAAATCAATGCGAAGTAGAAGGCTTATCTTCGAATCCATGCGAAACGAATAGTTTAGCTTCAAATACTTGTGATATACATGATTCAGCTTCAACTGCATGCGAAACAAACGAGTTAGCTTCAAATCCATGCGAAACACATGATTTAGATTAAAATCAATGCGAAGTAGAAGGCTTATCTTCGAATCCATGCGAAACAAATGGTTTAGCTTCAAATACTTGTGATATACACGATTTAGCTTCAACTGCATGCGAAACAAACGAGTTAGCTTATAATCCATGCGAAACAAATGATTTAGCTTCAAATCAATGCGAAGTAGAAGGGTTATCTTCGTATCCATGCGAAACAAATGGTTTAGCTTCAAATACTTGTGATATACATGATTTAGCTTCAACAGCATGCGAAATAAACGAGTTAGATTCAAATCCATGCGAAACACATGATTTAACTTCAAATCAATGCGAAGTAGAAGGCTTATCTTCGTATCCATGCGAAACAAATGGTTTAGCTGCAAATACTTGTGATATACATGATTTAGCTTCAACTGCATGCGAAACAAACGAGTTAGCTTAAAATCCATGCGGAACACATGATTTAGCTTCAAATCAATGCGAAGTAGGAGGCTTATCTTCGATCCCATGCGATACAAATGGTTTAGCTTCAAATACTTGTGATATACATGATTTAGCTTCAACAGCATGCGAAACAAACGAGCTAGCTTCAAATCCATGCGAAACACATGATTTAGCATCAAATCAATGCGAAGTAGAAGGCTTATCTTCGAATCCATGCGAAACAAATGGTTTAGCTTCAAATACTTGTGATATACATGATTTAGCTTCAACTGCATGCGAAACAAACGAGTTAGCTTAAAATCCATGCGGAACACATGATTTAGATTCAAATCAATGCGAAGTAGAAGGCTGATCTTCGAATCCATGCGAAGCAAATGGTTTAGCTTCAAATACTTTTGATACACTTGATTTAGCTTCAACAGCATGCGAAACAAACGAGTTAGCTTCAAATCCATGCGAAACACATGATTTAGCATCAAATCAATGCGAAGTAGAAGTCTGATCTTCGAATCCATGCGAAGCAAATGGTTTAGCTTCAAATACATGTGATATACATGATTTAGCTTCAACAGCATGCGAAACAAATGAGTTATATTCAAATCCAAGCGAAACACATTATTTATCTTCAAATCAATGCGAAGTGGAAGGCTTATCTTCGAATCCATGCGAAACGAATAGTTTAGCTTCAAATACTTGTGATATACATGATTCAGCTTCAACTGCGTGCGAAACAAACGAGTTAGCTTTAAATCCATGCGAAACACATGATTTAAATTATAATCAATACGAAGTAGAAGGCTTATCTTCGAATCCATGCGAAACAAATGGTTTAGCTTCAAATACTTGTGATATACATGATTTAGCTACAACTGCATGCGAAAAAAACGAGTTAGCTTATAATCCATGCGAAACACATGATTTAGCTTCAAATCAATGCGAAGTAGAAGGCTTTACTTCGAATCCATGCGAAACGAATAGTTTAGCTTCAAATACTTGTGATATACATGATTCAGCTTCAACTGCATGCGAAACAAACGAGTTAGCTTCAAATCCATGCGAAACACATGATTTATATTAAAATCAATGCGAAGTAGAAGGCTTATCTTCGAATCCATGCGAAACAAATGGTTTAGCTTCAAATACTTGTGATATACACGATTTAGCTTCAACTGCATGCGAAACAAACGAGTTAGCATCAAATCCATGCGAAACACATGATTTAGCATCAAATCAATGCGAAGTAGAAGGCTGATCTTCGAATCCATGCGAAGCAAATGGTTTAGCTTCAAATACATGTGATATACATGATTTAGCTTCAACAGCATGCGAAACAAATGAGTTATATTCAAATCCAAGCGAAACACATTATTTATCTTCAAATCAATGCGAAGTGGAAGGCTTATCTTCGAATCCATGCGAAACGAATAGTTTAGCTTCAAATACTTGTGATATACATGATTCACCTTCAACTGCATGCGAAACAAACGAGTTAGCTTCAAATCCATGCGAAACACATGATTTAGATTAAAATCAATGCGAAGTAGAAGGCTTATCTTCGAATCCATGCGAAACAAATGGTTTAGCTTCAAATACTTGTGATATACATGATTTAGCTACAACTGCATGCGACAAAAACGAGTTAGCTTCAAAACCAAGCGAAACACATGATTTAGCCTCAAATCAATGCGAAGTAGATGGCTTAGCTTCGAATAAATGCGAACCAAATGGTTTAGCTTCAAATACTTGTGATATGCATGATTTAGCTTCAACTACTAGCGAAAAAAACGAGCTAGCTTCAAATCCAAGCGAAACACATGATTTAGCCTCAAATCAATGCGAATTAGAAGGGTTATCTTCGAATCCATGCGAAACAAATGGTTTAGCTTCAAATACTTGTGATATACATGATTTAGCTTCAACTGCATGCGAAACAAACGAGTTAGCTTAAAATCCATGCGGAACACATGATTTAGATTCAAATCAATGCGAAGTAGAAGGCTGATCTTCGAATCCATGCGAAGCAAATGGTTTAGCTTCAAATACTTTTGATACACTTGATTTAGCTTCAACAGCATGCGAAACAAACGAGTTAGCTTCAAATCCATGCGAAACACATGATTTAGCATCAAATCAATGCGAAGTAGAAGGCTGATCTTCGAATCCATGCGAAGCAAATGGTTTAGCTTCAAATACATGTGATATACATGATTTAGCTTCAACAGCATGCGAAACAAATGAGTTATATTCAAATCCAAGCGAAACACATTATTTATCTTCAAATCAATGCGAAGTGGAAGGCTTATCTTCGAATCCATGCGAAACGAATAGTTTAGCTTCAAATACTTGTGATATACATGATTCAGCTTCAACTGGGTGCGAAACAAACGAGTTAGCTTTAAATCCATGCGAAACACATGATTTAGCATCAAATCAATGCGAAGTAGAAGGCTGATCTTCGAATCCATGCGAAACGAATAGTTTAGCTTCAAATACTTGTGATATACATGATTCAGCTTCAACTGCATGCGAAACAAACGAGTTTGCTTCAAATCCATGCGAAACACATGATTTAGATTAAAATCAATGCGAAGTAGAAGGCTTATCTTCGAATCCATGCGAAACAAATGGTTTAGCTTCAAATACTTGTGATATACACGATTTAGCTTCAACTGCATGCGAAACAAACGAGTTAGCTTCAAATCCATGCGAAACACATGATTTAGCATCAAATCAATGCGAAGTAGAAGGCTGATCTTCGAATCCATGCGAAGCAAATGGTTTAGCTTCAAATACATGTGATATACATGATTTAGCTTCAACAGCATGCGAAACAAATGAGTTATATTCAAATCCAAGCGAACCACATTATTTATCTTCAAATCAATGCGAAGTGGAAGGCTTATCTTCGAATCCATGCGAAACGAATAGTTTAGCTTCAAATACTTGTGATATACATGATTCACCTTCAACTGCATGCGAAACAAACGAGTTAGCTTCAAATCCATGCGAAACACATGATTTAGATTAAAATCAATGCGAAGTAGAAGGCTTATCTTCGAATCCATGCGAAACAAATGGTTTAGCTTCAAATACTTGTGATATACATGATTTAGCCACAACTGCATGCGACAAAAACGAGTTAGCTTCAAAACCAAGCGAAACACATGATTTAGCCACAAATCAATGCGAAGTAGATGGCTTAGCTTCGAATAAATGCGAACCAAATGGTTTAGCTTCAAATACTTGTGATATGCATGATTTAGCTTCAACTACTAGCGAAAAAAACGAGTTAGCTTCAAATCCAAGCGAAACACATGATTTAGCCTCAAATCAATGCGAATTAGAAGGGTTATCTTCGAATCCATGCGAAACAAATGATATAGCTTCAAATACTTGTGATATACATGATTTAGCTTCAACAGCATCCGAAACAAACGAGTTAGCTTAAAATCCTTGCGAAACACATGATTTAGATTAAAATCAATGCGAAGTAGAAGGCTTATCTTCGAATCCATGCGAAACAAATGGTTTAGCTTCAAATACTTGTGATATACATGATTTAGCTTCAACAGCATGCGAAACAGACGAGTTAGCTTCAAATCCATGCGAAACACATGATTTAGATTAAAATCAATGCGAAGTAGAAGGCTGATCTTCGAATCCATGCGAAGCAAATGGTTTAGCTTCAAATACTTGTGATACACTTGAGTTAGCTTCAACAGCATGCGAAACAAACGAGTTAGCTTCAAATCCTTGCGAAAAACATGATTTAGCATCAAATCAATGCGAAGTGGAAGGCTTATCTTCGAATCCATGCGAAACGAATAGTTTAGCTTCAAATACTTGTGATATACATGATTCAGCTTCAACTGCGTGCGAAACAAACGAGTTAGCTTTAAATCCATGCGAAACACATGATTTAGATTATAATCAATACGAAGTAGAAGGCTTATCTTCGAATCCATGCGAAACAAATGGTTTAGCTTCAAATACTTGTGATATACATGATTTAGCTACAACTGCATGCGAAAAAAACGAGTTAGCTTATAATCCATGCGAAACACATGATTTAGCTTCAAATCAATGCGAAGTAGAAGGCTTATCTTCGAATCCATGCGAAACGAATAGTTTAGCTTCAAATACTTGTGATATACATGATTCAGCTTCAACTGCATGCGAAACAAACGAGTTAGCTTCAAATCCATGCGAAACACATGATTTAGATTAAAATCAATGCGAAGTAGAAGGCTTATCTTCGAATCCATGCGAAACAAATGGTTTAGCTTCAAATACTTGTGATATACACGATTTAGCTTCAACTGCATGCGAAACAAACGAGTTAGCTTATAATCCATGCGAAACAAATGATTTAGCTTCAAATCAATGCGAAGTAGAAGGGTTATCTTCGTATCCATGCGAAACAAATGGTTTAGCTTCAAATACTTGTGATATACATGATTTAGCTTCAACAGCATGCGAAATAAACGAGTTAGATTCAAATCCATGCGAAACACATGATTTAACTTCAAATCAATGCGAAGTAGAAGGCTTATCTTCGTATCCATGCGAAACAAATGGTTTAGCTGCAAATACTTGTGATATACATGATTTAGCTTCAACTGCATGCGAAACAAACGAGTTAGCTTAAAATCCATGCGGAACACATGATTTAGCTTCAAATCAATGCGAAGTAGGAGGCTTATCTTCGATCCCATGCGATACAAATGGTTTAGCTTCAAATACTTGTGATATACATGATTTAGCTTCAACAGCATGCGAAACAAACGAGCTAGCTTCAAATCCATGCGAAACACATGATTTAGCATCAAATCAATGCGAAGTAGAAGGCTTATCTTCGAATCCATGCGAAACAAATGGTTTAGCTTCAAATACTTGTGATATACATGATTTAGCTTCAACTGCATGCGAAACAAACGAGTTAGCTTAAAATCCATGCGGAACACATGATTTAGATTCAAATCAATGCGAAGTAGAAGGCTGATCTTCGAATCCATGCGAAGCAAATGGTTTAGCTTCAAATACTTTTGATACACTTGATTTAGCTTCAACAGCATGCGAAACAAACGAGTTAGCTTCAAATCCATGCGAAACACATGATTTAGCATCAAATCAATGCGAAGTAGAAGTCTGATCTTCGAATCCATGCGAAGCAAATGGTTTAGCTTCAAATACATGTGATATACATGATTTAGCTTCAACAGCATGCGAAACAAATGAGTTATATTCAAATCCAAGCGAAACACATTATTTATCTTCAAATCAATGCGAAGTGGAAGGCTTATCTTCGAATCCATGCGAAACGAATAGTTTAGCTTCAAATACTTGTGATATACATGATTCAGCTTCAACTGCGTGCGAAACAAACGAGTTAGCTTTAAATCCATGCGAAACACATGATTTAAATTATAATCAATACGAAGTAGAAGGCTTATCTTCGAATCCATGCGAAACAAATGGTTTAGCTTCAAATACTTGTGATATACATGATTTAGCTACAACTGCATGCGAAAAAAACGAGTTAGCTTATAATCCATGCGAAACACATGATTTAGCTTCAAATCAATGCGAAGTAGAAGGCTTTACTTCGAATCCATGCGAAACGAATAGTTTAGCTTCAAATACTTGTGATATACATGATTCAGCTTCAACTGCATGCGAAACAAACGAGTTAGCTTCAAATCCATGCGAAACACATGATTTATATTAAAATCAATGCGAAGTAGAAGGCTTATCTTCGAATCCATGCGAAACAAATGGTTTAGCTTCAAATACTTGTGATATACACGATTTAGCTTCAACTGCATGCGAAACAAACGAGTTAGCATCAAATCCATGCGAAACACATGATTTAGCATCAAATCAATGCGAAGTAGAAGGCTGATCTTCGAATCCATGCGAAGCAAATGGTTTAGCTTCAAATACATGTGATATACATGATTTAGCTTCAACAGCATGCGAAACAAATGAGTTATATTCAAATCCAAGCGAAACACATTATTTATCTTCAAATCAATGCGAAGTGGAAGGCTTATCTTCGAATCCATGCGAAACGAATAGTTTAGCTTCAAATACTTGTGATATACATGATTCACCTTCAACTGCATGCGAAACAAACGAGTTAGCTTCAAATCCATGCGAAACACATGATTTAGATTAAAATCAATGCGAAGTAGAAGGCTTATCTTCGAATCCATGCGAAACAAATGGTTTAGCTTCAAATACTTGTGATATACATGATTTAGCTACAACTGCATGCGACAAAAACGAGTTAGCTTCAAAACCAAGCGAAACACATGATTTAGCCTCAAATCAATGCGAAGTAGATGGCTTAGCTTCGAATAAATGCGAACCAAATGGTTTAGCTTCAAATACTTGTGATATGCATGATTTAGCTTCAACTACTAGCGAAAAAAACGAGCTAGCTTCAAATCCAAGCGAAACACATGATTTAGCCTCAAATCAATGCGAATTAGAAGGGTTATCTTCGAATCCATGCGAAACAAATGGTTTAGCTTCAAATACTTGTGATATACATGATTTAGCTTCAACTGCATGCGAAACAAACGAGTTAGCTTAAAATCCATGCGGAACACATGATTTAGATTCAAATCAATGCGAAGTAGAAGGCTGATCTTCGAATCCATGCGAAGCAAATGGTTTAGCTTCAAATACTTTTGATACACTTGATTTAGCTTCAACAGCATGCGAAACAAACGAGTTAGCTTCAAATCCATGCGAAACACATGATTTAGCATCAAATCAATGCGAAGTAGAAGGCTGATCTTCGAATCCATGCGAAGCAAATGGTTTAGCTTCAAATACATGTGATATACATGATTTAGCTTCAACAGCATGCGAAACAAATGAGTTATATTCAAATCCAAGCGAAACACATTATTTATCTTCAAATCAATGCGAAGTGGAAGGCTTATCTTCGAATCCATGCGAAACGAATAGTTTAGCTTCAAATACTTGTGATATACATGATTCAGCTTCAACTGGGTGCGAAACAAACGAGTTAGCTTTAAATCCATGCGAAACACATGATTTAGCATCAAATCAATGCGAAGTAGAAGGCTGATCTTCGAATCCATGCGAAACGAATAGTTTAGCTTCAAATACTTGTGATATACATGATTCAGCTTCAACTGCATGCGAAACAAACGAGTTTGCTTCAAATCCATGCGAAACACATGATTTAGATTAAAATCAATGCGAAGTAGAAGGCTTATCTTCGAATCCATGCGAAACAAATGGTTTAGCTTCAAATACTTGTGATATACACGATTTAGCTTCAACTGCATGCGAAACAAACGAGTTAGCTTCAAATCCATGCGAAACACATGATTTAGCATCAAATCAATGCGAAGTAGAAGGCTGATCTTCGAATCCATGCGAAGCAAATGGTTTAGCTTCAAATACATGTGATATACATGATTTAGCTTCAACAGCATGCGAAACAAATGAGTTATATTCAAATCCAAGCGAACCACATTATTTATCTTCAAATCAATGCGAAGTGGAAGGCTTATCTTCGAATCCATGCGAAACGAATAGTTTAGCTTCAAATACTTGTGATATACATGATTCACCTTCAACTGCATGCGAAACAAACGAGTTAGCTTCAAATCCATGCGAAACACATGATTTAGATTAAAATCAATGCGAAGTAGAAGGCTTATCTTCGAATCCATGCGAAACAAATGGTTTAGCTTCAAATACTTGTGATATACATGATTTAGCCACAACTGCATGCGACAAAAACGAGTTAGCTTCAAAACCAAGCGAAACACATGATTTAGCCACAAATCAATGCGAAGTAGATGGCTTAGCTTCGAATAAATGCGAACCAAATGGTTTAGCTTCAAATACTTGTGATATGCATGATTTAGCTTCAACTACTAGCGAAAAAAACGAGTTAGCTTCAAATCCAAGCGAAACACATGATTTAGCCTCAAATCAATGCGAATTAGAAGGGTTATCTTCGAATCCATGCGAAACAAATGATATAGCTTCAAATACTTGTGATATACATGATTTAGCTTCAACAGCATCCGAAACAAACGAGTTAGCTTAAAATCCTTGCGAAACACATGATTTAGATTAAAATCAATGCGAAGTAGAAGGCTTATCTTCGAATCCATGCGAAACAAATGGTTTAGCTTCAAATACTTGTGATATACATGATTTAGCTTCAACTGCATGCGAAACAACCGAGTTAGCTTAAAATCCATGTGGAACACATGATTTAGCTTCAAATCAATGCGAAGTAGAAGACTGATCTTCCTATCCATGCGCAGCAAATGGTTTAGCTTCAAATACTTGTGATACACTTGATTTAGCTTCAACTGCTCGCGAATCAAACAAGTTAGCTTCAAATCCATGCGAAACACATGATTTAGATTCAAATCAATGCGAATTAGAAGGGTTATCTTGGAATCCATGCGAAACGTATGATATAGCTTCAAATACTTGTGATATACATGATTTAGCTTCAACAGCATGCGAAACAAACGAGTTAGCTTCAAATCCATGCGAAACACATGATTTAGCATCAAATCAATGCGAAGTGTAAGGCTTATCTTCGAATCCATGCGAAACGAATAGTTTATCTTCAAATACTTCTGATATACATGATTCAGCTTCAACTGCATGCGAAACAAACGAGTTAGCTTAAAAGCCATGCGGAACACATGATTTAGCTTCAAACCAATGCAAGTAGAAGGCTGATCTTCGAATCCATGCGAAGCAAATGGGTTAGCTTCAAATACTTGTGGTATACATGATTTAGCTTCAACAGCATGCGAAACAAATGAGTTATCTTCAAATCCAAGCGAAACACATGATTTATCTTCAAATCAATGCGAAGTAGAAAGCTTAGCTTCAAAACCATGGGAATCAAATGGTTTAGCTTCAAATACTTGTGATATACATGATTTAGCTTCAACTGCATGCGAAACAAACGAGTTAGCTTAAAATCCATGCGGAACACATGATTTAGATTAAAATCAATGCGAAGTAGAAGGCTTATCTTCGAATCCATGCGAAACAAATGGATTAGCTTCAAATACTTGTGACATGCATGATTTAGCTTCAACTACTAGCGAAAAAAACGAGTTAGCTTCAAATCCAAGCGAAACACATGATTTAGCCTCAAATCAATGCGAATTAGAAGGGTTATCTTCGAATCCATGCGAAACAAATGATATAGCTTCAAATACTTGTGATATACACGATTTAGCTTCAACAGCATCCGAAACAAACGAGTTAGCTTAAAATCCTTGCGAAACACATGACTTAGCTTCAAATCAATGCGAAGTAGAAGGCTTATCTTCGAATCCATACGAAACAAATGGTTTAGCTTCAAATACTTGTGATATACATGAATTAGCATCAACTGCATGCGCAACAAACGAGTTAGCTTAAAATCCATGCGGAACACATGATTTAGCTTCAAATCAATGCGAAGTAGAAGGCTGATCTTCGAATCCATGCGAAGCAAATGGTTTAGCTTCAAATACTTGTGATATACATGATTTAGCTTCAACCGCATGCGAAACAAATGAGTTATATTCAAATCCAAGCGAAACACATGATTTATCTTCAAATCTATGCGAATTAGGAGGGTTATCGTGGAATCCATGCGAAACGTATGATATAGCTTCAAATACTCTTGATATACATGATTTAGCTTCAACAGCATGCGAAACAAACGAGTTAGCTTCAAATCCATGCGAAACACATGATTTAGCTTCAAATCAATGCGAATTAGAAGGGTTATCTTGGAATCCATGCGAAACGTATGATATAGCTTCAAATACTTGTGATATACATGATTCAGCTTCAACAGCATGCGAAACAAACGAGTTAGCTTAAAATCCATGCGGAACACATGATTTAGATTCAAATCAATGCGAAGTAGAAGGCTGATCTTCGAATCCATGCGAAGCAAATGGTTTAGCTTCAAATACTTTTGATACACTTGATTTAGCTTCAACAGCATGCGAAACAAACGAGTTAGCTTCAAATCCATGCGAAACACATGATTTAGCATCAAATCAATGCGAAGTAGAAGGCTGATCTTCGAATCCATGCGAAGCAAATGGTTTAGCTTCAAATACATGTGATATACATGATTTAGCTTCAACAGCATGCGAAACAAATGAGTTATATTCAAATCCAAGCGAAACACATTATTTATCTTCAAATCAATGCGAAGTGGAAGGCTTATCTTCGAATCCATGCGAAACGAATAGTTTAGCTTCAAATACTTGTGATATACATGATTCAGCTTCAACTGCGTGCGAAACAAACGAGTTAGCTTTAAATCCATGCGAAACACATGATTTAAATTATAATCAATACGAAGTAGAAGGCTTATCTTCGAATCCATGCGAAACAAATGATATAGCTTCAAATACTTGTGATATACATGATTTAGCTTCAACAGCATCCGAAACAAACGAGTTAGCTTAAAATCCTTGCGAAACACATGATTTAGATTAAAATCAATGCGAAGTAGAAGGCTTATCTTCGAATCCATGCGAAACAAATGGTTTAGCTTCAAATACTTGTGATATACATGATTTAGCTTCAACTGCATGCGAAACAACCGAGTTAGCTTAAAATCCATGTGGAACACATGATTTAGCTTCAAATCAATGCGAAGTAGAAGACTGATCTTCCTATCCATGCGCAGCAAATGGTTTAGCTTCAAATACTTGTGATACACTTGATTTAGCTTCAACTGCTCGCGAATCAAACAAGTTAGCTTCAAATCCATGCGAAACACATGATTTAGATTCAAATCAATGCGAATTAGAAGGGTTATCTTGGAATCCATGCGAAACGTATGATATAGCTTCAAATACTTGTGATATACATGATTTAGCTTCAACAGCATGCGAAACAAACGAGTTAGCTTCAAATCCATGCGAAACACATGATTTAGCATCAAATCAATGCGAAGTGTAAGGCTTATCTTCGAATCCATGCGAAACGAATAGTTTATCTTCAAATACTTCTGATATACATGATTCAGCTTCAACTGCATGCGAAACAAACGAGTTAGCTTAAAAGCCATGCGGAACACATGATTTAGCTTCAAACCAATGCAAGTAGAAGGCTGATCTTCGAATCCATGCGAAGCAAATGGGTTAGCTTCAAATACTTGTGGTATACATGATTTAGCTTCAACAGCATGCGAAACAAATGAGTTATCTTCAAATCCAAGCGAAACACATGATTTATCTTCAAATCAATGCGAAGTAGAAAGCTTAGCTTCAAAACCATGGGAATCAAATGGTTTAGCTTCAAATACTTGTGATATACATGATTTAGCTTCAACTGCATGCGAAACAAACGAGTTAGCTTAAAATCCATGCGGAACACATGATTTAGATTAAAATCAATGCGAAGTAGAAGGCTTATCTTCGAATCCATGCGAAACAAATGGATTAGCTTCAAATACTTGTGACATGCATGATTTAGCTTCAACTACTAGCGAAAAAAACGAGTTAGCTTCAAATCCAAGCGAAACACATGATTTAGCCTCAAATCAATGCGAATTAGAAGGGTTATCTTCGAATCCATGCGAAACAAATGATATAGCTTCAAATACTTGTGATATACACGATTTAGCTTCAACAGCATCCGAAACAAACGAGTTAGCTTAAAATCCTTGCGAAACACATGACTTAGCTTCAAATCAATGCGAAGAAGAAGGCTTATCTTCGAATCCATACGAAACAAATGGTTTAGCTTCAAATACTTGTGATATACATGAATTAGCATCAACTGCATGCGCAACAAACGAGTTAGCTTAAAATCCATGCGGAACACATGATTTAGCTTCAAATCAATGCGAAGTAGAAGGCTGATCTTCGAATCCATGCGAAGCAAATGGTTTAGCTTCAAATACTTGTGATATACATGATTTAGCTTCAACCGCATGCGAAACAAATGAGTTATATTCAAATCCAAGCGAAACACATGATTTATCTTCAAATCTATGCGAATTAGGAGGGTTATCGTGGAATCCATGCGAAACGTACGATATAGCTTCAAATACTCTTGATATACATGATTTAGCTTCAACAGCATGCGAAACAAACGAGTTAGCTTCAAATCCATGCGAAACACATGATTTAGCTTCAAATCAATGCGAATTAGAAGGGTTATCTTGGAATCCATGCGAAACGTATGATATAGCTTCAAATACTTGTGATATACATGATTTAGCTTCAACAGCATGCGAAACAAACGAGTTAGCTTAAAATCCATGCGGAACACATGATTTAGATTCAAATCAATGCGAAGTAGAAGGCTGATCTTCGAATCCATGCGAAGCAAATGGTTTAGCTTCAAATACTTTTGATACACTTGATTTAGCTTCAACAGCATGCGAAACAAACGAGTTAGCTTCAAATCCATGCGAAACACATGATTTAGCATCAAATCAATGCGAAGTAGAAGGCTGATCTTCGAATCCATGCGAAGCAAATGGTTTAGCTTCAAATACATGTGATATACATGATTTAGCTTCAACAGCATGCGAAACAAATGAGTTATATTCAAATCCAAGCGAAACACATTATTTATCTTCAAATCAATGCGAAGTGGAAGGCTTATCTTCGAATCCATGCGAAACGAATAGTTTAGCTTCAAATACTTGTGATATACATGATTCAGCTTCAACTGCGTGCGAAACAAACGAGTTAGCTTTAAATCCATGCGAAACACATGATTTAAATTATAATCAATACGAAGTAGAAGGCTTATCTTCGAATCCATGCGAAACAAATGGTTTAGCTTCAAATACTTGTGATATACATGATTTAGATTCAACTTCATGCAAAACCAACAAGTTAGCTTCAAATCCATGCGAAACACATGATTTAGAATCAAATCAATGCGAAGTAGAAGGCTTATCATCAAATCCTGCGAAACGAATGTTTTGGCTTCAAATACTTGCGAATATCGCTGATATAGCTTCAAATGGAGGTGAAATAAACGAGTTAGCTTTAAATCCATGCTAAAGTCATGATTTACCTTCAAATCAATGCGAAGTAGAAGGCTTAGTTTGAAATCCATGCGAATAAAGTTCTTTAGCTTCAAATACTTATGATATACATGATTTAGCTTCAACTGCATGCGAAACAAACTACTTAGCTTCAAATTCATGCGAAACACATGATTTAGCTCCAAATAACCGCGAATTAGGAGGCTGATCTTCGAATCCTTGCGAAACAAATGGCTCAGGCTCAAATACTTGTGTTATACATGATTTAGCTTCAACTGCATGTGAAAGAAACAAGCTAGCTTAAAATCCAACCGAAAATATGATATAGCATCAAGTCAACGGGAAGATGAAGGCTTAGCTTCAAATACATGCGAAACAAATGGTTTAGGTTCAAACACTTGTAATATACATGATTTAGCTTCAACACCATGCGAAACAAACGAGTCAGCTTCAAATCCAAGCGAAAAACAGGATTTAGCATCAAGTCAACGCGAAGTTGAAGGCTTAGCTTCAAATCCATGCGAAACAAATGGTTTAGCTACAAATACTTGTGATATACATGATTTAGCTTCAACAGCATGCGAAACAAACGAGTTAGCTTCAAATCCAAGCGAAAAACATGATTTAGCATCAAGTCAACGCGAAGTTGAAGAGTTAGCTTCAAATCCATGCGAAACAAATGGTTTAGCTTCAAATACTTGTGATATACATGATTTATATTCAACTGCATGCGAAACCAAACAGTTAGCTTCAAATACAAGCGAAACACATGATTTCGCTTCAAATGAATGCGAAGCAGAAGGCTTAGCTTCAAATCCATGCGAAACGAATGGTTTAGCTTCAAATACTTGCGAATATAAGTGATATAGCTTCAAATGCATGCGAAACAAACGTGTTAGCTTCAAATACATGCCAGATACATGATTTAGCTTCTATTCAAAGCGAAGTAGAAGGCTTATCTTCGAATCCATGCGAAACAAATGGTTTAGTTCAAATACTTGTGATATACATGATTTAGCTTCAACTGCATGCGAAACCAAACAGTTATCTTCAAATGCAAGCGAAACACATGATTTAACTTCCAATCAATGTGAAGTAGAAGGCTTAGCTTCAAATCTATGTGAAACAAATGGTTCAGCTTCAAATACTTGTGATATACATGATTTAGATTCAACTTCATGCAAAACCAACGAGTTAGCTTCAAATCCATGCGAAACACATGATTTAGAATCAAATCAATGCGAAGTAGAAGGCTTAGCTTCAAATCCAGCGAAACGAATGATTTAGCTTCAAATACTTGCGAATATCACTGATATAGCTTCAAATGCATGCGAAACAAACTAGTTAGCTTTAAATCCATGCAAAAGACATGATTTACCTTCAAATCAATGCGAAGTAGAAGGCTTAGTTTGAAATCCATGCGTATCAAGTTCTTTAGCTTCAAATACTTATGATATACATGATTTAGCTTCAACTGCTTGGGAAGCAAACGAGATATCTTCAAATCCATTCAAAACACATGATTTAGCTTCAAATCCATGCGAAACTCATGATTTAGCTTCAAATCAATGCGATGTAGAAAGCTCATCTTCGAATCCATGCGAATCGAATGGTTTAGCTTCAAATACTTGTGATATGCGTGATTTTGCTTCAACTGCATGCAAAACCAACGAGATAGCTTCAAATCAAAGCGAAACACATGATTTAGATTCATATCAATGCGAAGTAGAAGGCTTTGCTTCAAATCCAGCGAAACGAATGATTTAGCTTCAAATACGTGCGAATATCTCTGCTATAGCTTCAAATGCAAGTGAAACAAACGAGTTAGCTTCAAATCCATGCGAAACACATGATTTAGCTTCAAATCAATGCGAAGTAGAAGGCTTATCTTCGAATCCATGCGAAACAAATGGTTTAGCTTCAAATACTTGTGATATACATGATTTAGCTTCAACAGCATGCGAAACAAACGAGTTAGCTTCAAATCTATGCGAAACACATGATTTAGCTTCAAATCAATGCGAAGTAGAAGGGTTATCTTCGAATCCATGCGAAACAAATGGATTAGCTTCAAATACTTGTGATATACATGATTTAGCTTCAACAGCATGCGAAACAAACGAGTTAGCTTTAAATCCATACGAAACACATGATT
Organism: Megalopta genalis; assembly: GCF_051020955.1. Classification (NCBI taxonomy): domain Eukaryota; kingdom Metazoa; phylum Arthropoda; class Insecta; order Hymenoptera; family Halictidae; genus Megalopta; species Megalopta genalis. The sequence continues at coordinate 480,414 of NW_027476158.1, forward strand.
TAGCTTCAAATCAATGCGAAGTAGAAGGCTTATCTTCGAATCCATGCGAAACAAATGGTTTAGCTTCAAATACTTAAGATATACATGATTTAGCTTCAAATGCAGGCGAAACAAACGATTTAGCTTCAAATCCTTTCGAAACACATGGTTTAGTATCAAATCAATGCGAAGCAGAAGGCTTAGCTTCAAATCCATGCGAAACACATGATTTAGCTTCAAATAAACGCGATGTAGGAGGCTGATCTTCGAATCCATGCGAAACAAATGGCTCACGCTCAAATACTTGTGTTATACTTGATTTAGCTTCAACTGCATGCGAAACAAACGACTTAGCTTCAAATCCTAGCGATAGACATGATTTAGCTTCAAATCAATGCGAAGAAGATGGCGTACCTTCGAATCCATGCGAAACAAATGGTTTAGCTTCAAACACTTGTGATATACATGATTTACATTCAACAGCAAGAGAAACAAACGAGTTAGCTTCAAATCCATGCGAAACACATGATTTAGCTTCAAATCAATGCGAAGTAGAAGGCTTATCTTCGAATCCATGCGAAACAAATGGTTTAGCTTCAAATACTTGTGATATACATGATTTAGCTTCAAATGCAGGCGAAACAAACGAATTAGCTTCAAATCGATGCGAAACACACGATATAGCTTAAAATCAATGCGAAGCCGATGGCTGATCGTCGAATCCATGCGAAACAAATGGTTTAGTTCAAATACTTGTGATATACATGATTTAGCTTCAACTGCATGCGAAACCAAACAGTTATCTTCAAATGCAAGCGAAACACGTGATTTAACTTCCAATCAATGTGAAGTAGAAGGCTTAGCTTCAAATCTATGTGAAACAAATGGTTCAGCTTCAAATACTTGTGATATACATGATTTAGATTCGACTTCATGCAAAACCAACGAGTTAGCTTCAAATCCATGCGAAACACATTATTTAGAATCAAATCAATGCGAAGTAGAATGCTTAGCTTCAAATCCAGCGAAACGAATGATTTAGCTTCAAATACTTGCGAATATCACTGATATAGCTTCAAATGCATGCGAAACAAATGGTTCAGCTTCAAATACTTGTGATATACATGATTTAGCTTCAACTGCGAAACAAACGATTTAGTTTCAAATCGATGCGAAACAAATGGTTTAGCTTCAAATATTTCTGATATACATGATTTAGCTTAAAATGCAGTCGAGACAAACGAGTTGGGCTTCATAGCCAAGCGAAACACATTATTTAGCGTCAAAGTCATGCGAAACACATGGTTTAACTTAATATTCATGCGAAACAAATGCTTCAGCTTCAAATACTTGTGATATACATGATTTAGATTCAACTGAATGCGAAACAAACGAGTTAGCCTCAAATCCATGCGAAACACATGATTTAGCATCAAATCAATGCGAAGTAGAAGGCTTATCTTCAAATCCATGCGAAACGAATGATTTAGCTTCAAATACTTGCGAATATCTCTGATATAGCTTCAAATGCAGGTGAAACAAACGAGTTAGCTTTAAATGCATGCAAAAGGCATGATTTACCTTCAAATCAATGCAAATTAGGAGACTGATCTTCGAATCCATGCGAAACAAATGGATCAGGCTCAAATACTTGTGTTATACATGGTTTAGCTTCAACAGTATGCGAAACAAACGAGTTAGCTTCAAATCCTAACGATAGACATGATTTAGCTTCAAATCAATGCGAAGTAGAAGGCTTACCTTCGAATCCATGGGAAAACAAATGGTTTAGCTTCAAACACTTGTGATATACATGATTTAGCTTCAACATCATGTGAAACAAACGAGTTAGCTTCAAATCCAAGCGAAACACATGATTTATCTTCAAATCAATGCGAGGTAGAAGGCTTAGCTTCAAATCCATGCGATTCAAACGGTTTAGCTTCAAATACTTCTGATATACATGATTTAGCTTGAACAGTATGCGAAACAAACGAGTTAACTTTAAATCCATGCGAAACACATGATTTAACTTCAAATCAATGCGAAGTAGAAGGGTTATCTTCGAATCCATGCGAAACAAATGGTTTAGCTTCAAATACTTGTGATATACATGATTTAGCTTCAACAGCATGCGAAACAAACGAGTTAGCTTCAAATCCAAGCGAAACACATGATTTATCTTCAAATCAATGCGAGGTAGAAGGCTTATCTTCAAATCCATGCGAATCAAACGGTTTAGCTTCAAATACTTGTGATATACATGATTTAGCTTCAACTGCATGCGAAACAAACGAGCTAGCCTCAAATCCATGAGAAACACGTGATTCAGGATCAAGTCAACGCGAAGTTGAAGGCTTAGCGTCAAATCCATTCGAAACGCACGATTTAGCTTCACATACTTGTGAATAGAAGTGATAAGGCTTGAAATGCAGGCGAAACAAACGAGTTAGCTTCAAATCCATGCGAAACACATGTTTTAGCATCAAATCAATGCGAAGTAGGAGGCTTATCTTCAAATCCATACGAAACAATTCGTTTAGCTTCAAATTCTTGTGATATTCATGATTTAACTTCAACTGCATGTGAAACAAACGAGTTAGCTTAAAATCCAAGCGAAACACATTATTTAGCTTCAAATCAATGCGAAGTAGAAGGCTGAGCTTCAAATCCAAGCGACACACATGATTTATCTTCAAATCAATGCGAAGTAGAAGGCTTAGCTTCAAATCCATGCGAATCAAACGGTTTAGCTTCAAATACTTGTGATATACATGATTTATATTTAACTGCATGCGACACAAACGAGTTAGCTTCAAATCCAAGCGAAACACATGATTTCGCTTCAAATCAATGCGAAGTAGAAGTCTCTTCTTCGAATCTATACGGAACAAATGATTTAGCTTCAAATTCATTCGCAACACATTGTTTAGCACAATATTCTTGCGAAAAAAATAATTCAGCTTCAAATACTTGTGATACACACGAATTAGCTTCAAATGCTTGGGAAACAAACGTGTTAGCTTCACATTCAAGCGAAAGAAATGATTCAGCTTCAAATCAGTGCGAAGTGGAAGGCTGATCTTCGAATCCATGCGAAACAAGTGGTTTAGATTGAAATACTTGTGATATACATGATTTAGCTTCAACAGCATGTGAAGCAAACGAGATAGCTTCAAATCCACGCGAACCACATGAATTGGCTTCAAATTCATTCGAAACACATGGTTTAGCAGAGTGTTCTCGAGAAACAAATGGTTCAGCTTCAAATACTTGTGATATACATGATTTAGCTCCAACTGCATGCGAAACAAACGAGTTAGCTTCAAATCCATGCGAAACACATGTTTTAGCATCAAATCAATGCGAAGTAGGAGGCTTATCTTCAAATCCATACGAAACAATTCGTTTAGCTTCAAATTCTTGTGATATTCATGATTTAACTTCAACTGCATGTGAAACAAACGAGTTAGCTTAAAATCCAAGCGAAACACATTATTTAGCTTCAAATCAATGCGAAGTAGAAGGCTGAGCTTCAAATCCAAGCGACACACATGATTTATCTTCAAATCAATGCGAAGTAGAAGGCTTAGCTTCAAATCCATGCGAATCAAACGGTTTAGCTTCAAATACTTGTGATATACATGATTCATATTTAACTGCATGCGACACAAACGAGTTAGCTTCAAATCCAAGCGAAACACATGATTTCGCTTCAAATCAATGCGAAGTAGAAGTCTCTTCTTCGAATCCATACGGAACAAATGATTTAGCTTCAAATTCATTCGCAACACATTGTTTAGCACAATATTCTTGCGAAAAAAATAATTCAGCTTCAAATACTTGTGATACACACGAATTAGCTTCAAATGCTTGGGAAACAAACGTGTTAGCTTCACATTCAAGCGAAAGAAATGATTCAGCTTCAAATCAGTGCGAAGTGGAAGGCTGATCTTCGAATCCATGCGAAACAAGTGGTTTAGATTGAAATACTTGTGATATACATGATTTAGCTTCAACAGCATGTGAAGCAAACGAGATAGCTTCAAATCCACGCGAACCACATGAATTGGCTTCAAATTCATTCGAAACACATGGTTTAGCAGAGTGTTCTCGAGAAACAAATGGTTCAGCTTCAAATACTTGTGATATACATGATTTAGCTCCAACTGCATGCGAAACAAACGAATTAGCTTCAAATCCAAGCGAAACACATGATTTAGCTTCAAATCAATGCGAAGTAGAAGGCTTAGCTTCAAATCTATTCGAAACAAATGGTTCAGCTTCAAATACTTGTGATATACATGATTTATATTCAACTGCATGCGACACAAACGAGTTAGCTTCAAATCCAAGCGAAACAAATGATTTCGCTTCAAATCAATGCGAAGTAGAAGTCTCTTCTTCGAATCCATACGGAACAAATGGTTTAGCTTCAAATTCATTCGCAACACATTGTTTAGCACAATATTCTTGCGAAAAAAATAATTCAGCTTCAAATACTTGTGATACACACGAATTAGCTTCAAATGCTTGGGAAACAAACGAGATAGCTTCAAATCCATGCGAAACACATGAGTTGGCTTCAAATTCATTCGAAACACATGGCTTAGCAGAGTGTTCTCGAGAAACAAATGGTTCAGCTTCAAATACTTGTGATATACATGATTTAGCTCCAACTGCATGCGAAACAAACGAATTAGCTTCAAATCCAAGCGAAACACATGATTTAGCTTCAAATCAATGCGAAGTAGAAGGCTTAGCTTCAAATCCAGCGAAACGAATTATTTAGCTACAAATACTTGCGAATATCACTGATATAGCTTCAAATGCAGGCGAAACAAACGAGTTAGCTTTAAATCCATGCAAAAGACATGATTTATATTCAAATCAATGCGAAGTAGAAGGCTTAGTTTGAAATCCATGCGAATCAAGTTCTTTAGCTTCAAATACTTATGATATACATGATTTAGCTTCAACTGCTTGAGGAGCAAACGAGTGAACTTCAAATCCATTCAAAACACATGATTTAGCTTCAAATCCATGCGAAACTCATGATTTAGCTTCAAATCAATGCGAAGTAGAAGGCTGATATTCGAATCCATGCGAATCAAATGGTTTAGCTTCAAACACTTGTGATATGCGTGATTTTGCTTCAACTGCATGCGAAACAAACGACTTAGCTTCAAATCCTAGCGATAGACATGATTTAGCTTCAAATCAATGCGAAGAAGAAGGCTTACCTTCGAATCCATGCGAAACAAATGGTTTAGCTTCAAACACTTGTGATATACATGATTTACATTCAACAGCAAGAGAAACAAACGAGTTAGCTTCAAATCCATGCGAAGCACATGATTTAGCTTCAAATCAATGCGAAGTAGAAGGGTTATCTTCGAATCCATGCGAAACAAATGGATTAGCTTCAAATACTTGTGATATACATGATTTAGCTTCAACAGCATGCGAAACAAACGAGTTAGCTTCAAATCCATGCGAAACACATGATTTAGCTTCAAAACAATGCGAAGTAGAAGGCTTATCTTCGAATCCATGCGAAACAAATCGTTTAGCTTCAATTATATGTGAAATACATGATTTAGCTTCAAATGCATGCGAAACAAACGTGTTAGCTTCAAATCCATTTAAAACACATGATCTAGCTTCAAATTCATTCGAAAGACATGGTTTAGCGTACTATTCATGGGAATCAAATGGTGCAGATTCAAATACTTGTGATATACATGATATAGCTTCAAATGCAGGCGAAACAAACGAGTCAGCTTCAAATCCTTTCGAAACACATGATTTAGTATCAAAACAATGCGAAGCAGAAGGCTTAGCGTCAAATCCATGCGAAACGAATGGTTTAGCTTCAAATACTTGTGATATACATGATTTAGCTTCAACTGCATGTGAAACAAACGAGTTAGCTTAAAATCCAAGCGAAACACATTATTTAGCATCAAATCAATGCGAAGTAGGAGGCTTATCTTCAAATCCATACGAAACAATTCGTTTCGCTTCAAATTCCTGTGATATTCATGATTTAACTTCAACTGCATGTGAAACAAACGAGTTAGCTTAAAATCCAAGCGAAACACATTATTTAGCTTCAAATCAATGCGAAGTAGAAGGCTGAGCTTCAAATCCAAGCGACACACATGATTTATCTTCAAATCAATGCGAAGTAGAAGTCTTAGCTTCAAATCCATGCGAATCAAACGGTTTAGCTCAAATACTTGTGATATACATGATTTATATTCAACTGCATGCGACACAAACGAGTTAGCTTCAAATCCAAGCGAAACACATGATTTCGCTTCAAATCAATGCGAAGTAGAAGTCTCTTCTTCGAATCCATACGGAACAAATGGTTTAGCTTCAAATTCATTCGCAACACATTGTTTAGCACAATATTCTTGCGAAAAAAATAATTCAGCTTCAAATACTTGTGATACACACGAATTAGCTTCAAATGCTTGGGAAACAAACGTGTTAGCTTCACATTCAAGCGAAAGAAATGATTCAGCTTCAAATCAGTGCGATGTGGAAGGCTGATCTTCGAATCCATGCGAAACAAGTGGTTTAGATTGAAATACTTGTGATATACATGATTTAGCTTCAACAGCATGTGAAGCAAACGAGATAGCTTCAAATCCACGCGAACCACATGAATTGGCTTCAAATTCATTCGAAACACATGGTTTAGCAGAGTGTTCTCGAGAAACAAATGGTTCAGCTTCAAATACTTGTGATATACATGATTTAGTTCCAACTGCATGCGAAACAAACGAATTAGCTTCAAATCCAAGCGAAACACATGATTTAGCTTCAAATCAATGCGAAGTAGAAGGCTTAGCTTCAAATCTATTCGAAACAAATGGTTCAGCTTCAAATACTTGTGATATACATGATTTATATTCAACTGCATGCGACACAAACGAGTTAGCTTCAAATCCAAGCGAAACAAATGATTTCGCTTCAAATCAATGCGAAGTAGAAGTCTCTTCTTCGAATCCATACGGAACAAATGGTTTAGCTTCAAATTCATTCGCAACACATTGTTTAGCACAATATTCTTGCGAAAAAAATAATTCAGCTTCAAATACTTGTGATACACACGAATTAGCTTCAAATGCTTGGGAAACAAACGAGATAGCTTCAAATCCATGCGAAACACATGACTTGGCTTCAAATTCATTCGAAACACATGGCTTAGCAGAGTGTTCTCGAGAAACAAATGGTTCAGCTTCAAATACTTGTGATATACATGATTTAGCTCCAACTGCATGCGAAACAAACGAATTAGCTTCAAATCCAAGCGAAACACATGATTTAGCTTCAAATCAATGCGAAGTAGAAGGCTTAGCTTCAAATCCAGCGAAACGAATTATTTAGCTTCAAATACTTGCGAATATCACTGATATAGCTTCAAATGCAGGCGAAACAAACGAGTTAGCTTTAAATCCATGCAAAAGACATGATTTATATTCAAATCAATGCGAAGTAGAAGGCTTAGTTTGAAATCCATGCGAATCAAGTTCTTTAGCTTCAAATACTTATGATATACATGATTTAGCTTCAACTGCTTGAGGAGCAAACGAGTGAACTTCAAATCCATTCAAAACACATGATTTAGCTTCAAATCCATGCGAAACTCATGATTTAGCTTCAAATCAATGCGAAGTAGAAGGCTGATCTTCGAATCCATGCGAATCAAATGGTTTAGCTTCAAACACTTGTGATATACAAGATTTAGCTTCAACTGCATGCGAAACCAAACAGTTATCTTCAAATGCAAGCGAAACACGTGATTTAACTTCCAATCAATGTGAAGTAGAAGGCTTAGCTTCAAATCTATGTGAAACAAATGGTTCAGCTTCAAATACTTGTGATATACATGATTTAGATTCGACTTCATGCAAAACCAACGAGTTAGCTTCAAATCCATGCGAAACACATGATTTAGAATCAAATCAATGCGAAGTAGAAGGCTTAGCTTCAAATCCAACGAAACGAATGATTTAGCTTCAAATACTTGCGAATATCACTGATATAGCTTCAAATGCATGCGAAACAAACTAGTTAGCTTTAAATCCATGCAAAAGACATGATTTACATTCAAATCAATGCGAAGTAGAAGGCTTAGTTTGAAATCCATGCGTATCAAGTTCTTTAGCTTCAAATACTTATGATATACATGATTTAGCTTCAACTGCTTGGGAAGCAAACGAGATATCTTCAAATCCATTCAAAACACATGATTTAGCTTCAAATCCATGCGTAATTCATGATTTAGCTTCAAATCAATGCGATGTAGAAAGCTCATCTTCGAATCCATGCGAATCGAATGGTTTAGCTTCAAATACTTGTGATATGCGTGATTTTGCTTCAACTGCATGCAAAACCAACGAGATAGCTTCAAATCCAAGCGAAACACATGATTTAGATTCATATCAATGCGAAGTAGAAGGCTTAGCTTCAAATCCAGCGAAACGAATGATTTAGCTTCAAATACGTGCGAATATCTCTGATATAGCTTCAAATGCAAGTGAAACAAACGAGTTAGCTTTAAATCCATGCAAAAGACATGATTTACCTTCAAATCAATGCAAATTAGGAGACTGATCTTCGAATCCATGCGAAACAAATGGCACATGCTCAAATACTTGTGTTATACATGTTTTAGCTTCAACAGTATGCGAAACAAACGACTTAGCTTCAAATCCTAGCGATAGACATGATTTAGCTTCAAATCAATGCGAAGAAGAAGGCTTACCTTCGAATCCATGCGAAACAAATGGTTTAGCTTCAAACACTTGTGATATACATGATTTACATTCAACAGCAAGAGAAACAAACGAGTTAGCTTCAAATCCATGCGAAACACATGATTTAGCTTCAAATCAATGCGAAGTAGAAGGGTTATCTTCGAATCCATGCGAAACAAATGGATTAGCTTCAAATACTTGTGATATACATGATTTAGCTTCAACAGCATGCGAAACAAACGAGTTAGCTTCAAATCCATGCGAAACACATGATTTAGCTTCAAAACAATGCGAAGTAGAAGCCTTATCTTCGAATCCATGCGAATCAAACGATTTAGCTTCAAATACTTGTGATATACATGATTTAGCTTCAACAGCATGCGAAACAAACCAGTTAGCTTCAAATCTATGCGAAACACATGATTTAGCTTCAAATCAATGCGAAGTAGAAGGGTTATCTTTGAATCCATGCGAAACAAATGGTTTAGCTTCAAATACTTGTGATATATATGATTTAGCTTCAAATGCAGGTGAAACAAACGAGTTAGCTTTAAATGCATGCAAAAGGCATGATTTACCTTCAAATCAATGCAAATTAGGAGACTGATCTTCGAATCCATGCGAAACAAATGGATCAGGCTCAAATACTTGTGTTATACACGGTTTAGCTTCAACAGTATGCGAAACAAACGAGTTAGCTTCAAATCCTAACGATAGACATGATTTAGCTTCAAATCAATGCGAAGTAGAAGGCTTACCTTCGAATCCATGGGAAAACAAATGGTTTAGCTTCAAACACTTGTGATATACATGATTTAGCTTCAACATCATGTGAAACAAACGAGGTAGCTTCAAATCCAAGCGAAACACATGATTTATCTTCAAATCAATGCGAAGTAGAAGGCTTAGCTTCAAATCTATTCGAAACAAATGGTTCAGCTTCAAATACTTGTGATATACATGATTTATATTCAACTGCATGCGACACAAACGAGTTAGCTTCAAATCCAAGCGAAACAAATGATTTCGCTTCAAATCAATGCGAAGTAGAAGTCTCTTCTTCGAATCCATACGGAACAAATGGTTTAGCTTCAAATTCATTCGCAACACATTGTTTAGCACAATATTCTTGCGAAAAAAATAATTCAGCTTCAAATACTTGTGATACACACGAATTAGCTTCAAATGCTTGGGAAACAAACGAGATAGCTTCAAATCCATGCGAAACACATGACTTGGCTTCAAATTCATTCGAAACACATGGCTTAGCAGAGTGTTCTCGAGAAACAAATGGTTCAGCTTCAAATACTTGTGATATATGATTTAGCTCCAACTGCATGCGAAACAAACGAATTAGCTTCAAATCCAAGCGAAACACATGATTTAGCTTCAAATCAATGCGAAGTAGAAGGCTTAGCTTCAAATCCATGCGAATCAAATGGTTTAGCTTCAAACACTTGTGATATACATGATTTAGCTTCAACTGCATGCGAAACAAACGAGTTAGCTTCAAATCCATGCGCAACACATGATTTAGCTTCAAATCAATGCAAAGTAGAAGGGTTATCTTCGAATCCATGCGAAACAAATGGTTTAGCTTCAAACACTTGTGATATACATGATTTGGCTTCAACTGCATGCGAAACAAACGAGTTAGCTTCAAAAACCATGCGAAACACATGATATAGCTTCAAATCGATGCGAAGTAGAAGGCTTATCTACGAATCCATGCGAAACAAATGGTTTAGCTGCAAATACTTGTGATATACATGATTCAGCATCAACTGCATGCGAAACAAACGAGTTAGCTTCAAATCCATGCGAAACACATGATTTAGCTTCAAATCAATGCGAAGAAGAAGGATTATCTTCGAATCCATGCAAAACAAATGGTTTAGCTTCAAGCAAATTGTGATATACATGATTTAGCTTCAAGTGCATGCGAAATAACCGAGTTAGCTTCAAATCCATGCGAAACACATGATTTAGGTCCAAATCAATGCGAAGCAGAAGGCTGATGTTCGAATACATGCGAAACAAAGGTTTAGCTTCAAATACTTGTGATATACTTGATTTATAGTCAAGTGCATGCGAAACAAACGAGATAGCTTCAAATCCATGCGAGACATATGATTTAACATCAAATCAATGCGAAGTAGAAAGCATAGCTTCAAATCCATGTGAATAAAATGGTTTAGCTTCAAATACTTGTGATATACATGATTTAGCTTCAACTGCATGCGAAACAAACGAGTTAGCTTCAAATCCATGCGCAACACATGATTTAGCTTCAAATCAATGCGAAGTAGAAGGGTTATCTTTGAATCCATGCGAAACAAATGGTTTAGCTTCAAACACTTGTGTTATACATGATTTAGCTTCAACTGCATGCGAAACAACGAGTTAGCTTCAAATCCATGCGAAAAACATGATTTAGCTTCAAATCAATGCGAAGAAGAAGGCATAGCTTCAAATCCATGGGAATCAAATGGTTTATCTTCAAATACTTGTGATATGCATTACTTATCTTCAACTGCATGCGAAACAAACGAGTTAGCTTCAAATCCATGCGAAACACATGATTATCTTCAAATCAATGCGAAGAAGAGGGGTGATCTTCGAATCCATGCTAATCAAATGGTTTAGCTTCAAACACTTGTGATATACATGATTTAGCTTCAACTGCTTGCGAAACAACGAGTTAGTTTTAAATCCATGCGAAACACATGATTTAACTCCAAATCAATGCGAAGTAGATGGCTTTGCTTCAAATCCATGCGAAACACATGATTTAGCTTCAAATCAATGCGAAGTAGAAGAGCTATCTTCGAATCCATGCGAAACAAATGATTTAGCTTCAAACACTTGTGATATACATGATTTAGCTTCAACTGCATGCGAAACAAACGAGTTAGCTTCAAATCCATGCGCAACACATGATTTAGCTTCAAATCAATGCGAAGTAGAAGGGTTATCTTTGAATCCATGCGAAACAAATGGTTTAGCATCAAACACTTGTGTTATACATGATTTAGCTTCAACTGCATGCGAAACAACGAGTTAGCTTTAAATCCATGCGAAACACATGATTTAGCTCCAAATCAATGCGAAGTAGAAGGCATAGCTTCAAATCCATGGGAATAAAATGGTTTATCTTCAAATACTTGTGGTATGCATGACTTATCTTCAACTGCATGCGAAATAAACGAGTTAGCTTCAAATCCATGCGAAAAACATGATTTAGGTCCAAATCAATGCGAAGCAGAAGGCTGTTGTTCGAATCCATGCGAAACAAAGGTTTAGCTTCAAATACTTGTGATATACTTGATTTATATTCTGTGCATGCGAAACAAACGAGATAGCTTCAAATCCATGCGAGACATATGATTTAACATCAAATCAATGCGAAGTAGAAGGCATAGCTTCAAATGCATGGGAATAAAATGGTTTAGCTTCAAATACTTGTGATATACATGATTTAGCTTCAACTGCATGCGAAACAAACGAGTTAGCTTCTAATCCATGCGCAACACATGATTTAGCTTCAAATCAATGCGAAGTAGAAGGGTTATCTTCGAATCCATGCGAAACAAATGGTTTAGCTTCAAACACTTGTGATATACATGATTTAGCTTCAACGGCATGCGAAACAACGAGTTAGCTTTAAATCCATGCGAAACACATGATTTAGCTCCAAATCAATGCGAAGTAGAAGGCTTTGCTTCAAATCCATGCGAAACACATGATTTAGCTTCAAATCAATGCGAAGTAGAAGGGTTATCTTCGAATCCATGCGAAACAAATGATTTAGCTTCAAACACTTGTGATATACATGATTTAGCTTCAACTGCATGCGAAAAAAAACGAGTTAGCTTCAAATCCATGCGAAACACATGATTTAAATTCAAATCAATGCGAAGTAGAAGGGTTATCTTTGAATCCATGCGAAACAAATGGTTTAGCTTCAAACACTTGTGTTATACATGATTTAGCTTCAACTGCATGCGAAACAACGAGTTAGCTTTAAATCCATGCGAAACACATGATTTAGCTCCAAATCAATGCGAAGTAGAAGGCATAGCTTCAAATCCATGGGAATCAAATGGTTTAGCTTCAAATACTTGTGATATACATGATTTAGATTCAACAGCATGCGAAACAAACGAGTTAGCTTCAAATCCATGCGAAACAAATGATTTAGCTTCAAACCAATGCGAAGTAGAAGGGTTATCTTCGAATCCATGGGAAACAAATGGTTTAGCTTCAAACACTTGTGATATACATGATGGAGCTTCAACAGCATGCGAAACAAACGAGTTAGCTTCAAATCCATGCGAAACACATGATTTAGCTTCAAACCAATGCGAAGAAGAAGGATTATCTTCGAATCCATGCGAAACAAATGGTTTAGCTTCAAACACTTGTGATATACAAGATTTAGATTCAACAGCATGCGAAACAAACGAGTTAGCTTCAAAAACCATGCGATACACATGATTTAGCTTCAAATCGATGCGAAGTAGAAGGCTTATCTACGAATCCATGCGAAACAAATGGTTTAGCTGCAAATACTTGTGATATACATGATTCAGCATCAACTGCATGCGAAACAAACGAGTTAGCTTCAAGTCCATGCGAAACACATGATTTAGCTTCAAATCAATGCGAAGTGGAAGACTGATATTTGAATCAATGCGAAACAAATGGTTTAGCTTCAAATACTTGTGATATACATGATTTTGCTTCAACTGCATGCTGAACAAACGAGTTAGCTTCTAATCCATGCGCAACACATGATTTAGCTTCAAATCAATGCGAAGTAGAAGGGTTATCTTCGAATCCATGCGAAACAAATGGTTTAGCTTCAAACACTTGTGATATACATGATTTAGCTTCAACGGCATGCGAAACAAACGAGTTAGCTTCAAATCCATGCGAAATACATGATTTAGCTTCAAATCAGTGCAAAGTAGAAGGGTTATCTTTGAATCCATGCGAAACAAATGGTTTAGCTTCAAACACTAGTGTTATACATGATTTATCTTCAACTGCATGCGAAACAACGAGTTAGCTTTAAATCCATGCGAAACATATGATTTAACTCCAAATCAATGCGAAGTAGAAGGCATAGCTTCAAATCCATGGGAAACAAATGGTTTAGATTCACATACTTGTGATATACATGATTTAGCTTCAACAGCATGCGAAACAAACGTGTTAGCTTCAAATCCATGCGAAACACATGATTTAGCTTCAATTTAATGCGAAGTAGAAGGCTTAGCTTCAAATCCATGCCAATCAAATGGTTTAGCTTCAAATACTTGTGATATACATGGTTCTGCTTCAAGTGCATGCGAAATAAACGAGTTAGCTTCAAATCCATGCGAAACACATGATTTAGGTCCAAATCAATGCGAAGCAGAAGGATGTTGTTCGAATCCATGCGAAACAAAGGTTTAGCTTCAAATACTTGTGATATACTTGATTTATATTCTGTGCATGCGAAACAAACGAGATAGCTTCAAATCCATGCGAGACATATGATTTAACATCAAATCAATGCGAAGTGGAAGGCATAGCTTCAAATGCATGGGAATAAAATGGTTTAGCTTCAAATACTTGTGATATACATGATTTAGCTTCAACTGCATGCGAAACAAACGAGTTAGCTTCTAATCCATGCGCAACACATGATTTAGCTTCAAATCAATGCGAAGTAGAAGGGTTATCTTCGAATCCATGCGAAACAAATGGTTTAGCTTCAAACACTTGTGATATACATGATTTAGCTTCAACGGCATGCGAAACAACGAGTTAGCTTTAAATCCATGCGAAACACATGATTTAGCTCCAAATCAATGCGAAGTAGAAGGCATAGCTACAAATCCATGGGAATCAAATGGTTTAGCTTCAAATACTTGTGATATACATGATTTAGTTTCAACAGCATGCGAAACAAACGAGTTAGCTTCAAATCCATGCGAAACACATGATTTAGCTTCAAACCAATGCGAAGAAGAAGGATTATCTTCGAATCCATGCGAAACAAATGGTTTAGCTTCAAACACTTGTGATATACAAGATTTAGATTCAACAGCATGCGAAACAAACGAGTTAGCTTGTAATCCATGCGCAACACATGATTTAGCTTCAAATCAATGCGAAGTAGAAGGGTTATCTTCGAATCCATGCGAAACAAATGGTTTAGCTTCAAACACTTGTGATATACATGATTTAGCTTCAACGGCATGCGAAACAACGAGTTAGCTTTAAATCCATGCGAAACACATGATTTAGCTCCAAATCAATGCGAAGTAGAAGGCATAGCTACAAATCCATGGGAATCAAATGGTTTAGCTTCAAATACTTGTGATATACATGATTTAGTTTCAACAGCATGCGAAACAAACGAGTTAGCTTCAAATCCATGCGAAACAAATGATTTAGCTTCAAACCAATGCGAAGTAGAAGGGTTATCTTCGAATCCATGCGAAACAAATGGTTTAGCTTCAAACACTTGTGATATACATGATTTAGCTTCAACTGCATGCGAAACAACGATTTAGCTTTAAATCCATGCGAAACACATGATTTAACTCCAAATCTATGCGAAGTAGAAGGCTTTGCTTCAAATCCATGCGAAAAACATGATTTAGCTTCAAATCAATGCGAAGTAGAAGGGTTATCTTCGAATTCATGCGAAACAAATGATTTAGCTTCAAACACTTGTGATATACATGATTTAGCTTCACCTGCTTGCGAAACAACGAGTTAGCTTTAAATCCATGCGAAACACATGATTTAACTCCAAATCAATGCGAAGTAGAAGGCTTTGCTTTAAATCCATGCGAAACACATGATTTAACTCCAAATCAATGCGAAGTAGAAGGCTTTGCTTTAAATCCATGCGAAACACATGATTTAGCTTCAAATCAATGCGAAGTAGAAGGGTTATCTTCGAATCCATGCGAAACAAATGATTTAGCTTCAAACACTTGTGATATACATGATTTAGCTTCAACTGCATGCGAAAAAAACGAGTTAGCTTCAAATCCATGCGAAACACATGATTTAAATTCAAATCAATGCGAAGTAGAAGGGTTATCTTTGAATCCATGCGAAACAAATGGTTTAGCTTCAAACACTTGTGTTATACATGATTTAGCTTCAACTGCATGCGAAACAACGAGTTAGCTTTAAATCCATGCGAAACACATGATTTAGCTCCAAATCAATGCGAAGTAGAAGACATAGCTTCAAATCCATGGGAATCAAATGGTTTATCTTCAAATACTTGTGGTATGCATGACTTATCTTCAACTGCATGCGAAACAAACGAGTTAGCTTCAAATCCACGCGAAGCAAATGATTTAAATTCAAATCAATGCGAACTTGATGGGTTATCATCAAATCCGTGCCAAACAAATGGTTTTGCTTCAAATACTTGTGATATACTTGATTTAGCTTCAACAGCATGCGAAACAAACGAGTTAGCTTCAAATCCATGCGAAACATATGATTTAACATCAAATCAATGCGAAGCAGAAGGCTGATGTTCGAATCCATGCGAAACAAATGGTTTAGCTTCAAATACTTGTGATATACATGATTTAGCTTCAAGTGCATGCGAAACAAACGAGTTAGCTTCAAATCCTTGCGAAACACATGATTATCTTCAAATCAATGCGAAGAAGAGTGGTGATCTTCGAATCCATGCTAATCAAATGGTCCATATTCAAATACTTGTGATATACATGATTTAGCTTCAACAGCATGCGAAACAAACGAGTTAGCTGTAAATCCATGCGAAACACATGATTTAGCTCCAAATCAATGCGAAGTAGAAGGCATAGCTTCAAATCCATGGGAATCAAATGGTTTAGCTTCAAATACTTGTGATATACATGATTTAGTTTCAACAGCATGCGAAACAAACGAGTTAGCTTCAAATCCATGCGAAACAAATGATTTAGCTTCAAACCAATGCGAAGTAGAAGGGTTATCTTCGAATCCATGGGAAACAAATGGTTTAGCTTCAAACACTTGTGATATACATGATGGAGCTTCAACAGCATGCGAAACAAACGAGTTAGCTTCAAATCCATGCGAAACACATGATTTAGC
This sequence comes from Megalopta genalis, assembly GCF_051020955.1. Lineage (NCBI taxonomy): Eukaryota > Metazoa > Arthropoda > Insecta > Hymenoptera > Halictidae > Megalopta > Megalopta genalis. Next base: position 497,291 of record NW_027476158.1, read on the forward strand.
TTCAAACCAATGCGAAGTAGAAGGGTTATCTTCGAATCCATGCGAAACAATTGGTTTAGCTTCAAACACTTGTGATATACATGATTTAGCTTCAACTGCATGCGAAACAACGAGTTAGCTTTAAATCCATGCGAAACACATGATTTAGCTCCAAATCAATGCGAAGTAGAAGGCATAGCTTCAAATCCATGGGAATCAAATGGTTTATCTTCAAATACTTGTGGTATGCATGACTTATCTTCAACTGCATGCGAAACAAACGAGTTAGCTTCAAATCCACGCGAAGCAAATGATTTAAATTCAAATCAATGCGAACTTGATGGGTTATCATCAAATCCGTGCCAAACAAATAGTTTTGCTTCAAATACTTGTGATATACTTGATTTAGCTTCAAAAGCATGCGAAACAAACGAGTTAGCTTCAAATCCATGCGAAACATATGATTTAACATCAAATCAATGCGAAGCAGAAGGCTGATGTTCGAATCCATGCGAAACAAATGGTTTAGCTTCAAATACTCGTGATATACATGATTTAGCTTCAACTGCATGCGAAACAAACGAGTTAGCTTCAAATCCTTGCGAAACACATGATTATCTTCAAATCAATGCGAAGAAGAGTGGTGATCTTCGAATCCATGCTAATCAAATGGTCCATATTCAAATACTTGTGATATACATGATTTAGCTTCAACAGCATGCGACACAAACGAGTTAGCTGTAAATCCATGCGAAACACGTGATTTAGCTCCAAATCAATGCGAAGTAGAAGGCATAGCTTCAAATCCATGGGAATCAAATGGTTTAGCTTCAAATACTTGTGATATACATGATTTAGTTTCAACAGCATGCGAAACAAACGAGTTAGCTTCAAATCCATGCGAAACAAATGATTTAGCTTCAAACCAATGCGAAGTAGAAGGGTTATCTTCGAATCCATGGGAAACAAATGGTTTAGCTTCAAACACTTGTGATATACATGATGGAGCTTCAACAGCATGCGAAACAAACGAGTTAGCTTCAAATCCATGCGAAACTCATGATTTAGCTTCAAACCAAAGCGAAGAAGAAGGATTATCTTCGAATCCATGCGAAACAAATGGTTTAGCTTCAAACACTTGTGATATACAAGATTTAGATTCAATAGCATGCGAAACAAACGAGTTAGCTTCAAAAACCATGCGATACACATGATTTAGCTTCAAATCGATGCGAAGTGGAAGACTGATCTTTGAATCAATGCGAAACAAATGGTTTAGCTTCAAATACTTGTGATATACATGATTTTGCTTCAACTGCATGCTGAACAAACGAGTTAGCTTCAAATCCATGCGAAACACATGATTTAGCTTCAATTTAATGCGAAGTAGAAGGCTTAGCTTCAAATCCATGCCAATCAAACGGTGTAGCTTCAAATACTTGTGATATACATGGTTCAGCTTCAAGTGCATGCGAAATAAACGAGTTAGCTTCAAATCCATGCGAAACACATGATTTAGGTCCAAATCAATGCGAAGCAGAAGGTTGATGTTCGAATCCATGCAAAACAAATGGTTTTGCTTCAAACACTTGTGATATACATGATTTAGCTTCAGCTGCATGCGAAACAAACGAGTTAGCTTCAAATCCATGCGAAACACATGATTTATCTTCAAATCAATGCGAGGTAGAAGGCTTAGCTTCAAATCCATGCGAATCAAACGATTTAGCTTCAAATACTTGTGATATACTTGATTTATATTCAAGTGCATGCGAAACAAACGAGATAGCTTCAGATCCATGCGAAACATATGATTTAACATCAAATCAATGCGAAGTAGAAGCCATACCTTCAGATCCATGGGAATTAAATGGTTTAGCTTCAAATACTTGTGATATACATGATTTAGCTTCAAAAGTATGCGAAACAAACGAGTTAGCTTCAAATCCATGCGCAACACATGATTTAGCTTCAAATCAATGCGAAGTAGAAGGGTTATCTTTGAATCCATGCGAAACAAATGGTTTAGCTTCAAACACTTGTGATATACATGATTTTGCTTCAACTGCATGCGAAACAAACGAGTTAGCTTCAAATCCTTGCAAAACACATGATTATCTTCAAATCAATGCGAAGAAGAGTGGTGATCTTCGAATCCATGCTAATCAAATGGTCCATATTCAAATACTTGTGATATACATGATTTAGCTTCAACAGCATGCGAAACAAACGAGTTAGCTGTAAATCCATGCGAAACACATGATTTAGCTCCAAATCAATGCGAAGTAGAAGGCATAGCTACAAATCCATGGGAATCAAATGGTTTAGCTTCAAATACTTGTGATATACATGATTTCGTTTCAACAGCATGCGAAACAAACGAGTTAGCTTCAAATCCATGCGAAACAAATGATTTAGCTTCAAACCAATGCGAAGTAGAAGGGTTATCTTCGAATCCATGGGAAACAAATGCTTTAGCTTCAAACACTTGTGATATACATGATTTAGCTTCAACAGCATGCGAAACAAACGAGTTAGCTTCAAATCCATGCGAAACACATGATTTAGCTTCAAACCAATGCGAAGAAGAAGGATTATCTTCGAATCCATGCGAAACAAATGGTTTAGCTTCAAACACTTGTGATATACAAGATTTAGCTTCAACAGCATGCGAAACAAACGAGTTAGCTTCAAAAACCATGCGATACACATGATTTAGCTTCAAATCGATGCGAAGTAGAAGGCTTATCTACGAATCCATGCGAAACAAATGGTTTAGCTGCAAATACTTGTGATATAAATGATTCAGCATCAACTGCATGCGAAACAAACGAGTTACCTTCAAATCCATGCGAAACACATGATTTAGCTTCAAATCAATGCGAAGTGGAAGACTGATCTTTGAATCAATGCGAAACAAATGGTTTAGCTTCAAATACTTGTGATATACATGATTTTGCTTCAACTGCATGCTGAACAAACGAGTTAGCTTCAAATCCATGCGAAACACATGATTTAGCTTCAATTTAATGCGAAGTAGAAGGCTTAGCTTCAAATTCATGCCAATCAAACGGTGTAGCTTCAAATACTTGTGATATACATGGTTCAGCTTCAAGTGCATGCGAAATAAACGAGTTAGCTTCAAATCCATGCGAAACACATGATTTAGCTTCAAACCAATGCGAAGAAGAAGGATTATCTTCGAATCCATGCGAAACAAATGGTTTAGCTTCAAACACTTGTGATATACATGATTTAGCTTCAGCTGCATGCGAAACAAACGAGTTAGCTTCAAATCCATGCGAAACACATGATTTATCTTCAAATCAATGCGAGGTAGAAGGCTTAGCTTCAAATCCATGCGAATCGAACGATTTAGCTTCAAATACTTGTGATATACTTGATTTATATTCAAGTGCATGCGAAACAAACGAGATAGCTTCAGATCCATGCGAAACATATGATTTAACATCAAATCAATGCGAAGTAGAAGTCATACCTTCAGATCCATGGGAATTAAATGGTTTAGCTTCAAATACTTGTGATATACATGATTTAGCTTCAACTGTATGCGAAACAAACGATTTAGCTTCAAATCCATGCGCAACACATGATTTAGCTTCAAATCAATGCGAAGTAGAAGGGTTATCTTTGAATCCATGCGAAACAAATGGTTTAGCTTCAAACACTTGTGATATACATGATTTTGCTTCAACTGCATGTTGAACAAACGAGTTAGCTTCAAATCCATGCGAAACACATGATTTAGCTTCAAATCAATGCGAAGAAGAGGGGTGATCTTCGAATCCATGCTAATCAAATGGTACATATTCAAATACTTGTGATATACATGATTTAGCTTCAACAGCATGCGAAACAAACGAGTTAGCTTCAAATCCATGCGAAACACATGATTTAGCTCCAAATCAAGCGAAGTAGAAGGCATAGCTTCAAATCCATGGGAATCAAATGCTTTAGCTTCAAATACTTGTGATATACATGATTTAGCTTCAACAGTATGCCAAACAAACGAGTTAGCTTCAAATCCAAGCTAAGCATATGATTTCGTTTCAAATCAATGCGAAGTAGAAGGCTGATCTCCGAATCCACACGAAACAGATTGTTTAGATTCAAATACTTGTGATATACATGATTTAGCTTCAACAGCATGCGAAACAAACGTGTTAGCTTCAAATCCGTGCGAAACACATGATTTATCTTCAAATCAATGCGAGGTAGAAGGCTTAGCTTCAAATCCATGTGAATCGAACGATTTAGCTTCAAATACTTGTGATATACTTGATTTATATTCAAGTGCATGCGAAACAAACGAGTTAGCTTCAAATCCATGCGAAACTCATGATTTAGCTTCAAACCAAAGCGAAGAAGAAGGATTATCTTCGAATCCATGCGAAACAAATGGTTTAGCTTCAAACACTTGTGATATACAAGATTTAGATTCAATAGCATGCGAAACAAACGAGTTAGCTTCAAAAACCATGCGATACACATGATTTAGCTTCAAATCGATGCGAAGTAGAAGGCTTATCTACGAATCCATGCGAAACAAATGGTTTAGCTGCAAATACTTGTGATATACATGATTCAGCATCAACTGCATGCGAAACAAACGAGTTAGCTTCAAATCCATGCGAAACACATGATTTAGCTTCAAATCAATGCGAAGTGGAAGACTGATCTTTGAATCAATGCGAAACAAATGGTTTAGCTTCAAATACTTGTGATATACATGATTTTGCTTCAACTGCATGCTGAACAAACGAGTTAGCTTCAAATCCATGCGAAACACATGATTTAGCTTCAATTTAATGCGAAGTAGAAGGCTTAGCTTCAAATCCATGCCAATCAAACGGTGTAGCTTCAAATACTTGTGATATACATGGTTCAGCTTCAAGTGCATGCGAAATAAACGAGTTAGCTTCAAATCCATGCGAAACACATGATTTAGGTCCAAATCAATGCGAAGCAGAAGGTTGATGTTCGAATCCATGCAAAACAAATGGTTTTGCTTCAAACACTTGTGATATACATGATTTAGCTTCAGCTGCATGCGAAACAAACGAGTTAGCTTCAAATCCATGCGAAACACATGATTTAGGTCCAAATCAATGCGAAGCAGAAGGCTGATTTTCGAATTCATGCGAAACAAAGGTTTTGCTTCAAATACTTGTGATATACATGATTTAGCTTCAACTGCATGCGAAACAAACTAGTTACCTTTAAACCCATGCGAAACACATGATTTAACTCCAAATCTATGCGAAGTAGAAGGCTTTGCTTCAAATCCATGCGAAAAACATGATTTAGCTTCAAATCAATGCGAAGTAGAAGGGTTATCTTTGAATCCATGCGAAACAAATGGTTTAGCTTCAAACACTTGTGTTATACATGATTTAGCTTCAACTCCATGCGAAACAACGAGTTAGCTTCAAATCCATGCGAAAAACATGATTTAGCTTCAAATCAATGCGAAGAAGAAGGCATAGCTTCAAATCCATGGGAATCAAATGGTTTATCTTCAAATACTTGTGATATGCATTACTTTTCTTCAACTGCATGCGAAACAAACGAGTTAGCTTCAAATCCATGCGAAACACATGATTATCTTCAAATCAATGCGATGAAGAGGGGTGATCTTCGAATCCATGCTAATCAAATGGTTCAGCTTCAAACACTTGTGATATACATGATTTAGCTTCAACTGCTTGCGAAACAACGAGTTAGCTTTAAATCCATGCGAAACACATGATTTTACTCCAAATCAATGCGAAGTAGAGGGCTTTGCTTCAAATCCATGCGAAACACATGATTTAGCTCCAAATCAATGCGAAGTAGAAGGCATAGCATCAAATCCATGGGAATCAAATGGTTTATCTTCAAATACTTGTGGTATGCATGACTTATCTTCAACTGCATGCGAAACAAACGAGTTAGCTTCAAATCCACGCGAAGCAAATGATTTAAATTCAAATCAATGCGAACTTGATGGGTTATCATCAAATCCGTGCCAAACAAATGGTTTTGCTTCAAATACTTGTGATATACTTGATTTAGCTTCAACAGCATGCGAAACAAACGAGTTAGCTTCAAATCCATGCGAAACATATGATTTAACATCAAATCAATGCGAAGCAGAAGGCTGATGTTCGAATCCATGCGAAACAAATGGTTTAGCTTCAAATACTTGTGATATACATGATTTAGCTTCAACAGCATGCGAAACAAACGAGTTAGCTTCAAACCAATGCGAAGTAGAAGGGTTATCTTCGAATCCATGGGAAACAAATGGTTTAGCTTCAAACACTTGTGATATACATGATGGAGCTTCAACAGCATGCGAAACAAACGAGTTAGCTTCAAATCCATGCGAAACACATGATTTAGCTTCAAACTAATGCGAAGGAGAAGGATTATCTTCGAATCCATGCGAAACAAATGGTTTAGCTTCAAACACTTGTGATATACAAGATTTAGATTCAACAGCATGCGAAACAAACGAGTTAGCTTCGAAAACCATGCGATACACATGATTTAGCTTCAAATCGATGCGAAGTAGAAGGCTTATCTACGAATCCATGCGAAACAAATGGTTTAGCTGCAAATACTTGTGATATACATGATTCAGCATCAACTGCATGCGAAACAAACGAGTTAGCTTCAAATCCATGCGAAACACATGATTTAGCTTCAAATCAATGCGAAGTGGAAGACTGATCTTTGAATCAATGCGAAACAAATGTTTTAGCTTCAAATACTTGTGATATACATGATTTTGCTTCAACTGCATGCTGAACATACGAGTTAGCTTCAAATCCATGCGAAACACATGATTTAGCTTCAATTTAATGCGAAGTAGAAGGCTTAGCTTCAAATCCTTGCCAATCAAACGGTGTAGCTTCAAATACTTGTGATATACATGGTTCAGCTTCAAGTGCATGCGAAATAAACGAGTTAGCTTCAAATCCATGCGAAACACATGATTTAGGTCCAAATCAATGCGAAGCAGAAGGTTGATGTTCGAATCCATGCAAAACAAATGGTTTAGCTTCAAACACTTGTGATATACATGATTTAGCTTCAGCTGCATGCGAAACAAACGAGTTAGCTTCAAATCCATGCGAAACACATGATTTATCTTCAAATCAATGCGAGGTAGAAGGCTTAGCTTCAAATCCATGCGAATCAAACGATTTAGCTTCAAATACTTGTGATATACTTGATTTATATTCAAGTGCATGCGAAACAAACGAGATAGCTTCAGATCCATGCGAAACATATGATTTAACATCAAATCAATGCGAAGTAGAAGCCATACCTTCAGATCCATGGGAATTAAATGGTTTAGCTTCAAATACTTGTGATATACATGATTTAGCTTCAAAAGTATGCGAAATAAACGAGTTAGCTTCAAATCCATGCGCAACACATGATTTAGCTTCAAATCAATGCGAAGTAGAAGGGTTATCTTTGAATCCATGCGAAACAAATGGTTTAGCTTCAAACACTTGTGTTATACATGATTTAGCTTCAACTGCATGCGAAACAACGAGTTAGCTTCAAATCCATGCGAAAAACATGATTTAGCTTCAAATCAATGCGAAGAAGAAGGCATAGCTTCAAATCCATGGGAATCAAATGGTTTATCTTCACATACTTGTGATATGCATTACTTTTCTTCAACTGCATGCGAAACAAACGAGTTAGCTTCAAATCCATGCGAAACACATGATTATCTTCAAATCAATGCGAAGAAGAGGGGTGATCTTCGAATCCATGCTAATCAAATGGTTCAGCTTCAAACACTTGTGATATACATGATTTAGCTTCAACTGCTTGCGAAACAACGAGTTAGCTTTAAATCCATGCGAAACACATGATTTAACTCCAAATCAATGCGAAGTAGAAGGCTTTGCTTCAAATCCATGCGAAACACATGATTTAGCTTCAAATCAATGCGAAGTAGAAGGGTTATCTTCGAATCCATGCGAAACAAATGGTTTAGCTTCAAACACTTGTGATATACATGATTTAGCTTCAACTGCATGCGAAACAACGAGTTAGCTTTAAATCCATGCGAAACACATGATTTAGCTCCAAATCAATGCGAAGTGGAAGGCATAGATACAAATCCATGGGAATCAAATGGTTTAGCTTCAAGTACTTGTGATATACATGATTTAGTTTCAACAGCATGCGAAACAAACGAGTTAGCTTCAAATCCATGCGAAACAAATGATTTAGCTTCAAACCAATGCGAAGTAGAAGGGTTATCTTCGAATCCATGGGAAACAAATGGTTTAGCTTCAAACACTTGTGATATACATGATTTAGCTTCAACAGCATGCGAAACAAACGAGTTAGCTTCAAATCCATGCGAAACACATGATTTAGCTTCAAACCAATGCGAAGAAGAAGGATTATCTTCGAATCCATGCGAAACAAATGGTTTAGCTTCAAACACTTGTGATATACAAGATTTAGCTTCAACAGCATGCGAAACAAATGAGTTAGCTTCAAAAACCGTGCGATACACATGATTTAGCTTCAAATCGATGCGAAGTAGAAGGCTTATCTACGAATCCATGCGAAACAAATGGTTTAGCTGCAAATACTTGTGATATACATGATTCAGCATCAACTGCATGCGAAACTAACGAGTTAGCTTCAAATCCATGCGAAACACATGATTTAGCTTCAAATCAATGCGAAGTGGAAGACTGATCTTTGAATCAATGCGAAACAAATGGTTTAGCTTCAAATACTTGTGATATACATGATTTTGCTTCAACTGCATGCTGAACAAACGAGTTAGCTTCAAATCCATGCGAAACACATGATTTAGCTTCAATTTAATGCGAAGTAGAAGGCTTAGCTTCAAATCCATGCCAATCAAACGGTGTAGCTTCAAATACTTGTGATATACATGGTTCAGCTTCAAGTGCATGCGAAATAAACGAGTTAGCTTCAAATCCATGCGAAACACAAGATTTAGGTCCAAATCAATGCGAAGCAGAAGGATGATGTTCGAATCCATGCAAAACAAATGGTTTAGCTTCAAACACTTGTGATATACATGATTAAGCTTCAGCTGCATGCGAAACAAACGAGTTAGCTTCAAATCCATGCGAAACACATGATTTATCTTCAAATCAATGCGAGGTAGAAGGCTTAGCTTCAAATCCATGCGAATCGAACGATTTAGCTTCAAATACTTGTGATATACTTGATTTATATTGAAGTTCATGCGAAACAAACGAGTTAGCTTCGAAAACCATGCGATACACATGATTTAGCTTCAAATCAATGCGAAGAAGAAGGCTTATCTACGAATCCATGCGAAACAAATGGTTCAGCTGCAAATACTTGTGATATACATGATTCAGCATCAACTGCATGCGAAACAAACGAGTTAGCTTCAAATCCATGCGAAACACATGATTTAGCTTCAAATCAATGCGAAGTGGAAGACTGATCTTTGAATCAATGCGAAACAAATGTTTTAGCTTCAAATACTTGTGATATACATGATTTTGCTTCAACTGCATGCTGAACATACGAGTTAGCTTCAAATCCATGCGAAACACATGATTTAGCTTCAATTTAATGCGAAGTAGAAGGCTTAGCTTCAAATCCATGCCAATCAAACGGTGTAGCTTCAAATACTTGTGATATACATGGTTCAGCTTCAAGTGCATGCGAAATAAACGAGTTAGCTTCAAATCCATGCGAAACACATGATTTAGGTCCAAATCAATGCGAAGCAGAAGGTTGATGTTCGAATCCATGCAAAACAAATGGTTTAGCTTCAAACACTTGTGATATACATGATTTAGCTTCAGCTGCATGCGAAACAAACGAGTTAGCTTCAAATCCATGCGAAACACATGATTTATCTTCAAATCAATGCGAGGTAGAAGGCTTAGCTTCAAATCCATGCGAATCAAACGATTTAGCTTCAAATACTTGTGATATACTTGATTTATATTCAAGTGCATGCGAAACAAACGAGATAGCTTCAGATCCATGCGAAACATATGATTTAACATCAAATCAATGCGAAGTAGAAGCCATACCTTCAGATCCATGGGAATTAAATGGTTTAGCTTCAAATACTTGTGATATACATGATTTAGCTTCAAAAGTATGCGAAACAAACGAGTTAGCTTCAAATCCATGCGCAACACATGATTTAGCTTCAAATCAATGCGAAGTAGAAGGGTTATCTTTGAATCCATGCGAAACAAATGGTTTAGCTTCAAACACTTGTGTTATACATGATTTAGCTTCAACTGCATGCGAAACAACGAGTTAGCTTCAAATCCATGCGAAAAACATGATTTAGCTTCAAATCAATGCGAAGAAGAAGGCATAGCTTCAAATCCATGGGAATCAAATGGTTTATCTTCACATACTTGTGATATGCATTACTTTTCTTCAACTGCATGCGAAACAAACGAGTTAGCTTCAAATCCATGCGAAACACATGATTTATCTTCAAATCAATGCGAGGTAGAAGGCTTAGCTTCAAATCCATGCGAATCAAACGATTTAGCTTCAAATACTTGTGATATACTTGATTTATATTCAAGTGCATGCGAAACAAACGAGATAGCTTCAGATCCATGCGAAACATATGATTTAACATCAAATCAATGCGAAGTAGAAGCCATACCTTCAGATCCATGGGAATTAAATGGTTTAGCTTCAAATACTTGTGATATACATGATTTAGCTTCAAAAGTATGCGAAACAAACGAGTTAGCTTCAAATCCATGCGAAACACATGATTTAGCTTCAAATCAATGCGAAGAAGAGGGGTGATCTTCGAATCCATGCTAATCAAATGGTACATATTCAAATACTTGTGATATACATGATTTAGCTTCAACAGCATGCGAAACAATCGAGTTAGCTTCAAATCCACGCGAAACACATGATTTAGCTCCAAATCAAGCGAAGTAGAAGGCATAGCTTCAAATCCATGGGAATCAAATGCTTTAGCTTCAAATACTTGTGATATACATGATTTAGCTTCAACAGCATGCCAAACAAACGAGTTAGCTTCAAATCCAAGCTAAGCATATGATTTCGTTTCAAATCAATGCGAAGTAGAAGGCTGATCTCCGAATCCACACGAAACAGATTGTTTAGATTCAAATACTTGTGATATACATGATTTAGCTTCAACAGCATGCGAAACAAACGTGTTAGCTTCAAATCCGTGCGAAACACATGATTTAGCTTCAATTTAATGCGAAGTAGAAGGCTTAGCTTCAAATCCATGCCAATCAAACGGTTTAGCTTCAAATACTTGTCATATACATGGTTCAGCTTCAAGTGCATGCGAAATAAACGAGTTAGCTTCAAATCCATGCGAAACACATGATTTAGGTCCAAATCAATGCGAAGCAGAAGGCTGATTTTCGAATTCATGCGAAACAAAGGTTTTGCTTCAAATACTTGTGATATACATGATTTAGCTTCAACTGCATGCGAAACAAACGAGTTAGCTTCAAATCCATGCGAAACACATGATTTAGCTTCAAATCAATGCGAAGTAGAACGATTATCTTCGAATCCATGCAAAACAAATGGTTTAGCTTCAAACACTTGTGATATACATTATTTAGCTTCAGCTGCATGCGAAACAAACTAGTTAGCTTTAAACCCATGCGAAACACATGATTTAACTCCAAATCTATGCGAAGTAGAAGGCTTTGCTTCAAATCCATGCGAAAAACATGATTTAGCTTCAAATCAATGCGATGTAGAAGGGTTATCTTTGAATCCATGCGAAACAAATGGTTTAGCTTCAAACACTTGTGTTATACATGATTTAGCTTCAACTGCGTGCGAAACAACGAGTTAGCTTCAAATCCATGCGAAAAACATGATTTAGCTTCAAATCAATGCGAAGAAGTAGGCATAGCTTCAAATCCATGGGAATCAAATGGTTTATCTTCAAATACTTGTGATATGCATTACTTTTCTTCAACTGCATGCGAAACAAACGAGTTAGCTTCAAATCCATGCGAAACACATGATTATCTTCAAATCAATGCGATGAAGAGGGGTGATCTTCGAATCCATGCTAATCAAATGGTTCAGCTTCAAACACTTGTGATATACATGATTTAGCTTCAACTGCTTGCGAAACAACGAGTTAGCTTTAAATCCATGCGAAACACATGATTTAACTCCAAATCAATGCGAAGTAGAAGGCTTTGCTTCAAATCCATGCGAAACACATGATTTAGCTTCAAATCAATGCCAAGTAGAAGGGTTATCTTTGAATCCATGCGAAACAAATGGTTTAGCTTCAAGCACTTGTGTTATACATGATTTAGCTTCAACTGCATGCGAAACAACGAGTTAGCTTCAAATCCATGCGAAAAACATGATTTAGCTTCAAATCAATGCGAAGAAGAAGGCATAGCTTCAAATCAATGGGAATCAAATGGTTTATCTTCACATACTTGTGATATGCATTACTTTTCTTCAACTGCATGCGAAACAAACGAGTTAGCTTCAAATCCATGCGAAACACATGATTATCTTCAAATCAATGCGAAGAAGAGGGGTGATCTTCGAATCCATGCTAATCAAATGGTTCAGCTTCAAACACTTGTGATATACATGATTTAGCTTCAACTGCTTGCGAAACAACGAGTTAGCTTTAAATCCATGCGAAACACATGATTTAACTCCAAATCAATGCGAAGTAGAAGGCTTTGCTTCAAATCCATGCGAAACACATGATTTAGCTTCAAATCAATGCGAAGTAGAAGGGTTATCTTCGAATCCATGCGAAACAAATGGTTTAGCTTCAAACACTTGTGATATACATGATTTAGCTTCAACTGCATGCGAAACAACGAGTTAGCTTTAAATCCATGCGAAACACATGATTTAGCTCCAAATCAATGCGAAGTAGAAGGCATAGATACAAATCCATGGGAATCAAATGGTTTAGCTTCAAGTACTTGTGATATACATGATTTAGTTTCAACAGCATGCGAAACACACGAGTTAGCTTCAAATCCATGCGAAACAAATGATTTAGCTTCAAACCAATGCGAAGTAGAAGGGTTATCTTCGAATCCATGGGAAACAAATGGTTTAGCTTCAAACACTTGTGATATACATGATTTAGCTTCAACAGCATGCGAAACAAACGAGTTAGCTTCAAATCCATGCGAAACACATGATTTAGCTTCAAACCAATGCGAAGAAGAAGGATTATCTTCGAATCCATGCGAAACAAATGGTTTAGCTTCAAACACTTGTGATATACAAGATTTAGCTTCAACAGCATGCGAAACAAACGAGTTAGCTTCAAAAAGCATGCGATACACATGGTTTAGCTTCAAATCGATGCGAAGTAGAAGGCTTATCTACGAATCCATGCGAAACAAATGGTTTAGCTGCAAATACTTGTGATATACATGATTCAGCATCAACTGCATGCGAAACAAACGAGTTAGCTTCAAATCCATGCGAAACACATGATTTAGCTTCAAATCAATGCGAAGTGGAAGACTGATCTTTGAATCAATGCGAAACAAATGGTTTAGCTTCAAATACTTGTGATATACATGATTTTGGTTCAACTGCATGCTGAACAAACGAGTTAGCTTCAAATCCATGCGAAACACATGATTTAGCTTCAATTTAATGCGAAGTAGAAGGCTTAGCTTCAAATCCATGCCAATCAAACGGTGTAGCTTCAAATACTTGTGATATACATGGTTCAGCTTCAAGTGCATGCGAAATAAACGAGTTAGCTTCAAATCCATGCGAAACACATGATTTAGGTCCAAATCAATGCGAAGCAGAAGGATGATGTTCGAATCCATGCAAAACAAATGGTTTAGCTTCAAACACTTGTGATATACATGATTAAGCTTCAGCTGCATGCGAAACAAACGAGTTAGCTTCAAATCCATGCGAAACACATGATTTATCTTCAAATCAATGCGAAGTAGAAGGCTTAGCTTCAAATCCATGCGAATCGAACGATTTAGCTTCAAATACTTGTGATATACTTGATTTATATTGAAGTGCATGCGAAACAAACGAGATAGCTTCAGATCCATGCGAAACATATGATTTATTCATCAAATCAATGCGAAGTAGAAGTCATACCTTCAGATCCATGGGAATTAAATGGTTTAGCTTCAAATACTTGTGATATACATGATTTAGCTTAAACTGTATGCGAAACAAACGATTTAGCTTCAAATCCATGCGCAACACATGATTTAGCTTCAAATCAATGCGAAGTAGAAGGATTATCTTTGAATCCATGCGAAACAAATGGTTTAGCTTCAAACACTTGTGATATACATGATTTTGCTTCAACTGCATGCTGAACAAACGAGTTAGCTTCAAATCCATGCGAAACACATGATTTAGCTTCAAATCAATGCGAAGAAGAGGGGTGATCTTCGAATCCATGCTAATCAAATGGTACATATTCAAATACTTGTGATATACATGATTTAGCTTCAACAGCATGCGAAACAATCGAGTTAGCTTCAAATCCACGCGAAACACATGATTTAGCTCCAAATCAAGCGAAGTAGAAGGCATAGCTTCAAATCCATGGGAATCAAATGCTTTAGCTTCAAATACTTGTGATATACATGATTTAGCTTCAACAGCATGCCAAACAAACGAGTTAGCTTCAAATCCAAGCTAAGCATATGATTTCGTTTCAAATCAATGCGAAGTAGAAGGCTGATCTCCGAATCCACACGAAACAGATTGTTTAGATTCAAATACTTGTGATATACATGATTTAGCTTCAACAGCATGCGAAACAAACGTGTTAGCTTCAAATCCGTGCGAAACACATGATTTAGCTTCAATTTAATGCGAAGTAGAAGGCTTAGCTTCAAATCCATGCCAATCAAACGGTTTAGCTTCAAATACTTGTCATATACATGGTTCAGCTTCAAGTGCATGCGAAATAAACGAGTTAGCTTCAAATCCATGCGAAACACATGATTTAGGTCCAAATCAATGCGAAGCAGAAGGCTGATTTTCGAATTCATGCGAAACAAAGGTTTTGCTTCAAATACTTGTGATATACATGATTTAGCTTCAACTGCATGCGAAACAAACGAGTTAGCTTCAAATCCATGCGAAACACATGATTTAGCTTCAAATCAATGCGAAGTAGAACGATTATCTTCGAATCCATGCAAAACAAATGGTTTAGCTTCAAACACTTGTGATATACATTATTTAGCTTCAGCTGCATGCGAAACAAACTAGTTAGCTTTAAACCCATGCGAAACACATGATTTAACTCCAAATCTATGCGAAGTAGAAGGCTTTGCTTCAAATCCATGCGAAAAACATGATTTAGCTTCAAATCAATGCGATGTAGAAGGGTTATCTTTGAATCCATGCGAAACAAATGGTTTAGCTTCAAACACTTGTGTTATACATGATTTAGCTTCAACTGCGTGCGAAACAACGAGTTAGCTTCAAATCCATGCGAAAAACATGATTTAGCTTCAAATCAATGCGAAGAAGTAGGCATAGCTTCAAATCCATGGGAATCAAATGGTTTATCTTCAAATACTTGTGATATGCATTACTTTTCTTCAACTGCATGCGAAACAAACGAGTTAGCTTCAAATCCATGCGAAACACATGATTATCTTCAAATCAATGCGATGAAGAGGGGTGATCTTCGAATCCATGCTAATCAAATGGTTCAGCTTCAAACACTTGTGATATACATGATTTAGCTTCAACTGCTTGCGAAACAACGAGTTAGCTTTAAATCCATGCGAAACACATGATTTAACTCCAAATCAATGCGAAGTAGAAGGCTTTGCTTCAAATCCATGCGAAACACATGATTTAGCTTCAAATCAATGCGAAGTAGAAGGGTTATCTTCGAATCCATGCGAAACAAATGGTTTAGCTTCAAACACTTGTGATATACATGATTTAGCTTCAACTGCATGCGAAACAACGAGTTAGCTTTAAATCCATGCGAAACACATGATTTAGCTCCAAATCAATGCGAAGTAGAAGGCATAGCTACAAATCCATGGGAATCAAATGGTTTAGCTTCAAGTACTTGTGATATACATGATTTAGTTTCAACAGCATGCGAAACAAACGAGTTAGCTTCAAATCCATGCGAAACACATGATTTAGCTTCAAACCAATGCGAAGAAGAAGGATTATCTTCGAATCCATGCGAAACAAATGGTTTAGCTTCAAACACTTGTGATATACAAGATTTAGCTTCAACAGCATGCGAAACAAACGAGTTAGCTTCAAAAACCATGCGATACACATGATTTAGCTTCAAATCGATGCGAAGTAGAAGGCTTATCTACGAATCCATGCAAAACAAATGGTTTAGCTGCAAATACTTGTGATATACATGATTCAGCATCAACTGCATGCGAAACAAACGAGTTAGCTTCAAATCCATGCGAAACACATGATTTAGCTTCAAATCAATGCGAAGTGGAAGACTGATCTTTGAATCAATGCGAAACAAATGGTTTAGCTTCAAATACTTGTGATATACATGATTTTGCTTCAACTGCATGCTGAACAAACGAGTTAGCTTCAAATCCATGCGAGAAACATGATTTAGCTTCAATTTAATGCGAAGTAGAAGGCTTAGCTTCAAATCCATGCCAATCAAACGGTGTAGCTTCAAATACTTGTGATATACATGGTTCAGCTTCAAGTGCATGCGAAATAAACGAGTTAGCTTCAAATCCATGCGAAACACATGATTTAGGTCCAAATCAATGCGAAGTAGAAGGCATAGCTACAAATCCATGGGAATCAAATGGTTTAGCTTCAAGTACTTGTGATATACATGATTTAGTTTCAACAGCATGCGAAACAAACGAGTTAGCTTCAAATTCATGCGAAACAAATGATTTCGCTTCAAACCAATGCGAAGTAGAAGGGTTATCTTCGAATCCATGGGAAACAAATGGTTTAGCTTCAAACACTTCTGATATACATGATTTAGCTTCAACAGCATGCGAAACAAACGAGTTAGCTTCAAATCCATGCGAAACACATGATTTAGCTTCAAATCAATGCGAAGTGGAAGACTGATCTTTGAATCAATGCGAAACAAATGGTTTAGCTTCAAATACTTGTGATATACATGGTTCAGCTTCAAGTGCATGCGAAATAAACGAGTTAGCTTCAAATCCATGCGAAACACATGATTTAGGTCCAAATCAATGCGAAGCAGAAGGTTGATGTTCGAATCCATGCAAGACAAATGGTTTAGCTTCAAACACTTGTGATATACATGATTTAGCTTCAGCTGCATGCGAAACAAACGAGTTAGCTTCAAATCCATGCGAAACACATGATTTATCTTCAAATCAATGCGAGGTAGAAGGCTTAGCTTCAAATCCATGCGAATCGAACGATTTAGCTTCAAATACTTGTGATATACTTGATTTATATTCAAGTGCATGCGAAACAAACGAGATAGCTTCAGATCCATGCGAAACATATGATTTAACATCAAATCAATGCGAAGTAGAAGTCATACCTTCAGATCCATGGGAATTAAATGGTTTAGCTTCAAATACTTGTGATATACATGATTTAGCTTCAACTATATGCGAAACACACGATTTAGCTTCAAATCCATGCGCAACACATGATTTAGCTTCAAATGAATGCGAAGTAGAAGGATTATCTTTGAATCCATGCGAAACAAATGGTTTAGCTTCAAACACTTGTGATATACATGATTTTGCTTCAACTGCATGCTGAACAAACGAGTTAGCTTCAAATCCATGCGAAACACATGATTTAGCTTCAAATCAATGCGAAGAAGAGGGGTGATCTTCGAATCCATGCTAATCAAATGGTACATATTCAAATACTTGTGATATACATGATTTAGCTTCAACAGCATGCCAAACAAACGAGTTAGCTTCAAATCCAAGCTAAGCATATGATTTCGTTTCAAATCAATGCGAAGTAGAAGGCTGATCTCCGAATCCACACGAAACAGATTGTTTAGATTCAAATACTTGTGATATACATGATTTAGCTTCAACAGCATGCGAAACAAACGTGTTAGCATCAAATCCGTGCGAAACACATGATTTAGCTTCAATTTAATGCGAAGTAGAAGGCTTAGCTTCAAATCCATGCCAATCAAACGGTTTAGCTTCAAATACTTGTGATATACATGGTTCAGCTTCAAGTGCATGCGAAATAAACGAGATAGCTTCAAATCCATGCGAAACACATGATTTAGGTCCAAATCAATGCGAAGCAGAAGGCTGATTTTCGAATTCATGCGAAACAAAGGTTTTGCTTCAAATACTTGTGATATACATGATTTAGCTTCAACTGCATGCGAAACAAACGAGTTAGCTTCAAATCCATGCGAAACACATGATTTAGCTTCAAATCAATGCGAAGTAGAACGATTATCTTCGAATCCATGCAAAACAAATGGTTTAGCTTCAAACACTTGTGATATACATTATTTAGCTTCAGCTGCATGCGAAACAAACTAGTTAGCTTTAAACCCATGCGAAACACATGATTTAACTCCAAATCTATGCGAAGTAGAAGGCTTTGCTTCAAATCCATGCGAAAAAACATGATTTAGCTTCAAATCAATGCGAAGTAGAAGGGTTATCTTCGAATTCATGCGAAACAAATGATTTAGCTTCAAACACTTGTGATATACATGATTTAGCTTCAACAGCATGCGAAACTAACGAGTTAGCTTCAAATCCATGCGAAATACATGATTTTGCTTCAAATCAATGCGAAGAAGAATGCATAGCTTCAAATCCATGGGAATCAAATGGTTTATCTTCAAATACTTGTGGTATGCATGACTTATATTCAACTGCATGCGAAACAACGAGTTAGCTTCAAATCCACGCGAAGCACATGATTTAAATTCAAATCAATGCGAACTTGATGGGTTATCATCAAATCCGTGCCAAACAAATGGTTTTGCTTCAAATACTTGTGATATACTTGATTTAGCTTCAACAGCATGCGAAACAAACGAGTTAGCTTCAAATCCATACGAAACATATGATTTAACATCAAATCAATGCGAAGCAGAAGGCCGATGTTCGAATCCATGCGAAACAAATGGTTTAGCTTCAAATACTTGTGATATACATGATTTAGCTTCAACTGCATGCGAAACAAACGAGTTAGCTTCAAATCCTTGCGAAACACATGATTATCTTCAAATCAATGCGAAGAAGAGTGGTGATCTTCGAATCCATGCTAATCAAATGGTCCATATTCAAATACTTGCGATATACATGATTTAGCTTCAACAGCATGCGAAACAAACGAGTTAGCTGTAAATCCCTGCGAAAACACATGATTTAGCTCCAAATCAATGCGAAGTAGAAGGCATAGATACAAATCCATGGGAATCAAATGGTTTAGCTTCAAATACTTGTGATATACATGATTTAGTTTCAACAGCATGCGAAACAAACGAGTTAGCTTCAAATCCATGCGAAACAAATGATTTAGCTTCAAACCAATGCGAAGTAGAAGGGTTATCTTCGAATCCATGGAAACAAATGGTTTAGCTTACAAACACTTGTGATATACATGATTTAGCTTCAACAGCATGCGAAACAAACGAGTTAGCTGTAAATCCCTGCGAAACACATGATTTAGCTCCAAATCAATGCGAAGTAGAAGGCATAGATACAAATCCATGGGAATCAAATGGTTTAGCTTCAAATACTTGTGATATACATGATTTTAGTTTCAACAGCATGCGAAACAAACGAGTTAGCTTCAAATCCATGCGAAACAAAAGATTTAGTTTCAAACCAATGCGAAGTAGAAGGGTTATCTTCGAATCCATGGGAAACAAATGGTTTAGCTTCAAACACTTGTGATATACATGATTTAGCTTCAACAGCATGCGAAACAAACGAGTTAGCTTCAAATCCATGCGAAACACATGATTTAGCTTCAAACCAATGCGAAGAAGAAGGATTATCTTCGAATCCATGCGAATCAAACGGTTTAGCTTCAAATACTTGTGATATACTTGATTTATATTCAAGTGCATGCGAAACAAACGAGTTAGCTTCAAATCCAACCGAAAATATGATATAGCATCAAGTCAACGCGAAGATGAAGCTTAGCTTCAAATCCATGCGAAACAAATCGTTTAGCTTCAAATACTTGTGATATACATGATTTAGCTTCAACTGCATGCGAAACAAACGAGTTAGCTTCAAATCCTTGCGAAACACATGATTTAGATCCAGATCAATGCGAAGTAGAAGGCATAGCTTCAAATCTATGGGAATCAAATGGTTTAGCTTCAAATACTTGTGATATACATGATTTAGCTTCAACAGCATGCGAAACAAACGTGTTAGCTTCAAATCCGTGCGAAACACATGATTTAGCTTCAATTTAATGCGAAGTAGAAGGCTTAGCTTCAAATCCATGCCAATCAAACGGTTTAGCTTCAAATACTTGTGATATACATGGTTCAGCTTCAAGTGCATGCGAAATAAACGAGTTAGCTTCAAATCCATGCGAAACACATGATTTAGCTTCAAACCAATGCGAAGAAGAAGGATTATCTTCGAATCCATGCGAAACAAATGGTTTAGCTTCAAACACTTGTGATATACAAGATTTAGCTTCAACAGCATGCGAAACAAACGAGTTAGCTTCAAAAACCATGCGAAACACATGATGTAGCTTCAAATCGATGCGAAGTAGAAGGCTTATCTACGAATCCTTGCGAAACAAATGGTTTAGCTGCAAATACTTGTGATATACATGATTCAGCATCAGCTGCATGCGAAACAAACGAGTTAGCTTCAAATCCATGCGAAACACATGATTTAGCTTCAAATCAATGCGAAGAAGAGGGGTGATCTCCGAATCCATGCTAATCAAATGGTTTCATATTCAACTACTTGTGATATACATGATTTAGCTTCAACAGCATGCGAAACAAACGAGTTAGCTTCAAATCATTGCGAAACACATGATTTAGATCCAGATCAATGCGAAGTAGAAGGCATAGCTTCAAATCCATGGGAATCAAATGGTTTAGCTTCAAATACTTGTGATATACATGATTTAGCTTCAACAGCATGCGAAACAAACGAGTTAGCTTCAAATCCAAGCGAAACACATGATTAGCTCCAAATCAATGCGAAGTAGAAGGCATAGCTTGAAATCCATGGGAATCAAATGGTTTATCTTCAAATACTTGTGATATACATGACTTATCTTCAAATGCATGCGAAACAAACGAGTTAGCTTCAAATCCATGCGAAACACATGATTTAAATTCAAATCAATGCGAACTAGAAGGGTTATCATCAAATCCGTGCGAATCAAATGGTTTTTGCTTCAAATACTTGTGATATACATGGTTCAGCTTCAAGTGCATGCGAAACAAACGAGCTAGCTTCAAATCCAACCGAAAATATGATATAGCATCAAGTCAACGCGAAGATGAAGGCTTAGCTTCAAATCCATGCGAAACAAATGGTTTAGCTTCAAATACTTGTGTTATACATGATTTAGCTTCAACAGCATGCGAAACAAACGAGTTAGCTTCAAATCCAAGCGAAGCATATGATTGCGTTTCAAATCAATGCGAAGTAGAAGTCTGATCTCCGAATCCACACGAAAACAGATTGTTTAGTTTCAAATATTTGTGATATACATGATTTAGCTTCAACTGCATGCGAAACAAAGGAGTTAGCTTCTAATCCATGCGCAACACATGATTTAGCTTCAAATCAATGCGAAGTAGAAGGGTTATCATCGAATCCATGCGAAAGAAATGGTTTAGCTTCAAACACTTGTGATATACATGATTTAGCTTCAACTGCATGCGAAACATCGAGTTGGCTTTAAATCCATGCGAATACATGATTTAACTCCAAATCAATGCGAAGTAGAAGGGTTATCATCGAATCCATGCGAAACAAATGGTTTAGCTTCAAACACTTGTGATATACATGATTTAGCTTCAACTGCATGCGAAACAACGAGTTAGCTTTAAACCCATGCGAAACACATGATTTAACTCCAAATCAATGCGAAGTAGAAGGCTTTGCTTCACATCCATGCGAAACACATGATTTAGCTTCATTTTAATGCGAAGTAGAAAGCTTAGCTTCAAATCCATGCGAATCAAACGGTTTAGCTTCAAATACTTGTGATATACTTGATTTATATTCAAGTGCATGCGAAACAAACGAGTTAGCTTTAAATCCATGCGAAACACATGATTTAGCTCCAAATCAATGCGAAGTAGGAGGCTTATCTTCAAATCCATGCGAAACAAATCGTTTAGCTTCAAATACTTGTGATATACATGATTCAGCATCAGCTGCATGCGAAACAAACGAGTTAGCTTCAAAATCCATGCGAAACACATGATTTAGCTACAAATCAATTCGAAGTAGAATTCATAGCTTCAAATCAATGCGAATCGAATGGTCCAGCTTCAAATACTTGTGATATACATGATTTAGCTTCAACTGCATGCGAAACAAACGAGTTAGCTTCAAATCCAAGCGAAACACATGATTTAGCATCAAATACAATGCGAAGTAGAAGGCATAGCTTGAAATCCATGGGAATCAAATGGTTTATCTTCAAATACTTGTGATATACATGACTTATCTTCAAATGCATGCGAAACAAACGAGTTAGCTTCAAATCCCTGCGAAACACATGATTTAAATTCAAATCAATGCGAACTAGAAGGGTTATCATCAAATCCGTGCGAATCAAATGGTTTTGCTTCAAATACTTGTGATATACTTGATTTAGCTTCAACAGCATGCGAAACAAATGAGTTAGCTTCAAATCCATGCGAAACACATGATTTTAGCTTCAATTTAATGCGAAGTAGAAGGCTTAGCTTCAAATCCATGCCAATCAAACGGTTTAGCTTCAAATTACTTGTGATATACATGTTCAGCTTCAAGTGCATGCGAAACAAACGAGCTAGCTTCAAATCCAACCGAAAATATGATATAGCATCAAGTCAACGCGAAGATGAAGGCTTAGCTTCAAATCCATGCGAAACAAATGGTTTAGCTTCAAATACTTGTGTTATACATGATTTAGCTTCAACAGCATGCGAAACAAACGAGTTAGCTTCAAATCCAAGCGAAGCATATGATTGCGTTTCAAATCAATGCGAAGTAGAAGTCTGATCTCCGAATCCACACGAAACAGATTGTTTAGTTTCAAATACTTGTGATATACGTGATTTGGGTTCAACAGCATGCGAAACAAACGTGTTAGCTTCAAATCCATGCGAAACACATGATTTAGCTTCAATTCAATGCGAAGTAGAAAGCTTAGCTTCAAATCCATGCGAATCAAACGGTTTAGCTTCAAATACTTGTGATATACTTGATTTATATTCAAGTGCATGCGAAACAAACGAGTTAGCTTCTAATCCATGCGCAACACATGATTTAGCTTCAAATCAATGCGAAGTAGAAGGGTTATCATCGAATCCATGCGAAACAAATGGTTTAGCTTCAAACACTTGTGATATACATGATTTAGCTTCAACTGCATGCGAAACATCGAGTTGGCTTTAAATCCATGCGAATACATGATTTAACTCCAAATCAATGCGAAGTAGAAGGGTTATCATCGAATCCATGCGAAACAAATGGTTTAGCTTCAAACACTTGTGATATACATGATTTAGCTTCAACTGCATGCGAAACAACGAGTTAGCTTTAAACCCATGCGAAACACATGATTTAACTCCAAATCAATGGCGAAGTAGAACGCTTTGCTTCACATCCATGCGAAACACATGATTTAGATTCAAATTCATTCGAAACACATGGTTTAGCTTAATATTCATTCGAAACAAATGGTGCAGCTTCAAATAATTTTGACATACATGATTTAGCTTCAAATGCAGGCGAAACAAACAAGTTAGCTTCAAATCCAAGCGAAACACATAACTTATCTTCTAACCAACGCGAAGCAGAAGGCTTATCTTCAAATCCATGCGAAACAAATGGTTTAGCTTCAAATACTGGTGATATACATGATTTAGATTCAACTGCATGCGATATAAACGAGTTAGCTTCAAATCCATGCGAAACACATGATTTAGCTTCAAATCAATGCGAAGTAGGAGGCTTATCTTCGATCCCATGCGATACAAATGGTTTAGCTTCAAATACTTGTGATATACATGATTTAGCTTCAACAGCATGCGAAACAAACGAGTTACCTTAAAATCCATGCGGAACACATGATTTAGCATCAAATCAATGCGAAGTAGAAGGCTGATCTTCGAATCCATGCGTAACGTATGATATAGCTTCAAATACTTGTGATATACATGATTTAGCTCCAACAGCATGCGAAGCAAACGAGTTAGCTTCAAATCCATGCGAAACACATGATTTAGATTAAAATCAATGCGAAGTAGAAGGCTTATCTTCGAATCCATGCGAAACAAATGGTTTAGCTTCAAATACTTGTGATATACATGATTTAGCTTCAACTGCATGCGATACAAACGAGTTAGCTTAAAATCCATGCGGAACACATGATTTAGCTTCAAATCAATGCGAAGTAGAAGGCTGATCTTCGAATCCATGCGAAGCAAATGGTTTAGCTTCAAATACTTTTGACACACTTGATTTAGCTTCAACAGCATGCGAGACAAACGAGTTAGCTTCAAATCCAAGCGAAACACATGATTTATCTTCAAATCAATGCGAATTAGAAGGGTTATCTTGGAATGCATGCGAAACGTATGATATAGCTTCAAATACTTGTGGTATACATGATTTAGCTTCAACAGCATGCGAAACAAACGAGTTAGCTTCAAATCCATTCGAAACACATGATTTAGCATCAAATCAATGCGAAGAAGAAGGCTGATCTTCGAATCCATGCGTAACAAATGGTTTAGCTGCAAATACTTGTGATATACATGATTTAGCTTCAACAGCATGCGAAACAAACGAGTTAGCTTCAAATCCATGCGAAACACATGATTTAGATTCAAATCAATGCGAATTAGAAGGGTTATCTTGGAATCCATGCGAAACGTATGATATAGCTTCAAATACTTGTGATATACATGATTTAGCTCCAACAGCATGCGAAACAAACGAGTTAGCTTCAAATCCATGCGAAACACATGATTTAGATTAAAATCAATGCGAAGTAGAAGGCTTATCTTCGAATCCATGCGAAACAAATGGTTTAGCTTCAAATACTTGTGATATACATGATTTAGCTTCAACTGCATGCGATACAAACGAGTTAGCTTAAAATCCATGCGGAACACATGATTTAGCTTCAAATCAATGCGAAGTAGAAGGCTGATCTTCGAATCCATGCGAAGCAAATGGTTTAGCTTCAAATACTTTTGATACACGTGATTTAGCTTCAACAGCATGCGAAACAAACGAGTTAGCTTCAAATCCAAGCGAAACACATGATTTATCTTCAAATCAATGCGAATTAGAAGGGTTATCTTGGAATGCATGCGAAACGTATGATATAGCTTCAAATACTTGTGGTATACATGATTTAGCTTCAACAGCATGCGAAACAGACGAGTTAGCTTCAAATCCATGCGAAACACATGATTTAGCATCAAATCAATGCGAAGTAGAAAGCTGATCTTCGAATCCATGCGAAGCAAATGGTTTAGCTTCAAATACTTGTGATATACATGATTTAGCTTCAACTGCATGCGAAACAAACGAGTTAGCTTAAAATCCATGCGGAACACATGATTTTGCATCAAATCAATGCGAATTAGAAGGGTTATCGTCGAATTCATGCGAAACAAATGATATAGCTTCAAATACTTGTGATATACATGATTTAGCTTCAACAGCATCCGAAACAAACGAGTTAGATTCAAATCCATGCGAAACACATGATTTAGATTCAAATCAATGCGAAGTAGAAGGCTTATCGTCGAATCCATGCGGAACACATGATTTAGCTTCAAATCAATGCGAAGTAGAAGGCTGATCTTCGAATCCATGCGAAGCAAATGGTTTAGCTTCAAATACTTTTGATACACTTGATTTAGCTTCAACAGCATGCGAAACAAACGAGTTAGCTTCAAATCCAAGCGAAACACATGATTTATCTTCAAATCAATGCGAATTAGAAGGGTTATCTTGGAATGCATGCGAAACGTATGATATAGCTTCAAATACTTGTGATATACATGATTTAGCTTCAACAGCATGCGAAACAGACGAGTTAGCTTCAAATCCATGCGAAACACATGATTTAGCATCAATCAATGCGAAGTAGAAGGCTGATCTTCGAATCCATGCGAAGCAAATGGTTTAGCTTCAAATACTTGTGATATACATGATTTAGCTTCAACTGCATGCGAAACAAACGAGTTAGCTTCAAATCCATGCGAAACACATGATTTAGATTAAAATCAATGCGAAGTAGAAGGCTGATCTTCGAATCCATGCGAAACGTATGATATAGCTTCAAATACTTGTGATATACATGATTTAGCTTCAACAGCATGCGAAACAAACGAGTTAGCTTCAAATCCATGCGAAACACATGATTTAGATTAAAATCAATGCGAAGTAGAAGGATTATCTTCGAATCCATGCGAAACAAATGGTTTAGCTTCAAATACTTGTGATATACATGATTTAGCTTCAACTGCATGCGATACAAACGAGTTAGCTTAAAATCCATGCGGAACACATGATTTAGCTTCAAATCAATGCGAAGTAGAAGGCTGATCTTCGAATCCATGCGAAGCAAATGGTTTAGCTTCAAATACTTTTGATACACTTGATTTAGCTTCAACAGCATGCGAAACAAACGAGTTAGCTTCAAATCCATTCGAAACACATGATTTAGCATCAAATCAATGCGAAGTAGAAGGCTGATCTTCGAATCCATGCGTAACAAATAGTTTAGCTGCAAATACTTGTGATATACACGATTTAGCTTCAACAGCATGCGAAACAAACGAGTTAGCTTCAAATCCATGCGAAACACATGATTTAGATTCAAATCAATGCGAATTAGAAGGGTTATCTTGGAATCCATGCGAAACGTATGATATAGCTTCAAATACTTGTGATATACATGATTTAGCTTCAACAGCATGCGAAACAAACGAGTTAGCTTCAAATCCTTGCGAAACACATGATTTAGCTTCAAATCAATGCGAAGTAGAAGGCTGATCTTCGAATCCATGCGAAACGATAGTTTAGCTTCAATACTTGTGATATACATGATTCAGCATCACTGCATGCGAAACAAACGAGTTAGCTTTAAATCCATGCGAAACACATGATTTAGATTAAAATCAATGCGAAGTAGAAGGCTTATCTTCGAATCCATGCGAAACAAATGGTTTAGCTTCAAATACTTGTGATATAAATGATTTAGCTACAACTGCATGCGAAAAAAACGAGTTAGCTTTAAAACAAGCGAAACACATGATTTAGCCTCAATCAATGCGAAGTAGAAGGCTTAGCATCGATTAAATGCGAAACAAATGGTTTAGCTTCAAATACTTGTGATATATATGATTTAGCTTCTACAGCATGCGAAACAAACGAGTTAGCTTCAAATCCATGCGGAACACATGATTTAGCTTCAAAATCAATGCGAATTAGAAGGGTTATCTTCGAATCCATGCGCAACAATGATATAGCTTCAAATACTTGTGATATACATGATTTAACTTCAGCAGCATCCGAAACAAACGAGTTAGATTCAAATCCATGCGAAACACATGATTTAGCTTCAAATCAATGCGAAGAAGTAGGCATATCTTCGAATCCATGCGAAACAAATGGATTAGCTTCTTATACTTGTGATGTACATGATTTAGCTACAACAGCATGCGAAATAAACGAGTTAGCTTCAAATCCATGCGAAACGCATGATTTAGCTTCAAATCAATGCGAATTAGAAGGGTTATCTTGGAATCCATGCGAAACGTATGATATAGCTTCAAATACTTGTGGTATACATGATTTAGCTTCAAAAGCAT
This sequence comes from Megalopta genalis, assembly GCF_051020955.1. NCBI lineage: Eukaryota > Metazoa > Arthropoda > Insecta > Hymenoptera > Halictidae > Megalopta > Megalopta genalis. The sequence continues at coordinate 525,354 of NW_027476158.1, forward strand.
GCGAAACAAACGAGTTAGCTTCAAATCCATGCGAAACACATGATTTAGCATCAAATCAATGCGAAGTAGAAGGCTGATCTTCGAATCCATGCGAAGCAAAATGGTGTAGCTTCAAATACTTGTGATATACATGATTTAGCTTTAACAGCATGCGAAACAAATGAGTTATATTCAAATCCAAGCGAAACACATGATTTATCGTCAAATCAATGCGAATTAGAAGGGTTATCTTGGAATGCATGCGAAACGTATGATATAGGCTTCAAATACTTGTGATATACATGATTTAGCTTCAACAGCATGCGAAACAAACGAGTTAGCTTCAAATCCATGCGAAACACATGATTTAGCATCAAATCAATGCGAAGTAGAAGGGCTGATCTTCGAATCCATGCGAAGCAAATGGTTTAGCTTCAAATACTTGTGATATACATGATTTAGCTTCAAAACCGAGCGAAACACATGATTTAGCCTCAAATCAATGCGAAGTGGAAGGCTTATCTTCGAATCCATGCGAAACGAATAGTTTAGCTTCAAATACTTGTGATATACATGATTCAGCTTCAACTGCATGCGAAACAAACGAGTTAGCTTAAAATCCATGCGGAACACATGATTTAGCTTCAAATCAATGCGAAGTAGAAGGCTGATCTTCGAATCCATGCGAAGCAAATGGTTTAGCTTCAAATACTTTTGATACACTTGAGTTAGCTTCAACAGCATGCGAAACAAACGAGTTAGCTTCAAATCCTTGCGAAACACATGATTTTGCATCAAATCAATGCGAAGTGGAAGACTTATCTTCGAATCCATGCGAAACGAATAGTTTAGCTTCAAATACTTGTGTTATACATGATTCAGCTTCAACTGCATGCGAAACAAACGAGTTAGCTGTAAATCCATGCGAAACACATGATTTAGATTAAAATCAATGCGAAGTAGAAGGCTTATCTTCGAATCCATGCGAAACAAATGGTTTAGCTTCAAATACTTGTGAAATACATGATTTAGCTACAACTGCATGCGAAAAAAACGAGTTAGCTTTAAAACCAAGCGAAACACATGATTTAGCCTCAAATCAATGCGAAGTAGAAGGCTTAGCATCGATTAAATGCGAAACAAATGGTTTAGCTTCAAATACTTGTGATATACATGATTTAGCTACAACTGCATGCGAAACAAACGAGTTAGCTTCAAATCCATGCGAAACACATGATTTAGCTTCAAATGAATGCGAAGTAGGAGGCTTATCTTCGAATCCATGCGAAAGAAACGGATTAGCTTCTTATACTTGTGATATACATGATTTAGCTTCAACGGAATGCGAAATAAACGAGTTAGATTCAAATCCATGCGAAACACATGATTTAGCTTCAAATCAATGAGAAGTAGAAGGCTGATCTTCGAATAAATGCGTAACAAATGGTTTAGCTGCAAATACTTGTGATTACATGATTTAGCTTCAACAGCATGCGAAATAAACGAGTTAGCTTCAAATCCATGCGAAACACATGATTTAGATTCAAATCAATGCGAATTAGAAGGGTTATCTTGGAATCCATGCGAAACGTATGATATAGCTTCTTATACTTGTGATATACATGATTTAGCTTCAACAGCATGCGAAATAAACGAGTTAGATTCAAATCCATGCGAAACACATGATTTAGCTTCAAATCAATGCGAAGTAGAAGGGTTATCTTCGTATCGATGCGAAACAAATGGTTTAGCTGCAAATACTTGTGATATACGTGATTTAGCTTCAACTGTATGCGAAACAAACGAGTTAACTTCGAATCCATGCGAAACGAATAGTTTAGCTTCAAATACTTGTGATATACATGATTCAGCTTCAACTGCACGCGAAACAAACGAGTTAACTTCGAATCCATGCGAAACGAATAGTTTAGCTTCAAATACTTGTGATATACATGATTCAGCTTCAACTGCATGCGAAACAAACGAGTTAGCTTTAAATCCATGCGAAACACATGATTTAGATTAAAATCAATGCGAAGTAGAAGGCTTATCTTCGAATCCATGCGAAACAAATGGTTTAGCTTCAAATACTTGTGATATACATGATTTAGCTACAACTGCATGCGAAAAAAACGAGTTAGCTTCAAAACCAAGCGAAACACATGATTTAGCCTCAAATCAATGCGAAGTAGAAGGCTTAGCTTCGAATAAATGCGAAACAAATGGTTTAGCTTCAAATACTTGTGATATGTATGATTTAGCTTCAACAGCATGCGATGCAAACGAGTTAGCTTCAAACCCATGCGAAACACATGACTTAGCATCTAATCAATGCGAAGTAGAAGGCTAATCTTCGAATCCATGCGAAACACATGATATAGCTTCAAATACTTGTGATATACATGATTTAGTTTCAACAGCGTGCGAAACAAACGAGTTAGATTCAAATCCATGCGAAACACATGATTTTGCTTCAAATCAATGCGAAGTAGAAGGCTTATCTACGAATCCATGCGAAACAACTGGATTAGCTTCATATACTTGTGATATACATGATTTAGCTTCAACAGCATGCGAAATAAACGAGTTAGATTCAAATCCATGCGAAACACATGAGTTAGCTTCAAATCAATGCGAAGTGCAAGGCTTATCTTCGAATCCATGCGAAGCAAATGGTTTAGCTTCAAATACTTGTGATATAAATGATTTAGTTTCAACAGCATGCGAAACAAACGAGTTAGATTCAAATTCATGCTAAACACATGATTTAGCTTCAAATCAATGCGAAGTAGAAGGGTTATCTTGGAATCCATGCGAAACGTATGATATAGCTTCAAATACTTGTGATATACATGATTTAGCTTCAACAGCATGCGAAACAAACGAGTTAGCTTGAAATCCATGCGAAACACGTGATTTAGCATCAAATCAATGCGAAGTGGAAGGCTTATCTTCGAATCCATGCGAAACGAATAGTTTAGCTTCAAATACTTGTGATATACATGATTCAGCTTCAACTGCATGCGAAACAAACGAGTTAGCTTAAAATCCATGCGGAACACATGATTTAGCTTCAAATCAATGCGAAGTAGAAGGCTGATCTTCGAATCCATGCGAAGCAAATGGTTTAGCTTCAAATACTTTTGATACACTTGATTTAGCTTCAACAGCATGCGAAACAAACGAGTTAGCTTCAAATCCAAGCGAAACACATGATTTATCTTCAAATCAATGCGAATTAGAAGGGTTATCTTGGAATGCATGCGAAACGTATGATATAGCTTCAAATACTTGTGATATACATGATTTAGCTTCAACAGCATGCGAAACAGACGAGTTAGCTTCAAATCCATGCGAAACACATGATTTAGCATCAAATCAATGCGAAGTGGAAGGCTTATCTTCGAATCCATGCGAAACGAATAGTTTAGCTTCAAATACTTGTGATATACATGATTCAGCTTCAACTGCATGCGAAACAAACGAGTTAGCTTAAAATCCATGCGGAACACATGATTTAGCTTCAAATCAATGCGAAGTAGAAGGCTGATCTTCGAATCCATGCGAAGCAAATGGTTTAGCTTCAAATACTTTTGATACACTTGAGTTAGCTTCAACAGCATGCGAAACAAACGAGTTAGCTTCAAATCCTTGCGAAACACATGATTTTGCATCAAATCAATGCGAAGTGGAAGACTTATCTTCGAATCCATGCGAAACGAATAGTTTAGCTTCAAATACTTGTGTTATACATGATTCAGCTTCAACTGCATGCGAAACAAACGAGTTAGCTGTAAATCCATGCGAAACACATGATTTAGATTAAAATCAATGCGAAGTAGAAGGCTTATCTTCGAATCCATGCGAAACAAATGGTTTAGCTTCAAATACTTGTGAAATACATGATTTAGCTACAACTGCATGCGAAAAAAACGAGTTAGCTTTAAAACCAAGCGAAACACATGATTTAGCCTCAAATCAATGCGAAGTAGAAGGCTTAGCATCGATTAAATGCGAAACAAATGGTTTAGCTTCAAATACTTGTGATATACATGATTTAGCTACAACTGCATGCGAAACAAACGAGTTAGATTCAAATCCATGCGAAACACATGATTTTGCTTCAAATCAATGCGAAGTAGAAGGCTTATCTACGAATCCATGCGAAACAACTGGATTAGCTTCATATACTTGTGATATACATGATTTAGCTTCAACAGCATGCGAAATAAACGAGTTAGATTCAAATCCATGCGAAACACATGAGTTAGCTTCAAATCAATGCGAAGTGCAAGGCTTATCTTCGAATCCATGCGAAGCAAATGGTTTAGCTTCAAATACTTGTGATATAAATGATTTAGTTTCAACAGCATGCGAAACAAACGAGTTAGATTCAAATTCATGCTAAACACATGATTTAGCTTCAAATCAATGCGAAGTAGAAGGGTTATCTTGGAATCCATGCGAAACGTATGATATAGCTTCAAATACTTGTGATATACATGATTTAGCTTCAACAGCATGCGAAACAAACGAGTTAGCTTGAAATCCATGCGAAACACGTGATTTAGCATCAAATCAATGCGAAGTGGAAGGCTTATCTTCGAATCCATGCGAAACGAATAGTTTAGCTTCAAATACTTGTGATATACATGATTCAGCTTCAACTGCATGCGAAACAAACGAGTTAGCTTAAAATCCATGCGGAACACATGATTTAGCTTCAAATCAATGCGAAGTAGAAGGCTGATCTTCGAATCCATGCGAAGCAAATGGTTTAGCTTCAAATACTTTTGATACACTTGATTTAGCTTCAACAGCATGCGAAACAAACGAGTTAGCTTCAAATCCAAGCGAAACACATGATTTATCTTCAAATCAATGCGAATTAGAAGGGTTATCTTGGAATGCATGCGAAACGTATGATATAGCTTCAAATACTTGTGATATACATGATTTAGCTTCAACAGCATGCGAAACAGACGAGTTAGCTTCAAATCCATGCGAAACACATGATTTAGCATCAAATCAATGCGAAGTGGAAGGCTTATCTTCGAATCCATGCGAAACGAATAGTTTAGCTTCAAATACTTGTGATATACATGATTCAGCTTCAACTGCATGCGAAACAAACGAGTTAGCTTAAAATCCATGCGGAACACATGATTTAGCTTCAAATCAATGCGAAGTAGAAGGCTGATCTTCGAATCCATGCGAAGCAAATGGTTTAGCTTCAAATACTTTTGATACACTTGAGTTAGCTTCAACAGCATGCGAAACAAACGAGTTAGCTTCAAATCCTTGCGAAACACATGATTTTGCATCAAATCAATGCGAAGTGGAAGACTTATCTTCGAATCCATGCGAAACGAATAGTTTAGCTTCAAATACTTGTGTTATACATGATTCAGCTTCAACTGCATGCGAAACAAACGAGTTAGCTGTAAATCCATGCGAAACACATGATTTAGATTAAAATCAATGCGAAGTAGAAGGCTTATCTTCGAATCCATGCGAAACAAATGGTTTAGCTTCAAATACTTGTGAAATACATGATTTAGCTACAACTGCATGCGAAAAAAACGAGTTAGCTTTAAAACCAAGCGAAACACATGATTTAGCCTCAAATCAATGCGAAGTAGAAGGCTTAGCATCGATTAAATGCGAAACAAATGGTTTAGCTTCAAATACTTGTGATATACATGATTTAGCTACAACTGCATGCGAAACAAACGAGTTAGCTTCAAATCATGCGAAACACATGATTTAGCTTCAAATGAATGCGAAGTAGGAGGCTTATCTTCGAATCCATGCGAAAGAAACGGATTAGCTTCTTATACTTGTGATATACATGATTTAGCTTCAACGGAATGCGAAATAAACGAGTTAGATTCAAATCCATGCGAAACACATGATTTAGCTTCAAATCAATGAGAAGTAGAAGGCTGATCTTCGAATAAATGCGTAACAAAATGGTTTAGCTGCAAATACTTGTGATTACATGATTTAGCTTCAACAGCATGCGAAATAAACGAGTTAGCTTCAAATCCATGCGAAACACATGATTTAGATTCAAATCAATGCGAATTAGAAGGGTTATCTTGGAATCCATGCGAAACGTATGATATAGCTTCATATACTTGTGATATACATGATTTAGCTTCAACAGCATGCGAAATAAACGAGTTAGATTCAAATCCATGCGAAACACATGATTTAGCTTCAAATCAATGCGAAGTAGAAGGGTTATCTTCGTATCGATGCGAAACAAATGGTTTAGCTGCAAATACTTGTGATATACGTGATTTAGCTTCAACTGTATGCGAAACAAACGAGTTAACTTCGAATCCATGCGAAACGAATAGTTTAGCTTCAAATACTTGTGATATACATGATTCAGCTTCAACTGCACGCGAAACAAACGAGTTAACTTCGAATCCATGCGAAACGAATAGTTTAGCTTCAAATACTTGTGATATACATGATTCAGCTTCAACTGCATGCGAAACAAACGAGTTAGCTTTAAATCCATGCGAAACACATGATTTAGATTAAAATCAATGCGAAGTAGAAGGCTTATCTTCGAATCCATGCGAAACAAATGGTTTAGCTTCAAATACTTGTGATATACATGATTTAGCTACAACTGCATGCGAAAAAAACGAGTTAGCTTCAAACCAAGCGAAACACATGATTTAGCCTCAAATCAATGCGAAGTAGAAGGCTTAGCTTCGAATAAATGCGAAACAAATGGTTTAGCTTCAAATACTTGTGATATGTATGATTTAGCTTCAACAGCATGCGATGCAAACGAGTTAGCTTCAAACCCATGCGAAACACATGACTTAGCATCTAATCAATGCGAAGTAGAAGGCTAATCTTCGAATCCATGCGAAACACATGATATAGCTTCAAATACTTGTGATATACATGATTTAGTTTCAACAGCGTGCGAAACAAACGAGTTAGATTCAAATCCATGCGAAACACATGATTTTGCTTCAAATCAATGCGAAGTAGAAGGCTTATCTACGAATCCATGCGAAACAACTGGATTAGCTTCATATACTTGTGATATACATGATTTAGCTTCAACAGCATGCGAAATAAACGAGTTAGATTCAAATCCATGCGAAACACATGAGTTAGCTTCAAATCAATGCGAAGTGCAAGCTTATCTTCGAATCCATGCGAAGCAAATGGTTTAGCTTCAAATACTTGTGATATAAATGATTTAGTTTCAACAGCATGCGAAACAAACGAGTTAGATTCAAATTCATGCTAAACACATGATTTAGCTTCAAATCAATGCGAAGTAGAAGGGTTATCTTCGTATCGATGCGAAACAAATGGTTTAGCTGCAAATACTTGTGATATACGTGATTTAGCTTCAACTGTATGCGAAACAAACGAGTTAGCTTCAAATCCATGCGAAACACATGATTTAGCTTCAAATCAATGCGAAGTAGAAGGGTTATCTTGGAATCCATGCGAAACGTATGATATAGCTTCAAATACTTGTGATATACATGATTTAGCTTCAACAGCATGCGAAACAAACGAGTTAGCTTGAAATCCATGCGAAACACGTGATTTAGCATCAAATCAATGCGAAGTGGAAGGCTTATCTTCGAATCCATGCGAAACGAATAGTTTAGCTTCAAATACTTGTGATATACATGATTCAGCTTCAACTGCATGCGAAACAAACGAGTTAGCTTAAAATCCATGCGGAACACATGATTTAGCTTCAAATCAATGCGAAGTAGAAGGCTGATCTTCGAATCCATGCGAAGCAAATGGTTTAGCTTCAAATACTTTTGATACACTTGATTTAGCTTCAACAGCATGCGAAACAAACGAGTTAGCTTCAAATCCAAGCGAAACACATGATTTATCTTCAATCAATGCGAATTAGAAGGGTTATCTTGGAATGCATGCGAAACGTATGATATAGCTTCAAATACTTGTGATATACATGATTTAGCTTCAACAGCATGCGAAACAGACGAGTTAGCTTCAAATCCATGCGAAACACATGATTTAGCATCAAATCAATGCGAAGTGGAAGGCTTATCTTCGAATCCATGCGAAACGAATAGTTTAGCTTCAAATACTTGTGATATACATGATTCAGCTTCAACTGCATGCGAAACAAACGAGTTAGCTTAAAATCCATGCGGAACACATGATTTAGCTTCAAATCAATGCGAAGTAGAAGGCTGATCTTCGAATCCATGCGAAGCAAATGGTTTAGCTTCAATACTTTTGATACACTTGAGTTAGCTTCAACAGCATGCGAAACAAACGAGTTAGCTTCAAATCCTTGCGAAACACATGATTTTGCATCAAATCAATGCGAAGTGGAAGACTTATCTTCGAATCCATGCGAAACGAATAGTTTAGCTTCAAATACTTGTGATATACATGATTCAGCATCAACTGCATGCGAAACAAACGAGTTAGCTTTAAATCCATGCGAAACACATGATTTAGATTAAAATCAATGCGAAGTAGAAGGCTTATCTTCGAATCCATGCGAAACAAATGGTTTAGCTTCAAATACTTGTGATATACATGATTTAGCTACAACTGCATGCGAAAAAAACGAGTTAGCTTTAAAACCAAGCGAAACACATGATTTAGCCTCAAATCAATGCGAAGTAGAAGGCTTAGCATCGATTAAATGCGAAACAAATGGTTTAGCTTCAAATACTTGTGATATATATGATTTAGCTTCTACAGCATGCGAAACAAACGAGTTAGCTTCAAATCCATGCGGAACACATGATTTAGCTTCAAATCAATGCGAATTAGAAGGGTTATCTTCGAATCCATGCGCAACAAATGATATAGCTTCAAATACTTGTGATATACATGATTTACTTCAACAGCATCCGAAACAAACGAGTTAGATTCAAATCCATGCGAAACACATGATTTAGCTTCAAATCAATGCGAAGAAGTAGGCATATCTTCGAATCCATGCGAAACAAATGGATTAGCTTCTTATACTTGTGATGTACATGATTTAGCTACAACAGCATGCGAAATAAACGAGTTAGCTTCAAATCCATGCGAAACGCATGATTTAGCTTCAAATCAATGCGAATTAGAAGGGTTATCTTGGAATCCATGCGAAACGTATGATATAGCTTCAAATACTTGGGTATACATGATTTAGCTTCAAAAGCATGCGAAACAAACGAGTTAGCTTCAAATCCATGCGAAACACATGATTTAGCATCAAATCAATGCGAAGTAGAAGGCTGATCTTCGAATCCATGCGAAGCAAATGGTGTAGCTTCAAATACTTGTGATATACATGATTTAGCTTTAACAGCATGCGAAACAAATGAGTTATATTCAAATCCAAGCGAAACACATGATTTATCTTCAAATCAATGCGAATTAGAAGGGTTATCTTGGAATGCATGCGAAACGTATGATATAGCTTCAAATACTTGTGATATACATGATTTAGCTTCAACAGCATGCGAAACAAACGAGTTAGCTTCAAATCCATGCGAAACACATGATTAGCATCAAATCAATGCGAAGTAGAAGGCTGATCTTCGAATCCATGCGAAGCAAATGGTTTAGCTTCAAATACTTGTGATATACATGATTTAGCTTCAAAACCGAGCGAAACACATGATTTAGCCTCAAATCAATGCGAAGTGGAAGGCTTATCTTCGAATCCATGCGAAACGAATAGTTTAGCTTCAAATACTTGTGATATACATGATTCAGCTTCAACTGCATGCGAAACAAACGAGTTAGCTTAAAATCCATGCGGAACACATGATTTAGCTTCAAATCAATGCGAAGTAGAAGGCTGATCTTCGAATCCATGCGAAGCAAATGGTTTAGCTTCAAATACTTTTGATACACTTGAGTTAGCTTCAACAGCATGCGAAACAAACGAGTTAGCTTCAAATCCTTGCGAAACACATGATTTTGCATCAAATCAATGCGAAGTGGAAGACTTATCTTCGAATCCATGCGAAACGAATAGTTTAGCTTCAAATACTTGTGTTATACATGATTCAGCTTCAACTGCATGCGAAACAAACGAGTTAGCTGTAAATCCATGCGAAACACATGATTTAGATTAAAATCAATGCGAAGTAGAAGGCTTATCTTCGAATCCATGCGAAACAAATGGTTTAGCTTCAAATACTTGTGAAATACATGATTTAGCTACAACTGCATGCGAAAAAAACGAGTTAGCTTTAAAACCAAGCGAAACACATGATTTAGCCTCAATCAATGCGAAGTAGAAGGCTTAGCATCGATTAAATGCGAAACAAATGGTTTAGCTTCAAATACTTGTGATATACATGATTTAGCTACAACTGCATGCGAAACAAACGAGTTAGCTTCAAATCCATGCGAAACACATGATTTAGCTTCAATGAATGCGAAGTAGGAGGCTTATCTTCGAATCCATGCGAAAGAAACGGATTAGCTTCTTATACTTGTGATATACATGATTTAGCTTCAACGGAATGCGAAATAAACGAGTTAGATTCAAATCCATGCGAAACACATGATTTAGCTTCAATCAATGAGAAGTAGAAGGCTGATCTTCGAATAAATGCGTAACAAATGGTTTAGCTGCAAATACTTGTGATTACATGATTTAGCTTCAACAGCATGCGAAATAAACGAGTTAGCTTCAAATCCATGCGAAACACATGATTTAGATTCAAATCAATGCGAATTAGAAGGGTTATCTTGGAATCCATGCGAAACGTATGATATAGCTTCTTATACTTGTGATATACATGATTTAGCTTCAACAGCATGCGAAATAAACGAGTTAGATTCAAATCCATGCGAAACACATGATTTAGCTTCAAATCAATGCAAAGTAGAAGGGTTATCTTCGTATCGATGCGAAACAAATGGTTTAGCTGCAAATACTTGTGATATACGTGATTTAGCTTCAACTGTATGCGAAACAAACGAGTTAACTTCGAATCCATGCGAAACGAATAGTTTAGCTTCAAATACTTGTGATATACATGATTCAGCTTCAACTGCACGCGAAACAAACGAGTTAACTTCGAATCCATGCGAAACGAATAGTTTTGCTTCAAATACTTGTGATATACATGATTCAGCTTCAACTGCATGCGAAACAAACGAGTTAGCTTTAAATCCATGCGAAACACATGATTTAGATTAAAATCAATGCGAAGTAGAAGGCTTATCTTCGAATCCATGCGAAACAAATGGTTTAGCTTCAAATACTTGTGATATACATGATTTAGCTACAACTGCATGCGAAAAAAACGAGTTAGCTTCAAAACCAAGCGAAACACATGATTTAGCCTCAAATCAATGCGAAGTAGAAGGCTTAGCTTCGAATAAATGCGAAACAAATGGTTTAGCTTCAAATACTTGTGATATGTATGATTTAGCTTCAACAGCATGCGATGCAAACGAGTTAGCTTCAAACCCATGCGAAACACATGACTTAGCATCTAATCAATGCGAAGTAGAAGGCTAATCTTCGAATCCATGCGAAACACATGATATAGCTTCAAATACTTGTGATATACATGATTTAGTTTCAACAGCGTGCGAAACAAACGAGTTAGATTCAAATCCATGCGAAACACATGATTTTGCTTCAAATCAATGCGAAGTAGAAGGCTTATCTACGAATCCATGCGAAACAACTGGATTAGCTTCATATACTTGTGATATACATGATTTAGCTTCAACAGCATGCGAAATAAACGAGTTAGATTCAAATCCATGCGAAACACATGAGTTAGCTTCAAATCAATGCGAAGTGTAAGGCTTATCTTCGAATCCATGCGAAGCAAATGGTTTAGCTTCAAATACTTGTGATATAAATGATTTAGTTTCAACAGCATGCGAAACAAACGAGTTAGATTCAAATTCATGCTAAACACATGATTTAGCTTCAAATCAATGCGAAGTAGAAGGGTTATCTTCGTATCGATGCGAAACAAATGGTTTAGCTGCAAATACTTGTGATATACGTGATTTAGCTTCAACTGTATGCGAAACAAACGAGTTAGCTTCAAATCCATGCGAAACACATGATTTAGCTTCAAATCAATGCGAAGTAGAAGGCTGATCTTCGAATCCATGCGTAACAAATGGTTTAGCTTCAAATACTTGTGATATACATGATTTAGCTTCAACAGCATGCGAAACAAATGGTTTAGCTTCAAATACTTGTGATATACATGATTTAGCACCAAATCAATGCGAAGTAGAAGGCTGATCTTCGAATCCATGCGAAGCAAATGGTTTAGCTTCAAATACTTGTGATATACATGATTTAGCTTCAACAGCATGCGAAACAAATGATTTATATTCAAATCCAAGCGAAACACATGATTTATCTTCAAATCTATGCGAAGTAGAAAGCTTAGCTTCAAAACCATAGGAATCAAATGGTTTAGCTTCAAATACTTGTGATATACATGATTTAGCTTCAACTGCATGCGATACAAACGAGTTAGCTTAAAATCCATGCGGAACACATGATTTAGCTTCAAATCAATGCGAAGTAGAAGGCTGATCTTCGAATCCATGCAAAGCAAATGGTTTAGCTTCAAATACTTTTGATACACTTGAGTTAGCTTCAACAGCATGCGAAACAAACGAGTTAGCTTCAAATCCTTGCGAAACACATGATTTAGCATCAAATCAATGCGAAGTGGAAGACTTATCTTCGAATCCATGCGAAACGAATAGTTTAGCTTCAAATACTTGTGATATACATGATTCAGCTTCAACTGCATGCGAAACAAACGAGTTAGCTTTAAATCCATGCGAAACACATGATTTAGATTAAAATCAATGCGAAGTAGAAGGCTTATCTTCGAATCCATGCGAAACAAATGGTTTAGCTTCAAATACTTGTGATATACATGATTCTGCTTCAACTGCATGCGAAAAAAACGAGTTAGCTTTAAATCCATGCGAAAGACATGATTTAGATTAAAATCAATGCGAAGTAGAACGCTTATCTTCGAATCCATGCGAAACAAATGGTTTAGCTTCAAATACTTGTGACATACATGATTTATCTTCAACAGCATGCGAAACAAACGAGTTATCTTCAAATCCATGCGAAACACATGATTTAGATTCAAATCAATGCGAATTAGAAGGGTTATCTTGGAATCCATGCGAAACGTATGATATAGCTTCAAATACTTGTGATATACATGATTTAGCTTCAACAGCATGCGAAACAAATGATTTATATTCAAATCCAAGCGAAACACATGATTTATCTTCAAATCTATGCGAAGTAGAAAGCTTAGCTTCAAAACCATAGGAATCAAATGGTTTAGCTTCAAATACTTGTGCTATACATGATTTAGTTTCAACTGCATGCGATACAAACGAGTTAGCTTAAAATCCATGCGGAACAGATGATTTAGCTTCAAATCAATGCGAAGTAGAAGGCTGATCTTCGAATCCATGCGAAGCAAATGGTTTAGCTTCAAATACTTTTGATACACTTGAGTTAGCTTCAACAGCATGCGAAACAAACGAGTTAGCTTCAAATCCTTGCGAAACACATGATTTAGCATCAAATCAATGCGAAGTGGAAGACTTATCTTCGAATCCATGCGAAACGAATAGTTTAGCTTCAAATACTTGTGATATACATGATTCAGCTTCAACTGCATGCGAAACAAACGAGTTAGCTTTAAATCCATGCGAAACACATGATTTAGATTAAAATCAATGCGAAGTAGAAGGCTTATCTTCGAATCCATGCGAAACAAATGGTTTAGCTTCAAATACTTGTGAAATACATGATTTAGCTGCAACTGCATGCGAAAAAAACGAGTTAGCTTTAAAACCAAGCGAAACACATGAATTAGCCTCAAATCAATGCGAAGTAGAAGGCTTAGCATCGATTAAATGCGAAACAAATGGTTTAGCTTCATATACTTGTGATATACATGATTTAGCTACAACTGCATGCGAAACAAACGAGTTAGCTTCAAATCCATGCGAAACACATGATTTAGCTTCAAATCAATGCGAAGTAGGAGGCTTATCTTCGAATCCATGCGAAACAAACGGATTAGCTTCTTATACTTGTGATATACATGATTTAGCTTCAACAGAATGCGAAATAAACGAGTTAGATTCAAATCCATGCGAAACACATGATTTAGCTTCAAATCAATGCGAAGTAGAAGGCTGATCTTCGAATAAATGCGTAACAAATGGTTTAGCTGCAAATACTTGTGATTACATGATTTAGCTTCAACAGCATGCGAAATAAACGAGTTAGATTCAAATCCATGCGAAACACATGATTTAGCATCAAATCAATGCTAAGTAGAAGGCTGATCTTCGAATCCATGCGTAACAAATGGTTTAGTTTCAAATACTTGTGATCTACATGATTTAGCTTCAACAGCATGCGAAACAAACGAGTTAGCTTCAAATCCATGCGAAACACATGATTTAGCTTCAAATCAATGCGAATTAGAAGGGTTGTCTTGGAATCCATGCGAAACGTATGATATAGCTTCAAATACTTGTGATATACATGATTTAGCTTTAACAGCATGCGAAAAAAACGAGTTATTTTCAAAACCAAGCGAAACACATGATTTAGCCTCAAATCAATGCGAAGTAGAAGGCTTAGCTTCGAATAAATGCGAAACAAATGGTTTAGCTTCTTATACTTGTGATATACATGATTTAGCTTCAACAGCATGCGAAATAAACGAGTTAGATTCAAATCCATGCGAAACACATGATTTAGCTTCAAATCAATGCGAAGTAGAAGGCTGATCTTCGAATCCATGCGTAACAAATGGTTTAGCTGCAAATACGTGTGATTACATGATTTAGCATCAACAGCATGCGAAATAAACGAGTTAGCTTCAAATCCATGCGAAACACATGATTTAGATTAAAATCAATGCGAAGTAGAAGGCTTATCTTCGAGTCCATGCGAAACAAATGGTTTAGCTGCAAATACTTGTGATATACGTGATTTAGCTTCAACTGCATGCGAAACAAACGAGTTAAATTCGAATCCATGCGTAACGAATAGTTTAGCTTCAAATACTTGTGATGTACGTGATTTAGCTTCAACTGCATGCGATACAATCGGGTTAGCTTAAAATCCATGCGGAAGACATGATTTAGCTTCAAATCAATGCGAAGTAGAAGGCTGATCTTCGAATCCATGCGAAGCAAATGGTTTAGCTTCAAAAACTTTTGATACACTTGATTTAGCTTCAACAGCATGCGAAACAAACGAGTTAGCTTCAAATCCAAGCGAAACACATGATTTATCTTCAAATTAATGCGAATTAGAAGGGTTATCTTGGAATGCATGCGAAACGTATGATATAGCTTCAAATACTTGTGATATACATGATTTAGTTTCAACAGCATGCGAAACAGACGAGTTAGCTTGAAATCCATGCGAAACACATGATTTAGCATCAAATCAATGCTAAGTAGAAGGCTGATCTTCGAATCCATGCGTAACAAATGGTTTAGCTTCAAATACTTGTGACATACATGATTTATCTTCAACAGCATGCGAAACAAACGAGTTATCTTCAAATCCATGCGAAACACATGATTTAGATTCAAATCAATGCGAATTAGAAGGGTTATCTTGGAATCCATGCGAAACGTATGATATAGCTTCAAATACTTGTGATATACATGATTTAGCTTCAACAGCATGCGAAACAAACGAGTTAGCTTGAAATCCATGCGAAACACGTGATTTAGCATCAAATCAATGCGAAGTGGAAGGCTTATCTTCGAATCCATGCGAAACGAATAGTTTAGCTTCAAATACTTGTGATATACATGATTCAGCTTCAACTGCATGCGAAACAAACGAGTTAGCTTCAAATCCATGCGAAACACATGATTTAGATTAAAATCAATGCGAAGTAGAAGGCTGATCTTCGAATCCATGCGAAGCAAATGGTTTAGCTTCAAATACTTGTGATACACTTGAGTTAGCTTCAACAGCATGCGAAACAAACGAGTTAGCTTCAAATCCTTGCGAAAAACATGATTTAGCATCAAATCAATGCGAAGTGGAAGGCTTATATTGGAATCCATGCGAAACGAATAGTTTAGCTTCAAATACTTGTGATATACATGAATCAGCTTCAACTGCATGCGAAACAAACGAGTTAACTTTAAATCCATGCGAAACACATGATTTAGATTATAATCAATACGAAGTAGAAGGCTTATCTTCGAATCCATGCGAAACAAATGGTTTAGCTTCAAATACTTGTGATATACATGATTTAGCTACAACTGCATGCGAAAAAAACGAGTTAGCTTATAATGCATGCGAAACACATGATTTAGCTTCAAATCAATGCGAAGTAGAAGGCTTATATTCGTATCCATGCGAAACAAATGGTTTAGCTGCAAATACTTGTGATATACATGATTTAGCTTCAACTGCATGCGAAACAAACGAGTTAGCTTAAAATCCATGCGGAACACATGATTTAGCTTCAAATCAATGCGAAGTAGGAGGCTTATCTTCGATCCCATGCGATACAAATGGTTTAGCTTCAAATACTTGTGATATACATGATTTAGCTTCAACAGCATGCGAAACAAACGAGCTAGCTTCAAATCCATGAGAAACATGTGATGTAGCATCAAATCAATGCGAAGTGGAAGGCTTAGCTTCAAATCCATGCGAAATATATGATTTCGCTTCAAATCAATGCGAAGTAGAAGGCTGATCTCCGAATCCACACGAAACAGATTGTTTAGATTCAAATACTTGTAATACACATGATTTAGGTTCAACAGCATGCGAAACAAAACGTGTTAGCTTCAAATCAATGTGAAACACATGATTTAGATTCAATTCAATGCGAAGTAGAAGGCTTATCTTCGAATCCATGCGAAACAAATGGTTTAAATTCAAATACTTGTGATATACATGATTTAGCTTCAAATGCAGGCGAAACAAACGAGTTAGCTTCAAATCGATGCGAAACACATGATTTAGATTAAAATCAATGCGAAGCCGATGGCAGATCGTCGAATCCATGCGAAACAAATGGTTTAGCTTCAAATACTTATGATATACATGATTTAGTTTCAACTGCATGCGAAACAAACGAGTTAGCTTCAAATACAAGCGAAACACATGATTCAGCTTCAAATCAATGCGAAGTAAAAGGCTTGGTTTCAAATCCATGCGAAACAAATGGTTTAGCTTCAAATACTTAAGATATACATGATTTAGCTTCAAATGCAGGCGAAACAAACGAGTTAGCTTCAAATCGATGCGAATCAAACGGTTTAACTTCAAATACTTGTGATATACATTATTTAGCTTAACTGCATGCGAAACAAACAAGTTAGCTTCAAATCCAACCAAAACACATGATTTAGAATCACATCATTGCGAAGTAGAAGGCTTAGATTCAAATCCAGCGAAGCGAATGATTTAGCTTCAAATACTTGCGAATATCACTGATATAGCTTCAAATGCAGGCGAAACAAACGCGTTAGATTTAAATCCATGCAAAAGTCATGATTTACCTTCAAATCAATGCGAAGTAGAAGGCTTAGTATGAAATCCATGCGAATCAATTTCTTTAGCATCAAATACTTATGATATACATGATTTAGCTACAACTGCTTGGGAAGCAAACGAGTTAACTTCACATCCATTCAAAACACATGATTTAGCTTCAAATCCATGCGAAACTCATGACTTAGCATCAAATCAATGCGAAGTAGAAGGCTTATCTTCGAATCCATGCGAAACAAATGGTTTAGCTGCAAATACTTGTGATATACGTGATTTAGCTTCAACTGCATGCGAAACAAACGAGTTAAATTCGAATCCATGCGTAACGAATAGTTTAGCTTCAAATACTTGTGATGTACATGATTTAGCTTCAACTGCATGCGATAAAAAAGGGTTAGCTTAAAATCCATGCGGAAGACATGATTTAGCTTCAAATCAATGCGAAGTAGAAGGCTGATCTTCGAATCCATGCGAAGCAAATGGTTTAGCTTCAAATACTTTTGATACACTTGATTTAGCTTCAACAGCATGCGAAACGAACGAGTTAGCTTCAAATCCAAGCGAAACACATGATTTATCTTCAAATTAATGCGAATTAGAAGGGTTATCTTGGAATGCATGCGAAACGTATGATATAGCTTCAAATACTTGTGATATACATGATTTAGTTTCAACAGCATGCGAAACAGACGAGTTAGCTTGAAATCCATGCGAAACACATGATTTAGCATCAAATCAATGCGAAGTAGAAGGCTGATTTTCGAATCCATGCGAAGCAAATGGTTTAGCTTCAAATACTTGTAATATACATGATTTAGCTACAACAGCATGCGAAACAAATGAGTTATCTTCAAATCCAAGCGAAACACATGATTTATCTTCAAATCAATGCGAAGTAGAAAGCTTAGCTTCAAAACCATGGGAATCAAATGGTGTAGCTTCAAATACTTGTGATATACATGATTTAGCTTCAACTGCATGCAAAACAAACGAGTTAGCTTAAAATCCATGCGGAACACATGATTTAGCTTCAAATCAATGCGAAGTAGAAGGCTGATCTTCGAATCCATGTGAAGCAAATGGTTTAGCTTCAAATACTTTTGATACACTTGAGTTAGCTTCAACAGCATGCGAAACAAACGAGTTAGCTTCAAATCCTTGCGAAACACACGATGTAGCATCAAATCAATGCGAAGTGGAAGGCATACCTTCGAATCCATGCGAAACGAATAGTTTAGCTTCAAATACTTGTGATATACATGATTCAGCTTCAACTGCATGCGAAACAAACGAGTTAGCTTTAAATCCATGCGAAAGACATGATTTAGATTAAAATCAATGCGAAGTAGAAGGCTGATCTTCGAATCCATGCGAAGCAAATGGTTTAGCTTCAAATACTTGTGATATACATGATTTAGTTACAACTGCATGCGAAAAAAACGAGTTAGCTTCAAAACCAAGCGAAACACATGATTTAGCCTCAAATCAATGCGAAGTAGACGGCTTAGCTTCGAATAAATGCGAAACAAATGGTTTAGCTTCAAATACTTGTGATATATATGATTTAGCTTCAACAGCATGCGATACAAACGAGTTAGCATCAAATCCATGCGAAACACATGATTTAGCTTCAAATCAATGCGAAGTAAGAGGCTTATCTTCGATCCCATCCGATACAAATAGTTTAGCTTCAAATACTTGTGATATACATGATTTAGCTTCAACAGCATGCGAAACAAACGAGTTAGCTTCAAATCCATGCGAAACACATGATTTAGCTTCAAATCAATGCGAATTAGAAGGGTTATCTTGGAATCCATGCGAAACGTATTATATACCTTCAAATACTTGTGATATACATGATTTAGCTTCAACAGCATGCGAAACAAACGAGTTAGCTTCAAATCCATGCGAAACACATGATTTAGCATCAAATCAATGCGAAGTAGAAGGCTGATCTTCGAATCCATGCGATGCAAATGGTTTAGCTTCAAATACTTGTGATATACATGATTTAGCTTCAACAGCATGCGAAACAAATGAGTTATCTTCAAATCCAAGCGAAGTACATGATTTATCTTCAAATCAATGCGAAGTAGAAAGCTTAGCTTCAAAACCATGGGAATCAAATGGTTTAGCTTCAAATACTTTTGATACACTTGAGTTAGCTTCAACAGCATGCGAAACAAACGAGTTAGCTTCAAATCCTTGCGAAACACACGATTTAGCATCAAATCAATGCGAAGTGGAAGGCATACCTTCGAATCCATGCGAAACGAATAGTTTAGCTTCAAATACTTGTGATATACATGATTCAGCTTCAACTGCATGCGAAACAAACGAGTTAGCTTTAAATCCATGCGAAAGACATGATTTAGATTAAAATCAATTCTAAGTAGAAGGCTGATCTTCGAATCCATGCGTAACAAATGGTTTAGCTTCAAATACTTGTGACATACATGATTTGTCTTCAACAGCATGCGAAACAAACGAGTTATCTTCAAATCCATGCGAAACACATGATTTAGATTCAAATCAATGCGAATTAGAAGGGTTATCTTGGAATCCATGCGAAACGTATGATATAGCTTCAAATACTTGTGATATACATGATTTAGCTTCAACAGCATGCGAAACAAACGAGTTAGCTTGAAATCCATGCGAAACACATGATTTAGCATCAAATCAATGCGAAGTGGAAGGCATATCTTCGAATCCATGCGAAACGAATAGTTTAGCTTCAAATACTTGTGATATACATGATTCAGCTTCAACTGCATGCGAAACAAACGAGTTAGCTTCAAATCCATGCGAAACACATGATTTAGATTAAAATCAATGCGAAGTAGAAGGCTGATCTTCGAATCCATGCGAAGCAAATGGTTTAGCTTCAAATACTTGTGATACACTTGAGTTAGCTTCAACAGCATGCGAAAAAAACGAGTTAGCTTATAATCCATGCGAAACACATGATTTAGCTTCAAATCAATGCGAAGTAGAAGGCTTATCTTCGAATCCATGCGAAACGAATAGTTTAGCTTCAAATACTTGTGATATACATGATTCAGCTTCAACTGCATGCGAAACAAACGAGTTAGCTTCAAATCCATGCGAAACACATGATTTAGATTAAAATCAATGCGAAGTAGAAGGCTTATCTTCGAATCCACACGAAACAGATGGTTTAGCTTCAAATACTTGAGATGTACATGACTTAGCTTCAACTGCATGCGATACAAACGATTAGCTTCAAATCCATGCGAAACATATGATTTAACTTCAAATCAATGCGAAGTAGAAGGCTGATCTTTGAATCCACGCGAAACAACTGGATTAGCTTCAAATACTTGTGATATACAAGATTTAGCTTCAACAGCATGCGAAACAAACGTGTTAGCTTCAAATCCAAGCGAAAAACATAATATAGCATCAACTCAACGCGAAGTTGAAGGCTTAGCTTCAAATCCATACGAAACATATGGTTTAGCTTCAAACACTTGTTTTATACATGATTTAGCTTCAACTGCATGCGAATCAAATGGTTTAGCTTAAAATTCTTGTGATATGCGTGATTTTGCTTCAACTGCATGCAAAACCAACGAGCTAGCTTTAAATCCAAGCGAAACACATGATTTAGATTCAAATCAATGCGAAGTAGAAGGCTTAGCTTCAAATCCGTGCGAATCAAAAGTTTTAGCTTCAAATACTTGTGATATTCATGATTTAGCTTCAACTGCATGCGAAAAAACGAGTTAGATTCAAATCCAAGCGAAAAACATGATTTAGCGTCAAGTCAACGCGAAGTTGAAGGCTTCGCTTCAAATCCAAGCGAAACAAATGGTTTAGCTTCATATACTTGTGATATACATGATTTAGCTTCAACAGCATGCGAAACAAACGAGTCAGCTTCAAATCCAAGCGAAAAACATGATTTAGCTTCAAATGAATGCGAAGTAGAAGGCTGATCTCCGAATAAATCCGAAACAAATGGTTTAGCTTCAAACACTTGTGATATACACGACTTACATTCAACAGCAAGAGAAACAAACGAGTTAGCTTCAAATCCATGCGAAACACATGATTTAGCATCAAATCAATGCGAAGTAGAAGGCTTACAATCGAATCCACACGAAACAGATGGTTTAGCTTCAAATACTTGAGATGTACATGACTTAGCTTCAACTGCATGCGATACAAACGATTAGCTTCAAATCCATGCGAAACATATGATTTAACTTCAAATCAATGCGAAGTAGAAGGCTGATCTTTGAATCCACGCGAAACAACTGGATTAGCTTCAAATACTTGTGATATACAAGATTTAGCTTCAACAGCATGCGAAACAAACGTGTTAGCTTCAAATCCAAGCGAAAAACATAATATAGCATCAACTCAACGCGAAGTTGAAGGCTTAGCTTCAAATCCATACGAAACATATGGTTTAGCTTCAAACACTTGTTTTATACATGATTTAGCTTCAACTGCATGCGAATCAAATGGTTTAGCTTAAAATTCTTGTGATATGCGTGATTTTGCTTCAGCTGCATGCAAAACCAACGAGCTAGCTTTAAATCCAAGCGAAACACATGATTTAGATTCAAATCAATGCGAAGTAGAAGGCTTAGCTTCAAATCCAGCGAAACGAATGATTTAGCTTCAAATACTTGCGAATATCACTGATATAGCTTCAAATGGAGGTGAAACAAACGAGTTAGCTTTAAATGCATGCAAAAGACATGATTTACCTTGAAATCAATGCGAAGTAGCAGGCTCAGTTTGAAATCCATGCGTATAAAGTTCTTTAGCTTCAAATACTTATGATATACATGATTTAGATTCAAATGCATGCGAAACAAACGTGTTAGCTTCAAATCCATGCGAAACACATGATCTAGCTTCAAATTCATTCGAAAGACATGGTTTAGCGTACTATTCATGGGAATCAAATGGTTCAGATTCAAATACTTGTGATATACATGATATAGCTTCAAATGCAGGCGAAACAAACGAGTCAGCTTCAAATCCTTTCGAAACACATGATTTAGTATCAAATCAATGCGAAGCAGAAGGCTTAGCGTCAAATCCATGCGAAACGAATGGTTTAGCTTCAAATACTTGTGATATACATGATTTAGCTTCAACAGCATGCGAAACAAACGAGCTAGCTTCAAATCCAAGCGAAAAACATGTTTTAGCATCAAATCAATGCGAAGTAGGAGGCTTATCTTCAAATCCATACGAAACAATTCGTTTAGCTTCAAATACTTGTGATATTCATGATTTAACTTCAACTGCATGTGAAACAAACGAGTTAGCTTAAAATCCAAGCGAAACACATTATTTAGCATCAAATCAATGCGAAGTAGGAGGCTTATCTTCAAATCCATACGAAACAATTCGTTTAGCTTCAAATTTCTGTGATATTCATGATTTAACTTCAACTTCATGTGAAACAAACGAGTTAGCTTAAAATCCAAGCGAAACACATTATTTAGCTTCAAATCAATGCGAAGTAGAAGGCTGAGCTTCAAATCCAAGCGACACACATGATTTATCTTCAAATCAATGCGAAGTAGAAGGCTTAGCTTCAAATCCATGCGAATCAAACGGTTTAGCTCAAATACTTGTGATATACATGATTTATATTCAACTGCATGCGACACAAACGAGTTAGCTTCAAATCCAAGCGAAACACATGATTTCGCTTCAAATCAATGCGAAGTAGAAGTCTCTTCTTCGAATCCATACGGAACAAATGGTTTAGCTTCAAATTCATTCGCAACACATTGTTTAGCACAATATTCTTGCGAAAAAAATAATTCAGCTTCAAATACTTGTGATACACACGAATTAGCTTCAAATGCTTGGGAAACAAACGTGTTAGCTTCACATTCAAGCGAAAGAAATGATTCAGCTTCAAATCAGTGCGAAGTGGAAGGCAGATCTTCGAATCCATGCGAAACAAGTGGTTTAGATTGAAATACTTGTGATAAACATGATTTAGCTTCAACAGCATGTGAAGCAAACGAGATAGCTTCAAATCCATGCGAAACACATGAGTTGGCTTCAAATTCATTCGAAACACATGGTTTAGCAGAGTGTTCTCGAGAAACAAATGGTTCAGCTTCAAATACTTGTGATATACGTGATTTCGCTCCAACTGCATTCGAAACAAACGAATTAGCTTCAAATCCAAGCGAAACACATGATTTAGCTTCAAATCAATGCGAAGTAGAAGGCTTAGCTTCAAATCTATTCGAAACAAATGGTTCAGCTTCAAATACTTGTGATATACATGATTTAGCTTCAACTGCGAAACAAACGATTTAGTTTCAAATCGATGCGAAACAAATGGTTTAGCTTCAAATATTTCTGATATACATGATTTAGCTTAAAATGCAGTCGAGACAAACGAGTTGGGCTTCATAGCCAAGCGAAACACATTATTTGGCGTCAAAGTCATGCGAAACACATGGTTTAACTTAATATTCATGCGAAACAAATGCTTCAGCTTCAAATACTTGTGATATACATGATTTAGATTCAACTGCATGCGAAACAAACGAGTTAGCCTCAAATCCATGCGAAACACATGATTTAGCATCAAATCAATGCGAAGTAGAAGGCTTATCTTCAAATCCATGCGAAACGAACGATTTAGCTTCAAATACTTGCGAATATCTCTGATATAGATTCAAATGCAGGTGAAACAAACGAGTTAGCTTTAAATGCATGCAAAAGGCATGATTTACCTTCACATCAATGCAAATTAGGAGACTGATCTTCGAATCCATGCGAAACAAATGGATCAGGCTCAAATACTTGTGTTATACATGGTTTAGCTTCAACAGTATGCGAAACAAACGAGTTAGCTTCAAATCCTAGCGATAGACATGATTTAGCTTCAAATCAGTGCGAAGTAGAAGGCTTACCTTCGAATCCATGCGAAACAAATGGTTTAGCTTCAAACACTTGTGATATACATGATTTAGCTTCAACATCATGTGAAACAAACGAGTTAGCTTCAAATCCAAGCGAAACACATGATTTATCTTCAAATCAATGCGAGGTAGAAGGCTTAGCTTCAAATCCATGCGATTCAAACGGTTTAGCTTCAAATACTTCTGATATACATGATTTAGCTTCAACAGTATGCGAAACAAACGAGTTAGCTTTAAATCCATGCGAAACACATGATTTAGCATCAAATCAATGCGAAGTAGAAGGGTTATCTTCGAATCCATGCGAAACAAATGGTTTAGCTTCAAATACTTGTGATATACATGATTTAGCTTCAACAGCATGCGAAACAAACGAGTTAGCTTCAAATCCAAGCGAAACACATGATTTATCTTCAAATCAATGCGAGATAGAAGGCTTATCTTCAAATCCATGCGAATCAAACGATTTAGCTTCAAATACTTGTGATATACATGATTTAGCTTCAACAGCATGCGAAACAAACCAGTTAGCTTCAAATCTATGCGAAACACATGATTTAGATTCAAATCAATGCGAAGTAGAAGGGTTATCTTCGAATCCATGCGAAACAAATGGTTTAGCTTCAAATACTTGTGATATACATGATTTAGATTCAACTGCATGCGAAACAAACGAGTTAGCCTCAAATCCATGCGAAACACATGATTTAGCATCAAATCAATGCGAAGTAGAAGGCTTATCTTCAAATCCATGCGAAACGAATGATTTAGCTTCAAATACTTGCGAATATCTCTGATATAGCTTCAAATGCAGGTGAAACAAACGAGTTAGCTTTAAATGCATGCAAAATTCATGATTTACCTTCAAATCAATGCAAATTAGGAGACTGATCTTCGAATCCATGCGAAACAAATGGATCAGGCTCAAATACTTGTGTTATACATGGTTTAGCTTCAACAGCATGCGAGACAAACGAGTTAGCTTCAAATCCAAGCGAAACACATGATTTAGCTTCAAATCAATGCGAAGTAGAAGGGTTATCTTCGAATCCATGCGAAACAAATGGTTTAGCTTCAAATACTTGTGATATACATGATTTAGCTTCAACAGCATGCGAAACAAACGTGTTAGCTTCAAATCTAAGCGAAAAACATAATATAGCATCAAATCAACGCGAAGTTGAAGGCTTACCTTCAAATCCATGCGAAACAAATGGATTAGCTTCAAACACTTGTAATATACATGATTTAGCTTCAACAGCATACGAAACAAACGAGTTAGCTGCAAATCCATACGAAACACATGATTTAGCTTCAAATCAATGCGAAGTAGAAGGCTTAGCTTCAAATCCGTGCGAATCAAAAGTTTTAGCTTCAAATACTTGTGATATTCATGATTTAGCTTCAACTGCATGCGAAAAAACGAGTTAGATTCAAATCCAAGCGAAAAACATGATTTAGCATCAAGTCAACGCGAAGTTGAAGGCTTCGCTTCAAATCCAAGCGAAACAAATGGTTTAGCTTCATATACTTGTGATGTACATGACTTAGCTTCAACTGCATGCGATACAAACGATTAGCTTCAAATCCATGCGAAACATATGATTTAACTTCAAATCAATGCGAAGTAGAAGGCTGATCTTTGAATCCACGCGAAACAAATGGATTAGCTTCAAATACTTGTGATATACAAGATTTAGCTTCAACAGCATGCGAAACAAACGTGTTAGCTTCAAATCCATTTAAAACACATGGTCTAGCTTCAAATTCATTCGAAAGACATGGTTTAGCGTACTATTCATGGGAATCAAATGGTTCAGATTCAAATACTTGTGATATACATGATATAGCTTCAAATGCAGGCGAAACAAACGAGTCAGCTTCAAATCCTTTCGAAACACATGATTTAGTATCAAATCAATGCGAAGCAGAAGGCTTAGCGTCAAATCCATGCGAAACGAATGGTTTAGCTTCAAATACTTGTGATATACATGATTTAGCTTCAACAGCATGCGAAACAAACGAGCTAGCTTCAAATCCAAGCGAAAAACATGTTTTAGCATCAAATCAATGCGAAGTAGGTGGCTTATCTTCAAATCCATACGAAACAATTCGTTTAGCTTCAAATACTTGTGATATTCATGATTTAACTTCAACTGCATGTGAAACAAACGAGTTAGCTTAAAATCCAAGCGAAACACATTATTTAGCTTCAAATCAATGCGAAGTAGAAGGCTGAGCTTCAAATCCAAGCGACACACATGATTTATCTTCAAATCAATGCGAAGTAGAAGGCTTAGCTTCAAATCCATGCGAATCAAACGGTTTAGCTCAAATACTTGTGATATACATGATTTATATTCAACTGCATGCGACACAAACGAGTTAGCTTCAAATCCAAGCGAAACACATGATTTCGCTTCAAATCAATGGGAAGTAGAAGTCTCTTCTTCGAATCCATACGGAACAAATGGTTTAGCTTCAAATTCATTCGCAACACATTGTTTAGCACAATATTCTTGCGAAAAAAATAATTCAGCTTCAAATACTTGTGATACACACGAATTAGCTTCAAATGCTTGGGAAACAAACGTGTTAGCTTCACATTCAAGCGAAAGAAATGATTCAGCTTCAAATCAGTGCGAAGTGGAAGGCAGATCTTCGAATCCATGCGAAACAAGTGGTTTAGATTGAAATACTTGTGATAAACATGATTTAGCTTCAACAGCATGTGAAGCAAACGAGATAGCTTCAAATCCATGCGAAACACATGAGTTGGCTTCAAATTCATTCGAAACACATGGTTTAGCAGAGTGTTCTCGTGAAACAAATGGTTCAGCTTCAAATACTTGTGATATACGTGATTTCGCTCCAACTGCATTCGAAACAAACGAATTAGCTTCAAATCCAAGCGAAACACATGATTTAGCTTCAAATCAATGCGAAGTAGAAGGCTTAGCTTCAAATCTATTCGAAACAAATGGTTCAGCTTCAAATACTTGTGATATACATGATTTAGCTTCAACTGCGAAACAAACGATTTAGTTTCAAATCGATGCGAAACAAATGGTTTAGCTTCAAATATTTCTGATATACATGATTTAGCTTAAAATGCAGTCGAGACAAACGAGTTGGGCTTCATAGCCAAGCGAAACACATTATTTGGCGTCAAAGTCATGCGAAACACATGGTTTAACTTAATATTCATGCGAAACAAATGCTTCAGCTTCAAATACTTGTGATATACATGATTTAGATTCAACTGCATGCGAAACAAACGAGTTAGCCTCAAATCCATGCGAAACACATGATTTTGCATCAAATCAATGCGAAGTAGAAGGCTTATCTTCAAATCCATGCGAATCAAACGGTTTAGCTTCAAATACTTGTGATATACATGATTTAGCTTCAACTGCATGCGAAACAAACGAGCTAGCCTCAAATCCATGAGAAACACGTGATTCAGGATCAAGTCAACGCGAAGTTGAAGGCTTAGCGTCAAATCCATGCGAAACGAACGATTTAGCTTCACATACTTGTGAATAGAAGTGATAAGGCTTGAAATGCAGGCGAAACAAACGAGTTAGCTTCAAATCCATGCGAAACACATGATTTAGCATCAAATCAATGCGAAGTAGAAGGCTTATCTTCAAATCCATGCGAAACGAATGATTTAGCTTCAAATACTTGCGAATATCTCTGATATAGCTACAAATGCAGGTGAAACAAACGAGTTAGCTTTAAATGCATGCAAAAGGCATGATTTACCTTCAAATCAATGCAAATTAGGAGACTGATCTTCGAATCCATGCGAAACAAATGGATCAGGCTCAAATACTTGTGTTATACATGGTTTAGCTTCAACAGTATGCGAAACAAACGAGTTAGCTTCAAATCCTAGCGATAGACATGATTTAGCTTCAAATCAATGCGAAGTAGAAGGTTTACCTTCGAATCCATGCGAAACAAATGGTTTAGCTTCAAACACTTGTGATATACATGATTTAGCTTCAACATCATGTGAAACAAACGAGTTAGCTTCAAATCCAAGCGAAACACATGATTTATCTTCAAATCAATGCGAGGTAGAAGGCTTAGCTTCAAATCCATGCGATTCAAACGGTTTAGCTTCAAATACTTCTGATATACATGATTTAGCTTCAACAGTGTGCGAAACAAACGAGTTAGCTTTAAATCCATGCGAAACACATGATTTAGCTTCAAATCAATGCGAATTAGAAGGGTTATCTTCGAATCCATGCGAAACAAATGGTTTAGCTTCAAATACTTGTGATATACATGATTTAGCTTCAACTGCATGCGAAACAAACGAGCTAGCCTCAAATCCATGAGAAACACGTGATTTATCTTCAAATCAATGCGAGGTAGAAGGCTTATCTTCAAATCCATGCGAATCAAACGATTTAGCTTCAAATACTTGTGATATACATGATTTAGCTTCAACAGCATGCGAAACAAACCAGTTAGCCTCAAATCCTCGAGAAACACGTGATTCAGGATCAAGTCAACGCGAAGTTGAAGGCTTAGCGTCAAATCCATGCGAAACGGACGATTTAGCTAAACATACTTGTGAATAGAAGTGATAAGGCTTGAAATGCAGGCGAAACAAACGAGTTAGCTTCAAATCCATGCGAAACACATGATTTAGCATCAAATCAATGCGAAGTAGAAGGCTTATCTTCAAATCCATGCGAATCAAACGGTTTAGCTTCAAATACTTGCGAATATCTCTGATATAGCTTCAAATGCAGGTGAAACAAACGAGTTAGCTTTAAATGCATGCAAAAGGCATGATTTACCTTCAAATCAATGCAAATTAGGCGACTGATCTTCGAATCCATGCGAAACAAATGGTTCAGGCTCAAATACTTGTGTTATACATGGTTTAGCTTCAACAGTATGCGAAACAAACGAGTTAGCTTCAAATCCTAGCGATAGACATGATTTAGCTTCAAATCAATGCGAAGTAGAAGGCTTACCTTCGAATCCATGCGAAACAAATGGTTTAGCTTCAAACACTTGTGATATACATGATTTAGCTTCAACATCATGTGAAACAAACGAGTTAGCTTCAAATCCAAGCGAAACACATGATTTATCTTCAAATCAATGCGAGGTAGAAGGCTTAGCTTCAAATCCATGCGATTCAAACGGTTTAGCTTCAAATACTTCTGATATACATGGTTTAGCTTCAACAGTATGCGAAACAAAAGAGCTAGCTTCAAATCCAAGCGAAAAACATGTTTTAGCATCAAATCAATGCGAAGTAGGAGGCTTATCTTCAAATCCATACGAAACAATTCGTTTAGCTTCAAATACTTGTGATATTCATGATTTAACTTCAACTGCATGTGAAACAAACGAGTTAGCTTAAAATCCAAGCGAAACACATTATTTAGCAACAAATCAATGCGAAGTAGGAGGCTTATCTTCAAATCCATACGAAACAATTCGTTTAGCTTCAAATTTCTGTGATATTCATGATTTAACTTCAACTGCATGTGAAACAATCGAGTTAGCTTAAAATCCAAGCGAAACACATTATTTAGCTTCAAATCAATGCGAAGTAGAAGGCTGAGCTTCAAATCCAAGCGACACACATGATTTATCTTCAAATCAATGCGAAGTAGAAGGCTTAGCTTCAAATCCATGCGAATCAAACGGTTTAGCTCAAATACTTGTGATATACATGATTTATATTCAACTGCATGCGACACAAACGAGTTAGCTTCAAATCCAAGCGAAACACATGATTTCGCTTCAAATCAATGCGAAGTAGAAGTCTCTTCTTCGAATCCATACGGAACAAATGGTTTAGCTTCAAATTCATTCGCAACACATGGTTTAGCAGAGTGTTCTCGAGAAACAAATGGTTCAGCTTCAAATACTTGTGATATACGTGATTTCGCTCCAACTGCATTCCAAACAAACGAATTAGCTTCAAATCCAAGCGAAACACATGATTTAGCTTCAAATCAATGCGAAGTAGAAGGCTTAGCTTCAAATCTATTCGAAACAAATGGTTCAGCTTCAAATACTTGTGATATACATGATTTAGCTTCAACTGCGAAACAAACGATTTAGTTTCAAATCGATGCGAAACAAATGGTTTAGCTTCAAATATTTCTGATATACATGATTTAACTTAAAATGCAGTCGAGACAAACGAGTTGGGCTTCATAGCCAAGCGAAACACATTATTTGGCGTCAAAGTCATGCGAAACACATGGTTTAACTTAATATTCATGCGAAACAAATGCTTCAGCTTCAAATACTTGTGATATACATGATTTAGATTCAACTGCATGCGAAACAAACGAGTTTGCCTCAAATCCATGCGAAACACATGATTTAGCATCAAATCAATGCGAAGTAGAAGGCTTATCTTCAAATCCATGCGAAACGAATGATTTAGCTTCAAATACTTGCGAATATCTCTGATATAGCTTCAAATGCAGGTGAAACAAACGAGTTAGCTTTAAATGCATGCAAAAGCATGATTTACCTTCAAATCAATGCAAATTAGGAGACTGATCTTCGAATCCATGCGAAACAAATGGATCAGGCTCAAATACTTGTGTTATACATGGTTTAGCTTC
Source organism: Megalopta genalis (assembly GCF_051020955.1). NCBI lineage: Eukaryota > Metazoa > Arthropoda > Insecta > Hymenoptera > Halictidae > Megalopta > Megalopta genalis. The sequence goes on from NW_027476158.1 coordinate 556,463, forward strand.
AACAGTATGCGAAACAAACGAGTTAGCTTCAAATCCTAGCGATAGACATGATTTAGCTTCAAATCAATGCGAAGTAGAAGGCTTACCTTCGAATCCATGCGAAACAAATGGTTTAGCTTGAAACACTTGTGATATACATGATTTAGCTTCAACATCATGTGAAACAAACGAGTTAGCTTCAAATCCAAGCGAAACACATGATTTATCTTCAAATCAATGCGAGGTAGAAGGCTTAGCTTCAAATCCATGCGATTCAAACGGTTTAGCTTCAAATACTTCTGATATACATGATTTAGCTTCAACAGTATGCGAAACAAACGAGTTAGCTTTAAATCCATGCGAAACACATGATTTAACTTCAAATGAATGCGAAGTAGAAGGGTTATCTTCGAATCCATGCGAAACAAATGGTTTAGCTTTAAATACTTGTGATATACATGATTTAGCTTCAACAGCATGCGAAACAAACCAGTTAGCTTCAAATCTATACGAAACACATGATTTAGCTTCAAATCAATGCGAAGTAGAAGGGTTATCTTCGAATCCATGCGAAACAAATGGCTCAGGCTCAAATACTTGTGTTATACATGATTTAGCTTCAACAGTATGCGAGACAAACGAGTTAGCTTCAAATCCTAGCGATAGACATGATTTAGCTTCAAAACAATGCGAAGTAGAAGGCTTATCTTCGAATCCATGCGAAACAAATCGTTTAGTTCTATTATATGTGAAATACATGATTTAGCTTCAAATGCATGCGAAACAAACGTGTTAGCTTCAAATCCATTTAAAACACATGATCTAGCTTCAAATTCATTCGAAAGACATGGTTTAGCGTACTATTCATGGGAATCAAATGGTTCAGATTCAAATACTTGTGATATACATGATATAGCTTCAAATGCAGGCGAAACAAACGAGTCAGCTTCAAATCCTTTCGAAACACATGATTTAGTATCAAATCAATGCGAAGCAGAAGGCTTAGCGTCAAATCCATGCGAAACGAATGGTTTAGCTTCAAATACTTGTGATATACATGATTTAGCTTCAACAGCATGCGAAACAAACGAGCTAGCTTCAAATCCAAGCGAAAAACATGTTTTAGCATCAAACCAATGCGAAGTAGGAGGCTTATCTTCAAATCCATACGAAACAATTCGTTTCGCTTCAAATACTTGTGATATTCATGATTTAACTTCAACTGCATGTGAAACAAACGAGTTAGCTTAAAATCCAAGCGAAACACATTATTTAGCATCAAATCAATGCGAAGTAGGAGGCTTATCTTCAAATCCATACGAAACAATTCGTTTAGCTTCAAATTTCTGTGATATTCATGATTTAACTTCAACTGCATGTGAAACAAACGAGTTAGCTTAAAATCCAAGCGAAACACATTATTTAGCTTCAAATCAATGCGAAGTAGAAGGCTGAGCTTCAAATCCAAGCGACACACATGATTTATCTTCAAATCAATGCGAAGTAGAAGGCTTAGCTTCAAATCCATGCGAAACGAATGATTTAGCTTCAAATACTTGCGAATATCTCTGATATAGCTTCACATGCAGGTGAAACAAACGAGTTAGCTTTAAATGCATGCAAAAGGCATGATTTACCTTCAAATCAATGCAAATTAGGAGACTGATCTTCGAATCCATGCGAAACAAATGGATCAGGCTCAAATACTTGTGTTATACATGGTTTAGCTTCAACAGTATGCGAAACAAACGAGTTAGCTTCAAATCCTAGCGATAGACATGATTTAGCTTCAAATCAATGCGAAGTAGAAGGCTTACCTTCGAATCCATGCGAAACAAATGGTTTAGCTTCAAACACTTGTGATATACATGATTTAGCTTCAACATCATGTGAAACAAACGAGTTAGCTTCAAATCCAAGCGAAACACATGATTTATCTTCAAACCAATGCGAGGTAGAAGGCTTAGCTTCAAATCCATGCGATTCAAACGGTTTAGCTTCAAATACTTCTGATATACATGATTTAGCTTCAACAGTGTGCGAAACAAACGAGTTAGCTTTAAATCCATGCGAAACACATGATTTAGCTTCAAATCAATGCGAATTAGAAGGGTTATCTTCGAATCCATGCGAAACAAATGGTTTAGCTTCAAATACTTGTGATATACATGATTTAGCTTCAACTGCATGCGAAACAAACGAGCTAGCCTCAAATCCATGAGAAACACATGATTTAGCTTCAAATCAATGCGAAGTAGAAGGGTTATCTTCGAATCCATGCGAAACAAATGGTTTAGCTTCAAATACTTGTGATATACATGATTTAGCTTCAACAGCATGCGAAACAAACGAGTTAGCTTCAAATCCAAGCGAAACACATGATTTATCTTCAAATCAATGCGAGGTAGAAGGCTTATCTTCAAATCCATGCGAATCAAACGGTTTAGCTTCAAATACTTGTGATATACATGATTTAGCTTCAACTGCATGCGAAACAAACGAGCTAGCCTCAAATCCATGAGAAACACGTGATTCAGGATCAAGTCAACGCGAAGTTGAAGGCTTAGCGTCAAATCCATGCGAAACGAACGATTTAGCTTCACATACTTGTGAATAGAAGTGATAAGGCTTGAAATGCAGGCGAAACAAACGAGTTAGCTTCAAATCCATGCGAAACACATGATTTAGCATCAAATCAATGCGAAGTAGAAGGCTTATCTTCAAATCCATGCGAAACGAATGATTTAGCTTCAAATACTTGCGAATATCTCTGATATAGCTTCAAATGCAGGAGAAACAAACGAGTTAGCTTTAAATGCATGCAAAAGGCATGATTTACCTTCAAATCAATGCAAATTAGGAGACTGATCTTCGAATCCATGCGAAACAAATGGATCAGGCCCAAATACTTGTGTTATACATGGTTTAGCTTCAACAGTATGCGAAACAAACGAGTTAGCTTCAAATCCTAGCGATAGACATGATTTAGCTTCAAATCAATGCGAAGTAGAAGGCTTACCTTCGAATCCATGCGAAACAAATGGTTTAGCTTCAAACACTTGTGATATACATGATTTAGCTTCAACATCATGTGAAACAAACGAGTTAGCTTCAAATCCAAGCGAAACACATGATTTATCTTCAAATCAATGCGAGGTAGAAGGCTTAGCTTCAAATCCATGCGATTCAAACGGTTTAGCTTCAAATACTTGTGATATACATGATTTAGCTTCAACTGCATGCGAAACAAACGAGCTAGCCTCAAATCCATGAGAAACACGTGATTCAGGATCAAGTCAACGCGAAGTTGAATTCTTAGCGTCAAATCCATGCGAAACGAACGATTTAGCTTCACATACTTGTGAATAGAAGTGATAAGGCTTGAAATGCAGGCGAAACAAACGAGTTAGCTTCAAATCCATGCGAAACACATGATTTAGCTTCAAATCAATGCGAAGTAGAAGGCTGATCTTCGAATCCATGCGAAGCAAATGGTTTAGCTTCAAATACTTTTGATACACTTGATTTAGCTTCAACAGCATGCGAAACAAACGAGTTAGCTTCAAATCCATGCGAAACACATGATTTAGCATCAAATCAATGCGAAGTAGAAGGCTGATCTTCGAATCCATGCGAAGCAAATGGTTTAGCTTCAAATACATGTGATATACATGATTTAGCTTCAACAGCATGCGAAACAAACGAGTTAGCTTATAATCCATGCGAAACAAATGATTTAGCTTCAAATCAATGCGAAGTAGAAGGGTTATCTTCGTATCCATGCGAAACAAATGGTTTAGCTTCAAATACTTGTGATATACATGATTTAGCTTCAACAGCATGCGAAATAAACGAGTTAGCTTAAAATCCATGCGGAACACATGATTTAGCTTCAAATCAATGCGAAGTAGAAGGCTTAGCTTCAAATCTATTCGAAACAAATGGTTCAGCTTCAAATACTTGTGATATACATGATTTATATTCAACTGCATGCGACACAAACGAGTTAGCTTCAAATCCAAGCGAAACACATGATTTCGCTTCAAATCAATGCGAAGTAGAAGGCTTATCTTCGAATCCATGCGAAACAAATGGTTTAGCTGCAAATACTTGTGATATACATGATTCAGCATCAACTGCATGCGAAACAAACGAGTTAGCTTCAAATCCATGCGAAACACTTGATTTAGCTTCAAATCAATGCGAAGAAGAAGGATTATCTTCGAATCCATGCGAAACGAATAGTTTAGCTTCAAATACTTGTGATATACATGATTCAGCTTCAACTGCGTGCGAAACAAACGAGTTAGCTTTAAATCCATGCGAAACACATGATTTAGATTATAATCAATACGAAGTAGAAGGCTTATCTTCGAATCCATGCGAAACAAATGGTTTAGCTTCAAATACTTGTGATATACATGATTTAGCTACAACTGCATGCGAAAAAAACGAGTTAGCTTATAATCCATGCGAAACACATGATTTAGCTTCAAATCAATGCGAAGTAGAAGGCTTATCTTCGAATCCATGCGAAACGAATAGTTTAGCTTCAAATACTTGTGATATACATGATTCAGCTTCAACTGCATGCGAAACAAACGAGTTAGCTTCAAATCCATGCGAAACACATGATTTAGATTAAAATCAATGCGAAGTAGAAGGCTTATCTTCGAATCCATGCGAAACAAATGGTTTAGCTTCAAATACTTGTGATATACACGATTTAGCTTCAACTGCATGCGAAACAAACGAGTTAGCTTATAATCCATGCGAAACAAATGATTTAGCTTCAAATCAATGCGAAGTAGAAGGGTTATCTTCGTATCCATGCGAAACAAATGGTTTAGCTTCAAATACTTGTGATATACATGATTTAGCTTCAACAGCATGCGAAATAAACGAGTTAGCTTAAAATCCATGCGGAACACATGATTTAGCTTCAAATCAATGCGAAGTAGGAGGCTTATCTTCGATCCCATGCGATACAAATGGTTTAGCTTCAAATACTTGTGATATACATGATTTAGCTTCAACAACATGCGAAACAAACGAGCTAGCTTCAAATCCATGCGAAACACATGATTTAGCATCAAATCAATGCGAAGTAGAAGGCTTATCTTCGAATCCATGCGAAACAAATGGTTTAGCTTCAAATACTTGTGATATACATGATTTAGCTTCAACTGCATGCGAAACAAACGAGTTAGCTTAAAATCCATGCGGAACACATGATTTAGATTCAAATCAATGCGAAGTAGAAGGCTGATCTTCGAATCCATGCGAAGCAAATGGTTTAGCTTCAAATACTTTTGATACACTTGATTTAGCTTCAACAGCATGCGAAACAAACGAGTTAGCTTCAAATCCATGCGAAACACATGATTTAGCATCAAATCAATGCGAAGTAGAAGGCTGATCTTCGAATCCATGCGAAGCAAATGGTTTAGCTTCAAATACATGTGATATACATGATTTAGCTTCAACAGCATGCGAAACAAATGAGTTATATTCAAATCCAAGCGAAACACATTATTTATCTTCAAATCAATGCGAAGTGGAAGGCTTATCTTCGAATCCATGCGAAACGAATAGTTTAGCTTCCAATACTTGTGATATACATGATTCAGCTTCAACTGCGTGCGAAACAAACGAGTTAGCTTTAAATCCATGCGAAACACATGATTTAAATTATAATCAATACGAAGTAGAAGGCTTATCTTCGAATCCATGCGAAACAAATGGTTTAGCTTCAAATACTTGTGATATACATGATTTAGCTACAACTGCATGCGAAAAAAACGAGTTAGCTTATAATCCATGCGAAACACATGATTTAGCTTCAAATCAATGCGAAGTAGAAGGCTTTACTTCGAATCCATGCGAAACGAATAGTTTAGCTTCAAATACTTGTGATATACATGATTCAGCTTCAACTGCATGCGAAACAAACGAGTTAGCTTCAAATCCATGCGAAACACATGATTTAGATTAAAACCAATGCGAAGTAGAAGGCTTATCTTCGAATCCATGCGAAACAAATGGTTTAGCTTCAAATACTTGTGATATACACGATTTAGCTTCAACTGCATGCGAAACAAACGAGTTAGCTTCAAATCCATGCGAAACACATGATTTAGCATCAAATCAATGCGAAGTAGAAGGCTGATCTTCGAATCCATGCGAAGCAAATGGTTTAGCTTCAAATACATGTGATATACATGATTTAGCTTCAACAGCATGCGAAACAAATGAGTTATATTCAAATCCAAGCGAAACACATTATTTATCTTCAAATCAATGCGAAGTGGAAGGCTTATCTTCGAATCCATGCGAAACGAATAGTTTAGCTTCAAATACTTGTGATATACATGATTCACCTTCAACTGCATGCGAAACAAACGAGTTAGCTTCAAATCCATGCGAAACACATGATTTAGATTAAAATCAATGCGAAGTAGAAGGCTTATCTTCGAATCCATGCGAAACAAATGGTTTAGCTTCAAATACTTGTGATATACATGATTTAGCTACAACTGCATGCGACAAAAACGAGTTAGCTTCAAAACCAAGCGAAACACATGATTTAGCCTCAAATCAATGCGAAGTAGATGGCTTAGCTTCGAATAAATGCGAACCAAATGGTTTAGCTTCAAATACTTGTGATATGCATGATTTAGCTTCAACTACTAGCGAAAAAAACGAGTTAGCTTCAAATCCAAGCGAAACACATGATTTAGCCTCAAATCAATGCGAATTAGAAGGGTTATCTTCGAATCCATGCGAAACAAATGATATAGCTTCAAATACTTGTGATATACATGATTTAGCTTCAACAGCATCCGAAACAAACGAGTTAGCTTAAAATCCTTGCGAAACACATGATTTAGATTAAAATCAATGCGAAGTAGAAGGCTTATCTTCGAATCCATGCGAAACAAATGGTTTAGCTTCAAATACTTGTGATATACATGATTTAGCTTCAACTGCATGCGAAACAACCGAGTTAGCTTAAAATCCATGTGGAACACATGATTTAGCTTCAAATCAATGCGAAGTAGAAGGCTGATCTTCCTATCCATGCGCAGCAAATGGTTTAGCTTCAAATACTTGTGATATACATGATTTAGCTACAACTGCATGCGAAAAAAACGAGTTAGCTTATAATCCATGCGAAACACATGATTTAGCTTCAAATCAATGCGAAGTAGAAGGCTTATCTTCGAATCCATGCGAAACGAATAGTTTAGCTTCAAATACTTGTGATATACATGATTCAGCTTCAACTGCATGCGAAACAAACGAGTTAGCTTCAAATCCATGCGAAACACATGATTTAGATTAAAATCAATGCGAAGTAGGAGGCTTATCTTCGAATCCATGCGAAACAAATGGTTTAGCTTCAAATACTTGTGATATACATGATTTAGCTACAACTGCATGCGAAAAAAACGAGTTAGCTTATAATCCATGCGAAACACATGATTTAGCTTCAAATCAATGCGAAGAAGAAGGATTATCTTCGAATCCATGCGAAACGAATAGTTTAGCTTCAAATACTTGTGATATACATGATTCAGCTTCAACTGCGTGCGAAACAAACGAGTTAGCTTTAAATCCATGCGAAACACATGATTTAGATTATAATCAATACGAAGTAGAAGGCTTATCTTCGAATCCATGCGAAACAAATGGTTTAGCTTCAAATACTTGTGATATACATGATTTAGCTACAACTGCATGCGAAAAAAACGAGTTAGCTTATAATCCATGCGAAACACATGATTTAGCTTCAAATCAATGCGAAGTAGAAGGCTTATCTTCGAATCCATGCGAAACGAATAGTTTAGCTTCAAATACTTGTGATATACATGATTCAGCTTCAACTGCATGCGAAACAAACGAGTTAGCTTCAAATCCATGCGAAACACATGATTTAGATTAAAATCAATGCGAAGTAGAAGGCTTATCTTCGAATCCATGCGAAACAAATGGTTTAGCTTCAAATACTTGTGATATACACGATTTAGCTTCAACTGCATGCGAAACAAACGAGTTAGCTTATAATCCATGCGAAACAAATGATTTAGCTTCAAATCAATGCGAAGTAGAAGGGTTATCTTCGTATCCATGCGAAACAAATGGTTTAGCTTCAAATACTTGTGATATACATGATTTAGCTTCAACAGCATGCGAAATAAACGAGTTAGCTTAAAATCCATGCGGAACACATGATTTAGCTTCAAATCAATGCGAAGTAGGAGGCTTATCTTCGATCCCATGCGATACAAATGGTTTAGCTTCAAATACTTGTGATATACATGATTTAGCTTCAACAACATGCGAAACAAACGAGCTAGCTTCAAATCCATGCGAAACACATGATTTAGCATCAAATCAATGCGAAGTAGAAGGCTTATCTTCGAATCCATGCGAAACAAATGGTTTAGCTTCAAATACTTGTGATATACATGATTTAGCTTCAACTGCATGCGAAACAAACGAGTTAGCTTAAAATCCATGCGGAACACATGATTTAGATTCAAATCAATGCGAAGTAGAAGGCTGATCTTCGAATCCATGCGAAGCAAATGGTTTAGCTTCAAATACTTTTGATACACTTGATTTAGCTTCAACAGCATGCGAAACAAACGAGTTAGCTTCAAATCCATGCGAAACACATGATTTAGCATCAAATCAATGCGAAGTAGAAGGCTGATCTTCGAATCCATGCGAAGCAAATGGTTTAGCTTCAAATACATGTGATATACATGATTTAGCTTCAACAGCATGCGAAACAAATGAGTTATATTCAAATCCAAGCGAAACACATTATTTATCTTCAAATCAATGCGAAGTGGAAGGCTTATCTTCGAATCCATGCGAAACGAATAGTTTAGCTTCCAATACTTGTGATATACATGATTCAGCTTCAACTGCGTGCGAAACAAACGAGTTAGCTTTAAATCCATGCGAAACACATGATTTAAATTATAATCAATACGAAGTAGAAGGCTTATCTTCGAATCCATGCGAAACAAATGGTTTAGCTTCAAATACTTGTGATATACATGATTTAGCTACAACTGCATGCGAAAAAAACGAGTTAGCTTATAATCCATGCGAAACACATGATTTAGCTTCAAATCAATGCGAAGTAGAAGGCTTTACTTCGAATCCATGCGAAACGAATAGTTTAGCTTCAAATACTTGTGATATACATGATTCAGCTTCAACTGCATGCGAAACAAACGAGTTAGCTTCAAATCCATGCGAAACACATGATTTAGATTAAAACCAATGCGAAGTAGAAGGCTTATCTTCGAATCCATGCGAAACAAATGGTTTAGCTTCAAATACTTGTGATATACACGATTTAGCTTCAACTGCATGCGAAACAAACGAGTTAGCTTCAAATCCATGCGAAACACATGATTTAGCATCAAATCAATGCGAAGTAGAAGGCTGATCTTCGAATCCATGCGAAGCAAATGGTTTAGCTTCAAATACATGTGATATACATGATTTAGCTTCAACAGCATGCGAAACAAATGAGTTATATTCAAATCCAAGCGAAACACATTATTTATCTTCAAATCAATGCGAAGTGGAAGGCTTATCTTCGAATCCATGCGAAACGAATAGTTTAGCTTCAAATACTTGTGATATACATGATTCACCTTCAACTGCATGCGAAACAAACGAGTTAGCTTCAAATCCATGCGAAACACATGATTTAGATTAAAATCAATGCGAAGTAGAAGGCTTATCTTCGAATCCATGCGAAACAAATGGTTTAGCTTCAAATACTTGTGATATACATGATTTAGCTACAACTGCATGCGACAAAAACGAGTTAGCTTCAAAACCAAGCGAAACACATGATTTAGCCTCAAATCAATGCGAAGTAGATGGCTTAGCTTCGAATAAATGCGAACCAAATGGTTTAGCTTCAAATACTTGTGATATGCATGATTTAGCTTCAACTACTAGCGAAAAAAACGAGTTAGCTTCAAATCCAAGCGAAACACATGATTTAGCCTCAAATCAATGCGAATTAGAAGGGTTATCTTCGAATCCATGCGAAACAAATGATATAGCTTCAAATACTTGTGATATACATGATTTAGCTTCAACAGCATCCGAAACAAACGAGTTAGCTTAAAATCCTTGCGAAACACATGATTTAGATTAAAATCAATGCGAAGTAGAAGGCTTATCTTCGAATCCATGCGAAACAAATGGTTTAGCTTCAAATACTTGTGATATACATGATTTAGCTTCAACTGCATGCGAAACAACCGAGTTAGCTTAAAATCCATGTGGAACACATGATTTAGCTTCAAATCAATGCGAAGTAGAAGGCTGATCTTCCTATCCATGCGCAGCAAATGGTTTAGCTTCAAATACTTGTGATATACATGATTTAGCTACAACTGCATGCGAAAAAAACGAGTTAGCTTATAATCCATGCGAAACACATGATTTAGCTTCAAATCAATGCGAAGTAGAAGGCTTATCTTCGAATCCATGCGAAACGAATAGTTTAGCTTCAAATACTTGTGATATACATGATTCAGCTTCAACTGCATGCGAAACAAACGAGTTAGCTTCAAATCCATGCGAAACACATGATTTAGATTAAAATCAATGCGAAGTAGGAGGCTTATCTTCGAATCCATGCGAAACAAATGGTTTAGCTTCAAATACTTGTGATATACACGATTTAGCTTCAACTGCATGCGAAACAAACGAGTTAGCTTATAATCCATGCGAAACAAATGATTTAGCTTCAAATCAATGCGAAGTAGATGGGTTATCTTCGTATCTATGCGAAACAAATGGTTTAGCTTCAAATACTTGTGATATACATGATTTAGCTTCAACAGCATGCGAAATAAACGAGTTAGATTCAAATCCATGCGAAACACATGATTTAACTTCAAATCAATGCGAAGTAGAAGGCTTATCTTCGTATCCATGCGAAACAAATGGTTTAGCTGCAAATACTTGTGATATACATGATTTAGCTTCAACTGCATGCGAAACAAACGAGTTAGCTTAAAATCCATGCGGAACACATGATTTAGCTTCAAATCAATGCGAAGTAGGAGGCTTATCTTCGATCCCATGCGATACAAATGGTTTAGCTTCAAATACTTGTGATATACATGATTTAGCTTCAACTGCATGCGAAACAAACGAGTTAGCTTCAAATCCATGCGAAACACATGATTTAGATTAAAATCAATGCGAAGTAGAAGGCTTATCTTCGAATCCATGCGAAACAAATGGTTTAGCTTCAAATACTTGTGATATACATGATTTAGCTACAACTGCATGCGACAAAAACGAGTTAGCTTCAAAACCAAGCGAAACACATGATTTAGCCTCAAATCAATGCGAAGTAGATGGCTTAGCTTCGAATAAATGCGAACCAAATGGTTTAGCTTCAAATACTTGTGATATGCATGATTTAGCTTCAACTACTAGCGAAAAAAACGAGTTAGCTTCAAATCCAAGCGAAACACATGATTTAGCCTCAAATCAATGCGAATTAGAAGGGTTATCTTCGAATCCATGCGAAACAAATGATATAGCTTCAAATACTTGTGATATACATGATTTAGCTTCAACAGCATCCGAAACAAACGAGTTAGCTTAAAATCCTTGCGAAACACATGATTTAGATTAAAATCAATGCGAAGTAGAAGGCTTATCTTCGAATCCATGCGAAACAAATGGTTTAGCTTCAAATACTTGTGATATACATGATTTAGCTTCAACTGCATGCGAAACAACCGAGTTAGCTTAAAATCCATGTGGAACACATGATTTAGCTTCAAATCAATGCGAAGTAGAAGGCTGATCTTCCTATCCATGCGCAGCAAATGGTTTAGCTTCAAATACTTGTGATATACATGATTTAGCTACAACTGCATGCGAAAAAAACGAGTTAGCTTATAATCCATGCGAAACACATGATTTAGCTTCAAATCAATGCGAAGTAGAAGGCTCATCTTCGAATCCATGCGAAACGAATAGTTTAGCTTCAAATACTTGTGATATACATGATTCAGCTTCAACTGCATGCGAAACAAACGAGTTAGCTTCAAATCCATGCGAAACACATGATTTAGATTAAAATCAATGCGAAGTAGGAGGCTTATCTTCGAATCCATGCGAAACAAATGGTTTAGCTTCAAATACTTGTGATATACACGATTTAGCTTCAACTGCATGCGAAACAAACGAGTTAGCTTATAATCCATGCGAAACAAATGATTTAGCTTCAAATCAATGCGAAGTAGATGGGTTATCTTCGTATCTATGCGAAACAAATGGTTTAGCTTCAAATACTTGTGATATACATGATTTAGCTTCAACAGCATGCGAAATAAACGAGTTAGATTCAAATCCATGCGAAACACATGATTTAACTTCAAATCAATGCGAAGTAGAAGGCTTATCTTCGTATCCATGCGAAACAAATGGTTTAGCTGCAAATACTTGTGATATACATGATTTAGCTTCAACTGCATGCGAAACAAACGAGTTAGCTTAAAATCCATGCGGAACACATGATTTAGCTTCAAATCAATGCGAAGTAGGAGGCTTATCTTCGATCCCATGCGATACAAATGGTTTAGCTTCAAATACTTGTGATATACATGATTTAGCTTCAACAGCATGCGAAACAAACGAGCTAGCTTCAAATCCATGCGAAACACATGATTTAGCATCAAATCAATGCGAAGTAGAAGGCTTATCTTCGAATCCATGCGAAACAAATGGTTTAGCTTCAAATACTTGTGATATACATGATTTAGCTTCAACTGCATGCGAAACAAACGAGTTAGCTTAAAATCCATGCGGAACACATGATTTAGCTTCAAATCAATGCGAAGTAGGAGGCTTATCTTCGATCCCATGCGATACAAATGGTTTAGCTTCAAATACTTGTGATATACATGATTTAGCTTCAACAGCATGCGAAACAAACGAGCTAGCTTCAAATCCATGCGAAACACATGATTTAGCTTCAAATCAATGCGAAGTAGAAGGCTTTACTTCGAATCCATGCGAAACGAATAGTTTAGCTTCAAATACTTGTGATATACATGATTCAGCTTCAACTGCATGCGAAACAAACGAGTTAGCTTCAAATCCATGCGAAACACATGATTTAGATTAAAACCAATGCGAAGTAGAAGGCTTATCTTCGAATCCATGCGAAACAAATGGTTTAGCTTCAAATACTTGTGATATACACGATTTAGCTTCAACTGCATGCGAAACAAACGAGTTAGCTTCAAATCCATGCGAAACACATGATTTAGCATCAAATCAATGCGAAGTAGAAGGCTGATCTTCGAATCCATGCGAAGCAAATGGTTTAGCTTCAAATACATGTGATATACATGATTTAGCTTCAACAGCATGCGAAACAAATGAGTTATATTCAAATCCAAGCGAAACACATTATTTATCTTCAAATCAATGCGAAGTGGAAGGCTTATCTTCGAATCCATGCGAAACGAATAGTTTAGCTTCAAATACTTGTGATATACATGATTCACCTTCAACTGCATGCGAAACAAACGAGTTAGCTTCAAATCCATGCGAAACACATGATTTAGATTAAAATCAATGCGAAGTAGAAGGCTTATCTTCGAATCCATGCGAAACAAATGGTTTAGCTTCAAATACTTGTGATATACATGATTTAGCTACAACTGCATGCGAAAAAAACGAGTTAGCTTATAATCCATGCGAAACACATGATTTAGCTTCAAATCAATGCGAAGTAGAAGGCTTTACTTCGAATCCATGCGAAACGAATAGTTTAGCTTCAAATACTTGTGATATACATGATTCAGCTTCAACTGCATGCGAAACAAACGAGTTAGCTTCAAATCCATGCGAAACACATGATTTAGATTAAAACCAATGCGAAGTAGAAGGCTTATCTTCGAATCCATGCGAAACAAATGGTTTAGCTTCAAATACTTGTGATATACACGATTTAGCTTCAACTGCATGCGAAACAAACGAGTTAGCTTCAAATCCATGCGAAACACATGATTTAGCATCAAATCAATGCGAAGTAGAAGGCTGATCTTCGAATCCATGCGAAGCAAATGGTTTAGCTTCAAATACATGTGATATACATGATTTAGCTTCAACAGCATGCGAAACAAATGAGTTATATTCAAATCCAAGCGAAACACATTATTTATCTTCAAATCAATGCGAAGTGGAAGGCTTATCTTCGAATCCATGCGAAACGAATAGTTTAGCTTCAAATACTTGTGATATACATGATTCACCTTCAACTGCATGCGAAACAAACGAGTTAGCTTCAAATCCATGCGAAACACATGATTTAGATTAAAATCAATGCGAAGTAGAAGGCTTATCTTCGAATCCATGCGAAACAAATGGTTTAGCTTCAAATACTTGTGATATACATGATTTAGCTACAACTGCATGCGACAAAAACGAGTTAGCTTCAAAACCAAGCGAAACACATGATTTAGCCTCAAATCAATGCGAAGTAGATGGCTTAGCTTCGAATAAATGCGAACCAAATGGTTTAGCTTCAAATACTTGTGATATGCATGATTTAGCTTCAACTACTAGCGAAAAAAACGAGTTAGCTTCAAATCCAAGCGAAACACATGATTTAGCCTCAAATCAATGCGAATTAGAAGGGTTATCTTCGAATCCATGCGAAACAAATGATATAGCTTCAAATACTTGTGATATACATGATTTAGCTTCAACAGCATCCGAAACAAACGAGTTAGCTTAAAATCCTTGCGAAACACATGATTTAGATTAAAATCAATGCGAAGTAGAAGGCTTATCTTCGAATCCATGCGAAACAAATGGTTTAGCTTCAAATACTTGTGATATACATGATTTAGCTTCAACTGCATGCGAAACAACCGAGTTAGCTTAAAATCCATGTGGAACACATGATTTAGCTTCAAATCAATGCGAAGTAGAAGGCTGATCTTCCTATCCATGCGCAGCAAATGGTTTAGCTTCAAATACTTGTGATATACATGATTTAGCTACAACTGCATGCGAAAAAAACGAGTTAGCTTATAATCCATGCGAAACACATGATTTAGCTTCAAATCAATGCGAAGTAGAAGGCTTATCTTCGAATCCATGCGAAACGAATAGTTTAGCTTCAAATACTTGTGATATACATGATTCAGCTTCAACTGCATGCGAAACAAACGAGTTAGCTTCAAATCCATGCGAAACACATGATTTAGATTAAAATCAATGCGAAGTAGGAGGCTTATCTTCGAATCCATGCGAAACAAATGGTTTAGCTTCAAATACTTGTGATATACACGATTTAGCTTCAACTGCATGCGAAACAAACGAGTTAGCTTATAATCCATGCGAAACAAATGATTTAGCTTCAAATCAATGCGAAGTAGATGGGTTATCTTCGTATCTATGCGAAACAAATGGTTTAGCTTCAAATACTTGTGATATACATGATTTAGCTTCAACAGCATGCGAAATAAACGAGTTAGATTCAAATCCATGCGAAACACATGATTTAACTTCAAATCAATGCGAAGTAGAAGGCTTATCTTCGTATCCATGCGAAACAAATGGTTTAGCTGCAAATACTTGTGATATACATGATTTAGCTTCAACTGCATGCGAAACAAACGAGTTAGCTTAAAATCCATGCGGAACACATGATTTAGCTTCAAATCAATGCGAAGTAGGAGGCTTATCTTCGATCCCATGCGATACAAATGGTTTAGCTTCAAATACTTGTGATATACATGATTTAGCTTCAACAGCATGCGAAACAAACGAGCTAGCTTCAAATCCATGCGAAACACATGATTTAGCATCAAATCAATGCGAAGTAGAAGGCTTATCTTCGAATCCATGCGAAACAAATGGTTTAGCTTCAAATACTTGTGATATACATGATTTAGCTTCAACTGCATGCGAAACAAACGAGTTAGCTTAAAATCCATGCGGAACACATGATTTAGCTTCAAATCAATGCGAAGTAGGAGGCTTATCTTCGATCCCATGCGATACAAATGGTTTAGCTTCAAATACTTGTGATATACATGATTTAGCTTCAACAGCATGCGAAACAAACGAGCTAGCTTCAAATCCATGCGAAACACATGATTTAGCTTCAAATCAATGCGAAGTAGAAGGCTTTACTTCGAATCCATGCGAAACGAATAGTTTAGCTTCAAATACTTGTGATATACATGATTCAGCTTCAACTGCATGCGAAACAAACGAGTTAGCTTCAAATCCATGCGAAACACATGATTTAGATTAAAACCAATGCGAAGTAGAAGGCTTATCTTCGAATCCATGCGAAACAAATGGTTTAGCTTCAAATACTTGTGATATACACGATTTAGCTTCAACTGCATGCGAAACAAACGAGTTAGCTTCAAATCCATGCGAAACACATGATTTAGCATCAAATCAATGCGAAGTGGAAGGCTTATCTTCGAATCCATGCGAAACGAATAGTTTAGCTTCAAATACTTGTGATATACATGATTCACCTTCAACTGCATGCGAAACAAACGAGTTAGCTTCAAATCCATGCGAAACACATGATTTAGATTAAAATCAATGCGAAGTAGAAGGCTTATCTTCGAATCCATGCGAAACAAATGGTTTAGCTTCAAATACTTGTGATATACATGATTTAGCTACAACTGCATGCGACAAAAACGAGTTAGCTTCAAAACCAAGCGAAACACATGATTTAGCCTCAAATCAATGCGAAGTAGATGGCTTAGCTTCGAATAAATGCGAACCAAATGGTTTAGCTTCAAATACTTGTGATATGCATGATTTAGCTTCAACTACTAGCGAAAAAAACGAGTTAGCTTCAAATCCAAGCGAAACACATGATTTAGCCTCAAATCAATGCGAATTAGAAGGGTTATCTTCGAATCCATGCGAAACAAATGATATAGCTTCAAATACTTGTGATATACATGATTTAGCTTCAACAGCATCCGAAACAAACGAGTTAGCTTAAAATCCTTGCGAAACACATGATTTAGATTAAAATCAATGCGAAGTAGAAGGCTTATCTTCGAATCCATGCGAAACAAATGGTTTAGCTTCAAATACTTGTGATATACATGATTTAGCTTCAACTGCATGCGAAACAACCGAGTTAGCTTAAAATCCATGTGGAACACATGATTTAGCTTCAAATCAATGCGAAGTAGAAGGCTGATCTTCCTATCCATGCGCAGCAAATGGTTTAGCTTCAAATACTTGTGATATACATGATTTAGCTACAACTGCATGCGAAAAAAACGAGTTAGCTTATAATCCATGCGAAACACATGATTTAGCTTCAAATCAATGCGAAGTAGAAGGCTTATCTTCGAATCCATGCGAAACGAATAGTTTAGCTTCAAATACTTGTGATATACATGATTCAGCTTCAACTGCATGCGAAACAAACGAGTTAGCTTCAAATCCATGCGAAACACATGATTTAGATTAAAATCAATGCGAAGTAGGAGGCTTATCTTCGAATCCATGCGAAACAAATGGTTTAGCTTCAAATACTTGTGATATACACGATTTAGCTTCAACTGCATGCGAAACAAACGAGTTAGCTTATAATCCATGCGAAACAAATGATTTAGCTTCAAATCAATGCGAAGTAGATGGGTTATCTTCGTATCTATGCGAAACAAATGGTTTAGCTTCAAATACTTGTGATATACATGATTTAGCTTCAACAGCATGCGAAATAAACGAGTTAGATTCAAATCCATGCGAAACACATGATTTAACTTCAAATCAATGCGAAGTAGAAGGCTTATCTTCGTATCCATGCGAAACAAATGGTTTAGCTGCAAATACTTGTGATATACATGATTTAGCTTCAACTGCATGCGAAACAAACGAGTTAGCTTAAAATCCATGCGGAACACATGATTTAGCTTCAAATCAATGCGAAGTAGGAGGCTTATCTTCGATCCCATGCGATACAAATGGTTTAGCTTCAAATACTTGTGATATACATGATTTAGCTTCAACAGCATGCGAAACAAACGAGCTAGCTTCAAATCCATGCGAAACACATGATTTAGCATCAAATCAATGCGAAGTAGAAGGCTTATCTTCGAATCCATGCGAAACAAATGGTTTAGCTTCAAATACTTGTGATATACATGATTTAGCTTCAACTGCATGCGAAACAAACGAGTTAGCTTAAAATCCATGCGGAACACATGATTTAGATTCAAATCAATGCGAAGTAGAAGGCTGATCTTCGAATCCATGCGAAGCAAATGGTTTAGCTTCAAATACTTTTGATACACTTGATTTAGCTTCAACAGCATGCGAAACAAACGAGTTAGCTTCAAATCCATGCGAAACACATGATTTAGCATCAAATCAATGCGAAGTAGAAGGCTGATCTTCGAATCCATGCGAAGCAAATGGTTTAGCTTCAAATACATGTGATATACATGATTTAGCTTCAACAGCATGCGAAACAAATGAGTTATATTCAAATCCAAGCGAAACACATTATTTATCTTCAAATCAATGCGAAGTGGAAGGCTTATCTTCGAATCCATGCGAAACGAATAGTTTAGCTTCAAATACTTGTGATATACATGATTCAGCTTCAACTGCGTGCGAAACAAACGAGTTAGCTTTAAATCCATGCGAAACACATGATTTAAATTATAATCAATACGAAGTAGAAGGCTTATCTTCGAATCCATGCGAAACGAATAGTTTAGCTTCAAATACTTGTGATATACATGATTCACCTTCAACTGCATGCGAAACAAACGAGTTAGCTTCAAATCCATGCGAAACACATGATTTAGATTAAAATCAATGCGAAGTAGAAGGCTTATCTTCGAATCCATGCGAAACAAATGGTTTAGCTTCAAATACTTGTGATATACATGATTTAGCTACAACTGCATGCGACAAAAACGAGTTAGCTTCAAAACCAAGCGAAACACATGATTTAGCCACAAATCAATGCGAAGTAGATGGCTTAGCTTCGAATAAATGCGAACCAAATGGTTTAGCTTCAAATACTTGTGATATGCATGATTTAGCTTCAACTACTAGCGAAAAAGACGAGTTAGCTTCAAATCCAAGCGAAACACATGATTTAGCCTCAAATCAATGCGAATTAGAAGGGTTATCTTCGAATCCATGCGAAACAAATGATATAGCTTCAAATACTTGTGATATACATGATTTAGCTTCAACAGCATCCGAAACAAACGAGTTAGCTTAAAATCCTTGCGAAACACATGATTTAGATTAAAATCAATGCGAAGTAGAAGGCTTATCTTCGAATCCATGCGAAACAAATGGTTTAGCTTCAAATACTTGTGATATACATGATTTAGCTTCAACTGCATGCGAAACAACCGAGTTAGCTTAAAATCCATGTGGAACACATGATTTAGCTTCAAATCAATGCGAAGTAGAAGACTGATCTTCCTATCCATGCGCAGCAAATGGTTTAGCTTCAAATACTTGTGATACACTTGATTTAGCTTCAACTGCTCGCGAATCAAACAAGTTAGCTTCAAATCCATGCGAAACACATGATTTAGATTCAAATCAATGCGAATTAGAAGGGTTATCTTGGAATCCATGCGAAACGTATGATATAGCTTCAAATACTTGTGATATACATGATTTAGCTTCAACAGCATGCGAAACAAACGAGTTAGCTTCAAATCCATGCGAAACACATGATTTAGCATCAAATCAATGCGAAGTGTAAGGCTTATCTTCGAATCCATGCGAAACGAATAGTTTATCTTCAAATACTTCTGATATACATGATTCAGCTTCAACTGCATGCGAAACAAACGAGTTAGCTTAAAAGCCATGCGGAACACATGATTTAGCTTCAAACCAATGCAAGTAGAAGGCTGATCTTCGAATCCATGCGAAGCAAATGGGTTAGCTTCAAATACTTGTGGTATACATGATTTAGCTTCAACAGCATGCGAAACAAATGAGTTATCTTCAAATCCAAGCGAAACACATGATTTATCTTCAAATCAATGCGAAGTAGAAAGCTTAGCTTCAAAACCATGGGAATCAAATGGTTTAGCTTCAAATACTTGTGATATACATGATTTAGCTTCAACTGCATGCGAAACAAACGAGTTAGCTTAAAATCCATGCGGAACACATGATTTAGATTAAAATCAATGCGAAGTAGGAGGCTTATCTTCGAATCCATGCGAAACAAATGGATTAGCTTCAAATACTTGTGACATGCATGATTTAGCTTCAACTACTAGCGAAAAAAACGAGTTAGCTTCAAATCCAAGCGAAACACATGATTTAGCCTCAAATCAATGCGAATTAGAAGGGTTATCTTCGAATCCATGCGAAACAAATGATATAGCTTCAAATACTTGTGATATACACGATTTAGCTTCAACAGCATCCGAAACAAACGAGTTAGCTTAAAATCCTTGCGAAACACATGACTTAGCTTCAAATCAATGCGAAGTAGAAGGCTTATCTTCGAATCCATACGAAACAAATGGTTTAGCTTCAAATACTTGTGATATACATGAATTAGCATCAACTGCATGCGCAACAAACGAGTTAGCTTAAAATCCATGCGGAACACATGATTTAGCTTCAAATCAATGCGAAGTAGAAGGCTGATCTTCGAATCCATGCGAAGCAAATGGTTTAGCTTCAAATACTTGTGATATACATGATTTAGCTTCAACCGCATGCGAAACAAATGAGTTATATTCAAATCCAAGCGAAACACATGATTTATCTTCAAATCTATGCGAATTAGGAGGGTTATCGTGGAATCCATGCGAAACGTATGATATAGCTTCAAATACTCTTGATATACATGATTTAGCTTCAACAGCATGCGAAACAAACGAGTTAGCTTCAAATCCATGCGAAACACATGATTTAGTTTCAAATCAATGCGAATTAGAAGGGTTATCTTGGAATCCATGCGAAACGTATGATATAGCTTCAAATACTTGTGATATACATGATTTAGCTTCAACAGCATGCGAAACAAACGAGTTAGCTTAAAATCCATGCGGAACACATGATTTAGATTCAAATCAATGCGAAGTAGAAGGCTGATCTTCGAATCCATGCGAAGCAAATGGTTTAGCTTCAAATACTTTTGATACACTTGATTTAGCTTCAACAGCATGCGAAACAAACGAGTTAGCTTCAAATCCATGCGAAACACATGATTTAGCATCAAATCAATGCGAAGTAGAAGGCTGATCTTCGAATCCATGCGAAGCAAATGGTTTAGCTTCAAATACATGTGATATACATGATTTAGCTTCAACAGCATGCGAAACAAATGAGTTATATTCAAATCCAAGCGAAACACATTATTTATCTTCAAATCAATGCGAAGTGGAAGGCTTATCTTCGAATCCATGCGAAACGAATAGTTTAGCTTCAAATACTTGTGATATACATGATTCAGCTTCAACTGCGTGCGAAACAAACGAGTTAGCTTTAAATCCATGCGAAACACATGATTTAAATTATAATCAATACGAAGTAGAAGGCTTATCTTCGAATCCATGCGAAACAAATGGTTTAGCTTCAAATACTTGTGATATACATGATTTAGCTACAACTGCATGCGAAAAAAACGAGTTATCTTATAATCCATGCGAAACACATGATTTAGCTTCAAATCAATGCGAAGTAGAAGGCTTTACTTCGAATCCATGCGAAACGAATAGTTTAGCTTCAAATACTTGTGATATACATGATTCAGCTTCAACTGCATGCGAAACAAACGAGTTAGCTTCAAATCCATTTCGAAACACATGATTTAGATTAAAATCAATGCGGAGTAGAAGGCTTATCTTCGAATCCATGCGAAACAAATGGTTTAGCTTCAAATACTTGTGATATACACGATTTAGCTTCAACTGCATGCGAAACAAACGAGTTAGCTTCAAATCCATGCGAAACACATGATTTAGCATCAAATCAATGCGAAGTAGAAGGCTGATCTTCGAATCCATGCGAAGCAAATGGTTTAGCTTCAAATACATGTGATATACATGATTTAGCTTCAACAGCATGCGAAACAAATGAGTTATATTCAAATCCAAGCGAACCACATTATTTATCTTCAAATCAATGCGAAGTGGAAGGCTTATCTTCGAATCCATGCGAAACGAATAGTTTAGCTTCAAATACTTGTGATATACATGATTCACCTTCAACTGCATGCGAAACAAACGAGTTAGCTTCAAATCCATGCGAAACACATGATTTAGATTAAAATCAATGCGAAGTAGAAGGCTTATCTTCGAATCCATGCGAAACAAATGGTTTAGCTTCAAATACTTGTGATATACATGATTTAGCTACAACTGCATGCGACAAAAACGAGTTAGCTTCAAAACCAAGCGAAACACATGATTTAGCCACAAATCAATGCGAAGTAGATGGCTTAGCTTCGAATAAATGCGAACCAAATGGTTTAGCTTCAAATACTTGTGATATGCATGATTTAGCTTCAACTACTAGCGAAAAAAACGAGTTAGCTTCAAATCCAAGCGAAACCCATGATTTAGCCTCAAATCAATGCGAATTAGAAGGGTTATCTTCGAATCCATGCGAAACAAATGATATAGCTTCAAATACTTGTGATATACATGATTTAGCTTCAACAGCATCCGAAATAAACGAGTTAGCTTAAAATCCTTGCGAAACACATGATTTAGATTAAAATCAATGCGAAGTAGAAGGCTTATCTTCGAATCCATGCGAAACAAATGGTTTAGCTTCAAATACTTGTGATATACATGATTTAGCTTCAACTGCATGCGAAACAACCGAGTTAGCTTAAAATCCATGTGGAACACATGATTTAGCTTCAAATCAATGCGAAGTAGAAGACTGATCTTCCTATCCATGCGCAGCAAATGGTTTAGCTTCAAATACTTGTGATACACTTGATTTAGCTTCAACTGCTCGCGAATCAAACAAGTTAGCTTCAAATCCATGCGAAACACATGATTTAGATTCAAATCAATGCGAATTAGAAGGGTTATCTTGGAATCCATGCGAAACGTATGATATAGCTTCAAATACTTGTGATATACATGATTTAGCTTCAACAGCATGCGAAACAAACGAGTTAGCTTCAAATCCATGCGAAACACATGATTTAGCATCAAATCAATGCGAAGTGTAAGGCTTATCTTCGAATCCATGCGAAACGAATAGTTTATCTTCAAATACTTCTGATATACATGATTCAGCTTCAACTGCATGCGAAACAAACGAGTTAGCTTCAAATCCATGCGAAAAACATGATTTAGCTTCAAATCAATGCGAATTAGAAGGCTTATCTTCGAATCCATGCGGAACAAATGGTTTAGCTTCAAATACTTGTGATATACATGATTTAGCTTCAATTGCATGCGAAACAAACGAGTTAGCTTAAAAGCCATGCGGAACACATGATTTAGCTTCAAACCAATGCAAGTAGAAGGCTGATCTTCGAATCCATGCGAAGCAAATGGGTTAGCTTCAAATACTTGTGGTATACATGATTTAGCTTCAACTGCATGCGAAACAAACGAGTTAGCTTAAAATCCATGCGGAACACATGATTTAGATTAAAATCAATGCGAAGTAGAAGGCTTATCTTCGAATCCATGCGAAACAAATGGATTAGCTTCAAATACTTGTGACATGCATGATTTAGCTTCAACTACTAGCGAAAAAAACGAGTTAGCTTCAAATCCAAGCGAAACACATGATTTAGCCTCAAATCAATGCGAATTAGAAGGGTTATCTTCGAATCCATGCGAAACAAATGATATAGCTTCAAATACTTGTGATATACACGATTTAGCTTCAACAGCATCCGAAACAAACGAGTTAGCTTAAAATCCTTGCGAAACACATGACTTAGCTTCAAATCAATGCGAAGTAGAAGGCTTATCTTCGAATCCATACGAAACAAATGGTTTAGCTTCAAATACTTGTGATATACATGAATTAGCATCAACTGCATGCGCAACAAACGAGTTAGCTTAAAATCCATGCGGAACACATGATTTAGCTTCAAATCAATGCGAAGTAGAAGGCTGATCTTCGAATCCATGCGAAGCAAATGGTTTAGCTTCAAATACTTGTGATATACATGATTTAGCTTCAACCGCATGCGAAACAAATGAGTTATATTCAAATCCAAGCGAAACACATGATTTATCTTCAAATCTATGCGAATTAGGAGGGTTATCGTGGAATCCATGCGAAACGTATGATATAGCTTCAAATACTCTTGATATACATGATTTAGCTTCAACAGCATGCGAAACAAACGAGTTAGCTTCAAATCCATGCGAAACACATGATTTAGTTTCAAATCAATGCGAATTAGAAGGGTTATCTTGGAATCCATGCGAAACGTATGATATAGCTTCAAATACTTGTGATATACATGATTTAGCTTCAACAGCATGCGAAACAAACGAGTTAGCTTAAAATCCATGCGGAACACATGATTTAGATTCAAATCAATGCGAAGTAGAAGGCTGATCTTCGAATCCATGCGAAGCAAATGGTTTAGCTTCAAATACTTTTGATACACTTGATTTAGCTTCAACAGCATGCGAAACAAACGAGTTAGCTTCAAATCCATGCGAAACACATGATTTAGCATCAAATCAATGCGAAGTAGAAGGCTGATCTTCGAATCCATGCGAAGCAAATGGTTTAGCTTCAAATACATGTGATATACATGATTTAGCTTCAACAGCATGCGAAACAAATGAGTTATATTCAAATCCAAGCGAAACACATTATTTATCTTCAAATCAATGCGAAGTGGAAGGCTTATCTTCGAATCCATGCGAAACGAATAGTTTAGCTTCAAATACTTGTGATATACATGATTCAGCTTCAACTGCGTGCGAAACAAACGAGTTAGCTTTAAATCCATGCGAAACACATGATTTAAATTATAATCAATACGAAGTAGAAGGCTTATCTTCGAATCCATGCGAAACAAATGGTTTAGCTTCAAATACTTGTGATATACATGATTTAGCTACAACTGCATGCGAAAAAAACGAGTTATCTTATAATCCATGCGAAACACATGATTTAGCTTCAAATCAATGCGAAGTAGAAGGCTTTACTTCGAATCCATGCGAAACGAATAGTTTAGCTTCAAATACTTGTGATATACATGATTCAGCTTCAACTGCATGCGAAACAAACGAGTTAGCTTCAAATCCATTTCGAAACACATGATTTAGATTAAAATCAATGCGGAGTAGAAGGCTTATCTTCGAATCCATGCGAAACAAATGGTTTAGCTTCAAATACTTGTGATATACACGATTTAGCTTCAACTGCATGCGAAACAAACGAGTTAGCTTCAAATCCATGCGAAACACATGATTTAGCATCAAATCAATGCGAAGTAGAAGGCTGATCTTCGAATCCATGCGAAGCAAATGGTTTAGCTTCAAATACATGTGATATACATGATTTAGCTTCAACAGCATGCGAAACAAATGAGTTATATTCAAATCCAAGCGAACCACATTATTTATCTTCAAATCAATGCGAAGTGGAAGGCTTATCTTCGAATCCATGCGAAACGAATAGTTTAGCTTCAAATACTTGTGATATACATGATTCACCTTCAACTGCATGCGAAACAAACGAGTTAGCTTCAAATCCATGCGAAACACATGATTTAGATTAAAATCAATGCGAAGTAGAAGGCTTATCTTCGAATCCATGCGAAACAAATGGTTTAGCTTCAAATACTTGTGATATACATGATTTAGCTACAACTGCATGCGACAAAAACGAGTTAGCTTCAAAACCAAGCGAAACACATGATTTAGCCACAAATCAATGCGAAGTAGATGGCTTAGCTTCGAATAAATGCGAACCAAATGGTTTAGCTTCAAATACTTGTGATATGCATGATTTAGCTTCAACTACTAGCGAAAAAAACGAGTTAGCTTCAAATCCAAGCGAAACCCATGATTTAGCCTCAAATCAATGCGAATTAGAAGGGTTATCTTCGAATCCATGCGAAACAAATGATATAGCTTCAAATACTTGTGATATACATGATTTAGCTTCAACAGCATCCGAAATAAACGAGTTAGCTTAAAATCCTTGCGAAACACATGATTTAGATTAAAATCAATGCGAAGTAGAAGGCTTATCTTCGAATCCATGCGAAACAAATGGTTTAGCTTCAAATACTTGTGATATACATGATTTAGCTTCAACTGCATGCGAAACAACCGAGTTAGCTTAAAATCCATGTGGAACACATGATTTAGCTTCAAATCAATGCGAAGTAGAAGACTGATCTTCCTATCCATGCGCAGCAAATGGTTTAGCTTCAAATACTTGTGATACACTTGATTTAGCTTCAACTGCTCGCGAATCAAACAAGTTAGCTTCAAATCCATGCGAAACACATGATTTAGATTCAAATCAATGCGAATTAGAAGGGTTATCTTGGAATCCATGCGAAACGTATGATATAGCTTCAAATACTTGTGATATACATGATTTAGCTTCAACAGCATGCGAAACAAACGAGTTAGCTTCAAATCCATGCGAAACACATGATTTAGCATCAAATCAATGCGAAGTGTAAGGCTTATCTTCGAATCCATGCGAAACGAATAGTTTATCTTCAAATACTTCTGATATACATGATTCAGCTTCAACTGCATGCGAAACAAACGAGTTAGCTTCAAATCCATGCGAAAAACATGATTTAGCTTCAAATCAATGCGAATTAGAAGGCTTATCTTCGAATCCATGCGGAACAAATGGTTTAGCTTCAAATACTTGTGATATACATGATTTAGCTTCAATTGCATGCGAAACAAACGAGTTAGCTTAAAAGCCATGCGGAACACATGATTTAGCTTCAAACCAATGCAAGTAGAAGGCTGATCTTCGAATCCATGCGAAGCAAATGGGTTAGCTTCAAATACTTGTGGTATACATGATTTAGCTTCAACTGCATGCGAAACAAACGAGTTAGCTTAAAATCCATGCGGAACACATGATTTAGATTAAAATCAATGCGAAGTAGAAGGCTTATCTTCGAATCCATGCGAAACAAATGGATTAGCTTCAAATACTTGTGACATGCATGATTTAGCTTCAACTACTAGCGAAAAAAACGAGTTAGCTTCAAATCCAAGCGAAACACATGATTTAGCCTCAAATCAATGCGAATTAGAAGGGTTATCTTCGAATCCATGCGAAACAAATGATATAGCTTCAAATACTTGTGATATACACGATTTAGCTTCAACAGCATCCGAAACAAACGAGTTAGCTTAAAATCCTTGCGAAACACATGACTTAGCTTCAAATCAATGCGAAGTAGAAGGCTTATCTTCGAATCCATACGAAACAAATGGTTTAGCTTCAAATACTTGTGATATACATGAATTAGCATCAACTGCATGCGCAACAAACGAGTTAGCTTAAAATCCATGCGGAACACATGATTTAGCTTCAAATCAATGCGAAGTAGAAGGCTGATCTTCGAATCCATGCGAAGCAAATGGTTTAGCTTCAAATACTTGTGATATACATGATTTAGCTTCAACCGCATGCGAAACAAATGAGTTATATTCAAATCCAAGCGAAACACATGATTTATCTTCAAATCTATGCGAATTAGGAGGGTTATCGTGGAATCCATGCGAAACGTATGATATAGCTACAAATACTCTTGATATACATGATTTAGCTTCAACAGCATGCGAAACAAACGAGTTAGCTTCAAATCCATGCGAAACACATGATTTAGCTTCAAATCAATGCGAATTAGAAGGGTTATCTTGGAATCCATGCGAAACGTATGATATAGCTTCAAATACTTGTGATATACATGATTTAGCTTCAACAGCATGCGAAACAAACGAGTTAGCTTAAAATCCATGCGAAACACATGATTTAGCATCAAATCAATGCGAAGTAGAAGGCTGATCTTCGAATCCATGCGAAGCAAATGGGTTAGCTTCAAATACTTGTGGTATACATGATTTAGCTTCAACAGCATGCGAAACAAATGAGTTATCTTCAAATCCAAGCGAAACACATGATTTATCTTCAAATCAATGCGAAGTAGAAAGCTTAGCTTCAAAACCATGGGAATCAAATTGTTTAGCTTCAAATACTTGTGATATACATGATTTAGCTTCAACTGCATGCGAAACAAACGAGTTAGCTTAAAATCCATGCGGAACACATGATTTAGATTAAAATCAATGCGAAGTAGAAGGCTTATCTTCGAATCCATGCGAAACAAATGGTTTAGCTTCAAATACTTGTGACATGCATGATTTAGCTTCAACTACTAGCGAAAAAAACGAGTTAGCTTCAAATCCAAGCGAAACACATGATTTAGCCTCAAATCAATGCGAATTAGAAGGGTTATCTTCGAATCCATGCGAAACAAATGATATAGCTTCAAATACTTGTGATATACACGATTTAGCTTCAACAGCATCCGAAACAAACGAGTTAGCTTAAAATCCTTGCGAAACACATGACTTAGCTTCAAATCAATGCGAAGTAGAAGGCTTATCTTCGAATCCATACGAAACAAATGGTTTAGCTTCAAATACTTGTGATATACATGAATTAGCATCAACTGCATGCGAAACAAACGAGTTAGCTTAAAATACATGCGGAACACATGATTTAGCTTCAAATCAATGCGAAGTAGAAGGCTGATCTTCGAATCCATACGAAACAAATGGTTTAGCTTCAAATACTTGTGATACACTTGATTTAGCTTCAACTGCTCGCGAATCAAACAAGTTAGTTTCAAATCCATGCGAACACATGATTTAGCTTCAAATCAATGCGAAGTATGAGGCTTATCTTCGATTCCATGCGATACAAATGGTTTAGCTTCAAATACATGTGATGTACATGATTTAGCTACAAAAGCATGCGAAACAAACGAGTTAGCTTCAAATCCATGCGAAACACATGATTAAGATTAAAATCAATGCGAAGTAGAAGGCTTATCTTCGAATCCATGCGAAACAAATGGTTTAGCTTCAAATACTTGTGATATACATGATTTAGCTTCAACTGCATGCGATACAAACGATTAGCTTCAAATCCATGCGAAACATATGATTTAACTTCAAATCAATGCGAAGTAGAAGGCTGATCTTTGAATCCATGCGAAACAAATGGTTTAGCTTCAAACACTTGTAATATACATGATTTAGCTTCAACAGCATACGAAACAAACGAGTTAGCTTCAAATCCATACGAAACACATGATTTAGCTTCAAATCAATGCGAAGTAGAAGGCTTAGCTTCAAATCCGTGCGAATCAAAAGTTTTAGCTTCAAATACTTGTGATATTCATGATTTAGCTTCAACTGCATGCGAAACGAACGAGTCAGCTTCAAATCCAAGCGAAAAACAGGATTTAGCATCAAGTCAACGCGAAGTTGAAGGCTTAGCTTCAAATCCATGCGAAACAAATGGTTTAGCTTCAAATACTTGTGATATACATGATTTACCTTCAAATGCAGGCGAAACAAACGAATTAGCTTCAAATCGATGCGAAACACACGATATAGCTTAAAATCAATGCGAACCCGATGGCTGATCGTCGAATCCATGCGAAACAAATGGCTCAGGCTCAAATACTTGTGTTATACTTGATTTAGCTTCAACTGCATGCGAAACAAACATGTTAGCTTCAATTCCAAGCGAAACACATGATTTAACTTCCAATCAATGTGAAGTAGAAGGCTTAGCTTCAAATCTATGTGAAACAAATGGTTCAGATTCAAATACTTGTGATATACATGATTTAGATTCAACTTCATGCAAAACCAACAAGTTAGCTTCAAATCCATGCGAAACACATGATTTAGAATCAAATCAATGCGAAGTAGAAGGCTTATCATCAAATCCTGCGAAACGAATGTTTTGGCTTCAAATACTTGCGAATATCGCTGATATAGCTTCAAATGGAGGTGAAATAAACGAGTTAGCTTTAAATCCATGCTAAAGTCATGATTTACCTTCAAATCAATGCGAAGTAGAAGGCTTAGTTTGAAATCCATGCGAATAAAGTTCTTTAGCTTCAAATACTTATGATATACATGATTTAGCTTCAACTGCATGCGAAACAAACTACTTAGCTTCAAATTCATGCGAAACACATGATTTAGCTCCAAATAACCGCGAATTAGGAGGCTGATCTTCGAATCCTTGCGAAACAAATGGCTCAGGCTCAAATACTTGTGTTATACATGATTTAGCTTCAACTGCATGTGAAAGAAACAAGCTAGCTTAAAATCCAACCGAAAATATGATATAGCATCAAGTCAACGGGAAGATGAAGGCTTAGCTTCAAATACATGCGAAACAAATGGTTTAGGTTCAAACACTTGTAATATACATGATTTAGCTTCAACACCATGCGAAACAAACGAGTTAGCTTCAAATCCATGCGAAACACATGATTTAGCTTCAAATGAATGCGAAGTAGAAGGATGATCTTCGAATCCATGCGAAACAAATGGTTTAGCTTCAAATACTTGTGATATACATGATTTATATTCAACTGCATGCGAAACCAAACAGTTAGCTTCAAATACAAGCGAAACACATGATTTCGCTTCAAATGAATGCGAAGCAGAAGGCTTAGCTTCAAATCCATGCGAAACGAATGGTTTAGCTTCAAATACTTGCGAATATAAGTGATATAGCTTCAAATGCATGCGAAACAAACGTGTTAGCTTCAAATACATGCCAGATACATGATTTAGCTTCTATTCAAAGCGAAGTAGAAGGCTTATCTTCGAATCCATGCGAAACAAATGGTTTAGTTCAAATACTTGTGATATACATGATTTAGCTTCAACTGCATGCGAAACCAAACAGTTATCTTCAAATGCAAGCGAAACACATGATTTAACTTCCAATCAATGTGAAGTAGAAGGCTTAGCTTCAAATCTATGTGAAACAAATGGTTCAGCTTCAAATACTTGTGATATACATGATTTAGATTCAAATTCATGCAAAACCAACGAGTTAGCTTCAAATCCATGCGAAACACATGATTTAGAATCAAATCAATGCGAAGTAGAAGGCTTAGCTTCAAATCCAGCGAAACGAATGATTTAGCTTCAAATACTTGCGAATATCACTGATATAGCTTCAAATGCATGCGAAACAAACTAGTTAGCTTTAAATCCATGCAAAAGTCATGATTTACCTTCAAATCAATGCGAAGTAGAAGGCTTAGTTTGAAATCCATGCGTATCAAGTTCTTTAGCTTCAAATACTTATGATATACATGATTTAGCTTCAACTGCTTGGGAAGCAAACGAGATATCTTCAAATCCATTCAAAACACATGATTTAGCTTCAAATCCATGCGAAACTCATGATTTAGCTTCAAATCAATGCGATGTAGAAAGCTTATCTTCGAATCCATGCGAAACAAATGGTTTAGCTTCAAATACTTGTGATATACATGATTTAGCTTCAACAGCATGCGAAACAAACGAGTTAGCTTCAAATCTATGCGAAACACATGATTTAGCTTCAAATCAATGCGAAGTAGAAGGGTTATTTTCGAATCCATGCGAAACAAATGGATTAGCTTCAAATACTTGTGATATACATGATTTAGCTTCAACAGCATGCGAAACAAACGAGTTAGCTTTAAATCCATACGAAACACATGATTTAGCTTCAAATCAATGCGAAGTAGAAGGCTTATCTTCGAATCCATGCGAAACAAATGGTTTAGCTTCAAATACTTAAGATATACATGATTTAGCTTCAAATGCAGGCGAAACAAACGATTTAGCTTCAAATCCTTTCGAAACACATGGTTTAGTATCAAATCAATGCGAAGCAGAAGGCTTAGCTTCAAATCCATGCGAAACACATGATTTAGCTTCAAATAAACGCGATGTAGGAGGCTGATCTTCGAATCCATGCGAAACAAATGGCTCACGCTCAAATACTTGTGTTATACTTGATTTAGCTTCAACTGCATGCGAAACAAACGACTTAGCTTCAAATCCTAGCGATAGACATGATTTAGCTTCAAATCAATGCGAAGAAGATGGCGTACCTTCGAATCCATGCGAAACAAATGGTTTAGCTTCAAACACTTGTGATATACATGATTTACATTCAACAGCAAGAGAAACAAACGAGTTAGCTTCAAATCCATGCGAAACACATGATTTAGCTTCAAATCAATGCGAAGTAGAAGGCTTATCTTCGAATCCATGCGAAACAAATGGTTTAGCTTCAAATACTTGTGATATACATGATTTAGCTTCAAATGCAGGCGAAACAAACGAATTAGCTTCAAATCGATGCGAAACACACGATATAGCTTAAAATCAATGCGAAGCCGATGGCTGATCGTCGAATCCATGCGAAACAAATGGTTTAGTTCAAATACTTGTGATATACATGATTTAGCTTCAACTGCATGCGAAACCAAACAGTTATCTTCAAATGCAAGCGAAACACGTGATTTAACTTCCAATCAATGTGAAGTAGAAGGCTTAGCTTCAAATCTATGTGAAACAAATGGTTCAGCTTCAAATACTTGTGATATACATGATTTAGATTCGACTTCATGCAAAACCAACGAGTTAGCTTCAAATCCATGCGAAACACATTATTTAGAATCAAATCAATGCGAAGTAGAAGGCTTAGCTTCAAATCCAGCGAAACGAATGATTTAGCTTCAAATACTTGCGAATATCACTGATATAGCTTCAAATGCATGCGAAAAAAATGGTTCAGCTTCAAATACTTGTGATATACATGATTTAGCTTCAACTGCGAAACAAACGATTTAGTTTCAAATCGATGCGAAACAAATGGTTTAGCTTCAAATATTTCTGATATACATGATTTAGCTTAAAATGCAGTCGAGACAAACGAGTTGGGCTTCATAGCCAAGCGAAACACATTATTTAGCGTCAAAGTCATGCGAAACACATGGTTTAACTTAATATTCATGCGAAACAAATGCTTCAGCTTCAAATACTTGTGATATACATGATTTAGATTCAACTGAATGCGAAACAAACGAGTTAGCCTCAAATCCATGCGAAACACATGATTTAGCATCAAATCAATGCGAAGTAGAAGGCTTATCTTCAAATCCATGCGAAACGAATGATTTAGCTTCAAATACTTGCGAATATCTCTGATATAGCTTCAAATGCAGGTGAAACAAACGAGTTAGCTTTAAATGCATGCAAAAGGCATGATTTACCTTCAAATCAATGCAAATTAGGAGACTGATCTTCGATTCCATGCGATACAAATGGTTTAGCTTCAAATACATGTGATGTACATGATTTAGCTACAAAAGCATGCGAAACAAACGAGTTAGCTTCAAATCCATGCGAAACACATGATTAAGATTAAAATCAATGCGAAGTAGAAGGCTTATCTTCGAATCCATGCGAAACAAATGGTTTAGCTTCAAATACTTGTGATATACATGATTTAGCTTCAACTGCATGCGATACAAACGATTAGCTTCAAATCCATGCGAAACATATGATTTAACTTCAAATCAATGCGAAGTAGAAGGCTGATCTTTGAATCCATGCGAAACAAATGGTTTAGCTTCAAACACTTGTAATATACATGATTTAGCTTCAACAGCATACGAAACAAACGAGTTAGCTTCAAATCCATACGAAACACATGATTTAGCTTCAAATCAATGCGAAGTAGAAGGCTTAGCTTCAAATCCGTGCGAATCAAAAGTTTTAGCTTCAAATACTTGTGATATTCATGATTTAGCTTCAACTGCATGCGAAACAAACGAGTCAGCTTCAAATCCAAGCGAAAAACAGGATTTAGCATCAAGTCAACGCGAAGTTGAAGGCTTAGCTTCAAATCCATGCGAAACAAATGGTTTAGCTTCAAATACTTGTGATATACATGATTTACCTTCAAATGCAGGCGAAACAAACGAATTAGCTTCAAATCGATGCGAAACACACGATATAGCTTAAAATCAATGCGAACCCGATGGCTGATCGTCGAATCCATGCGAAACAAATGGCTCAGGCTCAAATACTTGTGTTATACTTGATTTAGCTTCAACTGCATGCGAAACAAACATGTTAGCTTCAATTCCAAGCGAAACACATGATTTAACTTCCAATCAATGTGAAGTACAAGGCTTAGCTTCAAATCTATGTGAAACAAATGGTTCAGATTCAAATACTTGTGATATACATGATTTAGATTCAACTTCATGCAAAACCAACAAGTTAGCTTCAAATCCATGCGAAACACATGATTTAGAATCAAATCAATGCGAAGTAGAAGGCTTATCATCAAATCCTGCGAAACGAATGTTTTGGCTTCAAATACTTGCGAATATCGCTGATATAGCTTCAAATGGAGGTGAAATAAACGAATTAGCTTTAAATCCATGCTAAAGTCATGATTTACCTTCAAATCAATGCGAAGTAGAAGGCTTAGTTTGAAATCCATGCGAATAAAGTTCTTTAGCTTCAAATACTTATGATATACATGATTTAGCTTCAACTGCATGCGAAACAAACTACTTAGCTTCAAATTCATGCGAAACACATGATTTAGCTCCAAATAACCGCGAATTAGGAGGCTGATCTTCGAATCCTTGCGAAACAAATGGCTCAGGCTCAAATACTTGTGTTATACATGATTTAGCTTCAACTGCATGTGAAAGAAACAAGCTAGCTTAAAATCCAACCGAAAATATGATATAGCATCAAGTCAACGGGAAGATGAAGGCTTAGCTTCAAATACATGCGAAACAAATGGTTTAGGTTCAAACACTTGTAATATACATGATTTAGCTTCAACACCATGCGAAACAAACGAGTTAGCTTCAAATCCATGCGAAACACATGATTTAGCTTCAAATGAATGCGAAGTAGAAGGATGATCTTCGAATCCATGCGAAACAAATGGTTTAGCTTCAAATACTTGTGATATACATGATTTATATTCAACTGCATGCGAAACCAAACAGTTAGCTTCAAATACAAGCGAAACACATGATTTCGCTTCAAATGAATGCGAAGCAGAAGGCTTAGCTTCAAATCCATGCGAAACGAATGGTTTAGCTTCAAATACTTGCGAATATAAGTGATATAGCTTCAAATGCATGCGAAACAAACGTGTTAGCTTCAAATACATGCCAGATACATGATTTAGCTTCTATTCAAAGCGAAGTAGAAGGCTTATCTTCGAATCCATGCGAAACAAATGGTTTAGTTCAAATACTTGTGATATACATGATTTAGCTTCAACTGCATGCGAAACCAAACAGTTATCTTCAAATGCAAGCGAAACACATGATTTAACTTCCAATCAATGTGAAGTAGAAGGCTTAGCTTCAAATCTATGTGAAACAAATGGTTCAGCTTCAAATACTTGTGATATACATGATTTAGATTCAACTTCATGCAAAACCAACGAGTTAGCTTCAAATCCATGCGAAACACATGATTTAGAATCAAATCAATGCGAAGTAGAAGGCTTAGCTTCAAATCCAGCGAAACGAATGATTTAGCTTCAAATACTTGCGAATATCACTGATATAGCTTCAAATGCATGCGAAACAAACTAGTTAGCTTTAAATCCATGCAAAAGTCATGATTTACCTTCAAATCAATGCGAAGTAGAAGGCTTAGTTTGAAATCCATGCGTATCAAGTTCTTTAGCTTCAAATACTTATGATATACTTGATTTAGCTTCAACTGCTTGGGAAGCAAACGAGATATCTTCAAATCCATTCAAAACACATGATTTAGCTTCAAATCCATGCGAAACTCATGATTTAGCTTCGAATCAATGCGATGTAGAAAGCTCATCTTCGAATCCATGCGAATCGAATGGTTTAGCTTCAAATACTTGTGATATGCGTGATTTTGCTTCAACTGCATGCAAAACCAACGAGATAGCTTCAAATCAAAGCGAAACACATGATTTAGATTCATATCAATGCGAAGTAGAAGGCTTTGCTTCAAATCCAGCGAAACGAATGATTTAGCTTCAAATACGTGCGAATATCTCTGCTATAGCTTCAAATGCAAGTGAATCAAACGAGTTAGCTTCAAATCCATGCGAAACACATGATTTAGCTTCAAATCAATGCGAAGTAGAAGGCTTATCTTCGAATCCATGCGAAACAAATGGTTTAGCTTCAAATACTTGTGATATACATGATTTAGCTTCAACAGCATGCGAAACAAACGAGTTAGCTTCAAATCTATGCGAAACACATGATTTAGCTTCAAATCAATGCGAAGTAGAAGGGTTATCTTCGAATCCATGCGAAACAAATGGATTAGCTTCAAATACTTGTGATATACATGATTTAGCTTCAACAGCATGCGAAACAAACGAGTTAGCTTTAAATCCATACGAAACACATGATTTAGCTTCAAATCAATGCGAAGTAGAAGGCTTATCTTCGAATCCATGCGAAACAAATGGTTTAGCTTCAAATACTTAAGATATACATGATTTAGCTTCAAATGCAGGCGAAACAAACGATTTAGCTTCAAATCCTTTCGAAACACATGGTTTAGTATCAAATCAATGCGAAGCAGAAGGCTTAGCTTCAAATCCATGCGAAACACATGATTTAGCTTCAAATAAACGCGATGTAGGAGGCTGATCTTCGAATCCATGCGAAACAAATGGCTCACGCTCAAATACTTGTGTTATACTTGATTTAGCTTCAACTGCATGCGAAACAAACGACTTAGCTTCAAATCCTAGCGATAGACATGATTTAGCTTCAAATCAATGCGAAGAAGATGGCGTACCTTCGAATCCATGCGAAACAAATGGTTTAGCTTCAAACACTTGTGATATACATGATTTACATTCAACAGCAAGAGAAACAAACGAGTTAGCTTCAAATCCATGCGAAACACATGATTTAGCTTCAAATCAATGCGAAGTAGAAGGCTTATCTTCGAATCCATGCGAAACAAATGGTTTAGCTTCAAATACTTGTGATATACATGATTTAGCTTCAAATGCAGGCGAAACAAACGAATTAGCTTCAAATCGATGCGAAACACACGATATAGCTTAAAATCAATGCGAAGCCGATGGCTGATCGTCGAATCCATGCGAAACAAATGGTTTAGTTCAAATACTTGTGATATACATGATTTAGCTTCAACTGCATGCGAAACCAAACAGTTATCTTCAAATGCAAGCGAAACACGTGATTTAACTTCCAATCAATGTGAAGTAGAAGGCTTAGCTTCAAATCTATGTGAAACAAATGGTTCAGCTTCAAATACTTGTGATATACATGATTTAGATTCGACTTCATGCAAAACCAACGAGTTAGCTTCAAATCCATGCGAAACACATTATTTAGAATCAAATCAATGCGAAGTAGAAGGCTTAGCTTCAAATCCAGCGAAACGAATGATTTAGCTTCAAATACTTGCGAATATCACTGATATAGCTTCAAATGCATGCGAATCAAACGGTTTAGCTTCAAATACTTGTGATATACATGATTTATATTTAACTGCATGCGACACAAACGAGTTAGCTTCAAATCCAAGCGAAACACATGATTTCGCTTCAAATCAATGCGAAGTAGAAGTCTCTTCTTCGAATCTATACGGAACAAATGATTTAGCTTCAAATTCATTCGCAACACATTGTTTAGCACAATATTCTTGCGAAAAAAATAATTCAGCTTCAAATACTTGTGATACACACGAATTAGCTTCAAATGCTTGGGAAACAAACGTGTTAGCTTCACATTCAAGCGAAAGAAATGATTCAGCTTCAAATCAGTGCGAAATGGAAGGCTGATCTTCGAATCCATGCGAAACAAGTGGTTTAGATTGAAATACTTGTGATATACATGATTTAGCTTCAACAGCATGTGAAGCAAACGAGATAGCTTCAAATCCACGCGAACCACATGAATTGGCTTCAAATTCATTCGAAACACATGGTTTAGCAGAGTGTTCTCGAGAAACAAATGGTTCAGCTTCAAATACTTGTGATATACATGATTTAGCTCCAACTGCATGCGAAACAAACGAATTAGCTTCAAATCCAAGCGAAACACATGATTTAGCTTCAAATCAATGCGAAGTAGAAGGCTTAGCTTCAAATCTATTCGAAACAAATGGTTCAGCTTCAAATACTTGTGATATACATGATTTATATTCAACTGCATGCGACACAAACGAGTTAGCTTCAAATCCAAGCGAAACAAATGATTTCGCTTCAAATCAATGCGAAGTAGAAGTCTCTTCTTCGAATCCATACGGAACAAATGGTTTAGCTTCAAATTCATTCGCAACACATTGTTTAGCACAATATTCTTGCGAAAAAAATAATTCAGCTTCAAATACTTGTGATACACACGAATTAGCTTCAAATGCTTGGGAAACAAACGAGATAGCTTCAAATCCATGCGAAACACATGAGTTGGCTTCAAATTCATTCGAAACACATGGCTTAGCAGAGTGTTCTCGAGAAACAAATGGTTCAGCTTCAAATACTTGTGATATACATGATTTAGTTCCAACTGCATGCGAAACAAACGAATTAGCTTCAAATCCAAGCGAAACACATGATTTAGCTTCAAATCAATGCGAAGTAGAAGGCTTAGCTTCAAATCCAGCGAAACGAATTATTTAGCTTCAAATACTTGCGAATATCACTGATATAGCTTCAAATGCAGGCGAAACAAACGAGTTAGCTTTAAATCCATGCAAAAGACATGATTTATATTCAAATCAATGCGAAGTAGAAGGCTTAGTTTGAAATCCATGCGAATCAAGTTCTTTAGCTTCAAATACTTATGATATACATGATTTAGCTTCAACTGCTTGAGGTGCAAACGAGTGAACTTCAAATCCATTCAAAACACATGATTTAGCTTCAAATCCATGCGAAACTCATGATTTAGCTTCAAATCAATGCGAAGTAGAAGGCTGATCTTCGAATCCATGCGAATCAAATGGTTTAGCTTCAAACACTTGTGATATACATGATTTAGCTTCAACTGCATGCGAAACCAAACAGTTATCTTCAAATGCAAGCGAAGCACGTGCTTTAACTTCCAATCAATGTGAAGTAGAAGGCTTAGCTTCAAATCTATGTGAAACAAATGGTTCAGCTTCAAATACTTGTGATATACATGATTTAGATTCGACTTCATGCAAAACCAACGAGTTAGCTTCAAATCCATGCGAAACACATGATTTAGAATCAAATCAATGCGAAGTAGAAGGCTTAGCTTCAAATCCAACGAAACTAATGATTTAGCTTCAAATACTTGCGAATATCACTGATATAGCTTCAAATGCATGCGAAACAAACCAGTTAGCTTTAAATCCATGCAAAAGACATGATTTACCTTCAAATCAATGCGAAGTAGAAGGCTTAGTTTGAAATCCATGCGTATCAAGTTCTTTAGCTTCAAATACTTATGATATACATGATTTAGCTTCAACTGCTTGGGAAGCAAACGAGATATCTTCAAATCCATTCAAAACACATGATTTAGCTTCAAATCCATGCGTAACTCATGATTTAGCTTCAAATCAATGCGATGTAGAAAGCTCATCTTCGAATCCATGCGAAACAAATGGATTAGCTTCAAATACTTGTGATATACATGATTTAGCTTCAACAGCATGCGAAACAAACGAGTTAGCTTCAAATCCATGCGAAACACATGATTTAGCTTCAAAACAATGCGAAGTAGAAGGCTTATCTTCGAATCCATGCGAAACATATCGTTTAGCTTCAATTATATGTGAAATACATGATTTAGCTTCAAATGCATGCGAAACAAACGTGTTAGCTTCAAATCCATTTAAAACACATGATCTAGCTTCAAATTCATTCGAAAGACATGGTTTAGCGTACTATTCATGGGAATCAAATGGTTCAGATTCAAATACTTGTGATATACATGATATAGCTTCAAATGCAGGCGAAACAAACGAGTCAGCTTCAAATCCTTTCGAAACACATGATTTAGTATCAAAACAATGCGAAGCAGAAGGCTTAGCGTCAAATCCATGCGAAACGAATGGTTTAGCTTCAAATACTTGTGATATACATGATTTAGCTTCAACTGCATGTGAAACAAACGAGTTAGCTTAAAATCCAAGCGAAACACATTATTTAGCATCAAATCAATGCGAAGTAGGAGGCTTATCTTCAAATCCATACGAAACAATTCGTTTAGCTTCAAATTCCTGTGATATTCATGATTTAACTTCAACTGCATGTGAAACAAACGAGTTAGCTTAAAATCCAAGCGAAACACATTATTTAGCTTCAAATCAATGCGAAGTAGAACGCTGAGCTTCAAATCCAAGCGACACACATGATTTATCTTCAAATCAATGCGAAGTAGAAGTCTTAGCTTCAAATCCATGCGAATCAAACGGTTTAGCTCAAATACTTGTGATATACATGATTTATATTCAACTGCATGCGACACAAACGAGTTAGCTTCAAATCCAAGCGAAACACATGATTTATCTTCAAATCAATGCGAGGTAGCAGGCTTATCTTCAAATCCATGCGAATCAAACGATTTAGCTTCAAATACTTGTGATATACATGATTTAGCTTCAACAGCATGCGAAACAAACCAGTTAGCTTCAAATCTATGCGAAACACATGATTTAGCTTCAAATCAATGCGAAGTAGAAGGGTTATCTTCGAATCCATGCGAAACAAATGGTTTAGCTTCAAATACTTGTGATATACATGATTTAGCTTCAACAGCATGCGAAACAAACGAGTTAGCTTCAAATCCAAGCGAAACACATGATTTATCTTCAAATCAATGCGAGGTAGAAGGCTTATCTTCAAATCCATGCGAATCAAACGGTTTAGCTTCAAATACTTGTGATATACATGATTTAGCTTCAACTGCATGCGAAACAAACGAGCTAGCCTCAAATCCATGAGAAACACGTGATTCAGGATCAAGTCAACGCGAAGTTGAAGGCTTAGCGTCAAATCCATTCGAAACGCACGATTTAGCTTCACATACTTGTGAATAGAAGTGATAAGGCTTGAAATGCAGGCGAAACAAACGAGTTAGCTTCAAATCCATGCGAAACACATGTTTTAGCATCAAATCAATGCGAAGTAGGAGGCTTATCTTCAAATCCATACGAAACAATTCGTTTAGCTTCAAATTCCTGTGATATTCATGATTTAACTTCAACTGCATGTGAAACAAACAAGTTAGCTTAAAATCCAAGCGAAACACATTATTTAGCTTCAAATCAATGCGAAGTAGAAGGCTGAGCTTCAAATCCAAGCGACACACATGATTTATCTTCAAATCAATGCGAAGTAGAAGTCTTAGCTTCAAATCCATGCGAATCAAACGGTTTAGCTCAAATACTTGTGATATACATGATTTATATTCAACTGCATGCGACACAAACGAGTTAGCTTCAAATCCAAGCGAAACACATGATTTCGCTTCAAATCAATGCGAAGTAGAAGTCTCTTCTTCGAATCCATACGGAACAAATGGTTTAGCTCCAAATTCATTCGCAACACATTGTTTAGCACAATATTCTTGCGAAAAAAATAATTCAGCTTCAAATACTTGTGATACACACGAATTAGCTTCAAATGCTTGGGAAACAAACGTGTTAGCTTCACATTCAAGCGAAAGAAATGATTCAGCTTCAAATCAGTGCGAAGTGGAAGGCTGATCTTCGAATCCATGCGAAACAAGTGGTTTAGATTGAAATACTTGTGATATACATGATTTAGCTTCAACAGCATGTGAAGCAAACGAGATAGCTTCAAATCCACGCGAACCACATGAATTGGCTTCAAATTCATTCGAAACACATGGTTTAGCAGAGTGTTCTCGAGAAACAAATGGTTCAGCTTCAAATACTTGTGATATACATGATTTAGCTCCAACTGCATGCGAAACAAACGAATTAGCTTCAAATCCAAGCGAAACACATGATTTAGCTTCAAATCAATGCGAAGTAGAAGGCTTAGCTTCAAATCTATTCGAAACAAATGGTTCAGCTTCAAATACTTGTGATATACATGATTTATATTCAACTGCATGCGACACAAACGAGTTAGCTTCAAATCCAAGCGAAACAAATGATTTCGCTTCAAATCAATGCGAAGTAGAAGTCTCTTCTTCGAATCCATACGGAACAAATGGTTTAGCTTCAAATTCATTCGCAACACATTGTTTAGCACAATATTCTTGCGAAAAAAATAATTCAGCTTCAAATACTTGTGATACACACGAATTAGCTTCAAATGCTTGGGAAACAAACGAGATAGCTTCAAATCCATGCGAAACACATGACTTGGCTTCAAATTCATTCGAAACACATGGCTTAGCAGAGTGTTCTCGAGAAACAAATGGTTCAGCTTCAAATACTTGTGATATACATGATTTAGCTCCAACTGCATGCGAAATAAACGAATTAGCTTCAAATCCAAGCGAAACACATGATTTAGCTTCAAATCAATGCGAAGTAGAAGGCTTAGCTTCAAATCCAGCGAAACGAATTATTTAGCTTCAAATACTTGCGAATATCACTGATATAGCTTCAAATGCAGGCGAAACAAACGAGTTAGCTTTAAATCCATGCAAAAGACATGATTTATATTCAAATCAATGCGAAGTAGAAGGCTTAGTTTGAAATCCATGCGAATCAAGTTCTTTAGCTTCAAATACTTATGATATACATGATTTAGCTTCAACTGCTTGAGGAGCAAACGAGTGAACTTCAAATCCATTCAAAACACATGATTTAGCTTCAAATCCATGCGAAACTCATGATTTAGCTTCAAATCAATGCGAAGTAGAAGGCTGATCTTCGAATCCATGCGAATCAAATGGTTTAGCTTCAAACACTTGTGATATACAAGATTTAGCTTCAACTGCATGCGAAACCAAACAGTTATCTTCAAATGCAAGCGAAACACGTGATTTAACTTCCAATCAATGTGAAGTAGAAGGCTTAGCTTCAAATCTATGTGAAACAAATGGTTCAGCTTCAAATACTTGTGATATACATGATTTAGATTCGACTTCATGCAAAACCAACGAGTTAGCTTCAAATCCATGCGAAACACATGATTTAGAATCAAATCAATGCGAAGTAGAAGGCTTAGCTTCAAATCCAACGAAACGAATGATTTAGCTTCAAATACTTGCGAATATCACTGATATAGCTTGAAATGCATGCGAAACAAACTAGTTAGCTTTAAATCCATGCAAAAGACATGATTTACATTCAAATCAATGCGCAGTAGAAGGCTTAGTTTGAAATCCATGCGTATCAAGTTCTTTAGCTTCAAATACTTATGATATACATGATTTAGCTTCAACTGCTTGGGAAGCAAACGAGATATCTTCAAATCCATTCAAAACACATGATTTAGCTTCAAATCCATGCGTAACTCATGATTTAGCTTCAAATCAATGCGATGTAGAAAGCTCATCTTCGAATCCATGCGAATCGAATGGTTTAGCTTCAAATACTTGTGATATGCGTGATTTTGCTTCAACTGCATGCAAAACCAACGAGATAGCTTCAAATCCAAGCGAAACACATGATTTAGATTCATATCAATGCGAAGTAGAAGGCTTAGCTTCAAATCCAGCGAAACGAATGATTTAGCTTCAAAT
The DNA here is from genome assembly GCF_051020955.1 of Megalopta genalis. Taxonomy (NCBI): domain Eukaryota; kingdom Metazoa; phylum Arthropoda; class Insecta; order Hymenoptera; family Halictidae; genus Megalopta; species Megalopta genalis. The sequence goes on from NW_027476158.1 coordinate 600,258, forward strand.
ACGTGCGAATATCTCTGATATAGCTTCAAATGCAAGTGAAACAAACGAGTTAGCTTTAAATCCATGCAAAAGACATGATTTACCTTCAAATCAATGCAAATTAGGAGACTGATCTTCGAATCCATGCGAAACAAATGGCTCATGCTCAAATACTTGTGTTATACATGATTTAGCTTCAACAGTATGCGAAACAAACGACTTAGCTTCAAATCCTAGCGATAGACATGATTTAGCTTCAAATCAATGCGAAGAAGAAGGCTTACCTTCGAATCCATGCGAAACAAATGGTTTAGCTTCAAACACTTGTGATATACATGATTTACATTCAACAGCAAGAGAAACAAACGAGTTAGCTTCAAATCCATGCGAAACACATGATTTAGCTTCAAAACAATGCGAAGTAGAAGCCTTATCTTCGAATCCATGCGAAACAAATCGTTTAGCTTCAATTATATGTGAAATACATGATTTAGCTTCAAATGCATGCGAAACAAACGTGTTAGCTTCAAATCCATTTAAAACACATGATCTAGCTTCAAATTCATTCGAAAGACATGGTTTAGCGTACTATTCATGGGAATCAAATGGTTCAGATTCAAATACTTGTGATATACATGATATAGCTTCAAATGCAGGCGAAACAAACGAGTCAGCTTCAAATCCTTTCGAAACACATGATTTAGTATCAAAACAATGCGAAGCAGAAGGCTTAGCGTCAAACCCATGCGAAACGAATGGTTTAGCTTCAAATACTTGTGATATACATGATTTAGCTTCAACTGCATGTGAAACAAACGAGTTAGCTTAAAATCCAAGCGAAACACATTATTTAGCATCATATCAATGCGAAGTAGGAGGCTTATCTTCAAATCCATACGAAACAATTCGTTTAGCTTCAAATTCCTGTGATATTCATGATTTAACTTCAACTGCATGTGAAATAAACGAGTTAGCTTAAAATCCAAGCGAAACACATTATTTAGCTTCAAATCAATGCGAAGTAGAAGGCTGAGCTTCAAATCCAAGCGACACACATGATTTATCTTCAAATCAATGCGAAGTAGAAGTCTTAGCTTCAAATCCATGCGAATCAAACGGTTTAGCTCAAATACTTGTGATATACATGATTTATATTCAACTGCATGCGACACAAACGAGTTAGCTTCAAATCCAAGCGAAACACATGATTTCGCTTCAAATCAATGCGAAGTAGAAGTCTCTTCTTCGAATCCATACGGAACAAATGGTTTAGCTTCAAATTCATTCGCAACACATTGTTTAGCACAATATTCTTGCGAAAAAAATAATTCAGCTTCAAATACTTGTGATACACACGAATTAGCTTCAAATGCTTGGGAAACAAACGTGTTAGCTTCACATTCAAGCGAAAGAAATGATTCAGCTTCAAATCAGTGCGAAGTGGAAGGCAGATCTTCGAATCCATGCGAAATAAGTGGTTTAGATTGAAATACTTGTGATAAACATGATTTAGCTTCAACAGCATGTGAAGCAAACGAGATAGCTTCAAATCCATGCGAAACACATGAGTTGACTTCAAATTCATTCGAAACACATGGTTTAGCAGAGTGTTCTCGAGAAACAAATGGTTCAGCTTCAAATACTTGTGATATACGTGATTTCGCTCCAACTGCATGCGAAACAAACGAATTAGCTTCAAATCCAAGCGAAACACATGATTTAGCTTCAAATCAATGCGAAGTAGAAGGCTTAGCTTCAAATCTATTCGAAAGAAATGGTTCAGCTTCAAATACTTGTGATATACATGATTTATATTCAACTGCATGCGACACAAACGAGTTAGCTTCAAATCCAAGCGAAACACATGATTTCGCTTCAAATCAATGCGAAGTAGAAGTCTCTTCTTCGAATCCATACGGAACAAATGGTTTAGCTTCAAATTCATTCGCAACACATTGTTTAGCACAATATTCTTGCGAAAAAAATAATTCAGCTTCAAATACTTGTGATACACACGAATTAGCTTCAAATGCTTGGGAAACAAACGAGATAGCTTCAAATCCATGCGAAACACATGAGTTGGCTTCAAATTCATTCGAAACACATGGCTTAGCAGAGTGTTCTCGAGAAACAAATGGTTCAGCTTCAAATACTTGTGATATACATGATTTAGCTCCAACTGCATGCGAAACAAACGAATTAGCTTCAAATCCAAGCGAAACACATGATTTCGCTTCAAATCAATGCGAAGTAGAAGTGTTACCTTCGAATCCATGCGAAACAAATGGTTTAGCCGCAAATACTTGTGATATACATGATTCAGCATCAACTGCATGCGAAACAAACGAGTTAGCTTCAAATCCATGCGAAACACATGATTTAGCTTCAAATCAATGCGAAGAAGAAGGATTATCTTCGAATCCATGCAAAACAAATGGTTTAGCTTCAAGCAAATTGTGATATACATGATTTAGCTTCAAGTGCATGCGAAATAACCGAGTTAGCTTCAAATCCATGCGAAACACATGATTTAGGTCCAAATCAATGCGAAGCAGAAGGCTGATGTTCGAATACATGCGAAACAAAGGTTTAGCTTCAAATACTTGTGATATACATGATTTAGCTTCAACTGCATGCGAAACAAACGAGTTAGCTTTAAATCCATGCAAAAGACATGATTTATATTCAAATCAATGCGAAGTAGAAGGCTTAGTTTGAAATCCATGCGAATCAAGTTCTTTAGCTTCAAATACTTATGATATACATGATTTAGCTTCAACTGCTTGAGGAGCAAACGAGTGAACTTCAAATCCATTCAAAACACATGATTTAGCTTCAAATCCATGCGAAACTCATGATTTAGCTTCAAATCAATGCGAAGTAGAAGGCTGATCTTCGAATCCATGCGAATCAAATGGTTTAGCTTCAAACACTTGTGATATACATGATTTAGCTTCAACTGCATGCGAAACAAACGAGTTAGCTTCAAATCCATGCGCAACACATGATTTAGCTTCAAATCAATGCAAAGTAGAAGGGTTATCTTCGAATCCATGCGAAACAAATGGTTTAGCTTCAAACACTTGTGATATACATGATTTAGCTTCAACTGCATGCGAAACAAACGAGTTAGCTTCAAAAACCATGCGAAACACATGATATAGCTTCAAATCGATGCGAAGTAGAAGGCTTATCTACGAATCCATGCGAAACAAATGGTTTAGCTGCAAATACTTGTGATATACATGATTCAGCATCAACTGCATGCGAAACAAACGAGTTAGCTTCAAATCCATGCGAAACACATGATTTAGCTTCAAATCAATGCGAAGAAGAAGGATTATCTTCGAATCCATGCAAAACAAATGGTTTAGCTTCAAGCAAATTGTGATATACATGATTTAGCTTCAAGTGCATGAGAAATAACCGAGTTAGCTTCAAATCCATGCGAAACACATGATTTAGGTCCAAATCAATGCGAAGCAGAAGGCTGATGTTCGAATACATGCGAAACAAAGGTTTAGCTTCAAATACTTGTGATATACTTGATTTATAGTCAAGTGCATGCGAAACAAACGAGATAGCTTCAAATCCATGCGAGACATATGATTTAACATCAAATCAATGCGAAGTAGAAAGCATAGCTTCAAATCCATGTGAATAAAATGGTTTAGCTTCAAATACTTGTGATATACATGATTTAGCTTCAACTGCATGCGAAACAAACGAGTTAGCTTCAAATCCATGCGCAACACATGATTTAGCTTCAAATCAATGCGAAGTAGAAGGGTTATCTTTGAATCCATGCGAAACAAATGGTTTAGCTTCAAACACTTGTGTTATACATGATTTAGCTTCAACTGCATGCGAAACAACGAGTTAGCTTCAAATCCATGCGAAAAACATGATTTAGCTTCAAATCAATGCGAAGAAGAAGGCATAGCTTCAAATCCATGGGAATCAAATGGTTTATCTTCAAATACTTGTGATATGCATTACTTATCTTCAACTGCATGCGAAACAAACGAGTTAGCTTCAAATCCATGCGAAACACATGATTATCTTCAAATCAATGCGAAGAAGAGGGGTGATCTTCGAATCCATGCTAATCAAATGGTTTAGCTTCAAACACTTGTGATATACATGATTTAGCTTCAACTGCTTGCGAAACAACGAGTTAGCTTTAAATCCATGCGAAACACATGATTTAACTCCAAATCAATGCGAAGTAGATGGCTTTGCTTCAAATCCATGCGAAACACATGATTTAGCTTCAAATCAATGCGAAGTAGAAGAGCTATCTTCGAATCCATGCGAAACAAATGATTTAGCTTCAAACACTTGTGATATACATGATTTAGCTTCAACTGCATGCGAAACAAACGAGTTAGCTTCAAATCCATGCGCAACACATGATTTAGCTTCAAATCAATGCGAAGTAGAAGGGTTATCTTTGAATCCATGCGAAACAAATGGTTTAGCATCAAACACTTGTGTTATACATGATTTAGCTTCAACTGCATGCGAAACAACGAGTTAGCTTTAAATCCATGCGAAACACATGATTTAGCTCCAAATCAATGCGAAGTAGAAGGCATAGCTTCAAATCCATGGGAATAAAATGGTTTATCTTCAAATACTTGTGGTATGCATGACTTATCTTCAACTGCATGCGAAATAAACGAGTTAGCTTCAAATCCATGCGAAAAACATGATTTAGGTCCAAATCAATGCGAAGCAGAATGCTGATGTTCGAATCCATGCGAAACAAAGGTTTAGCTTCAAATACTTGTGATATACTTGATTTATATTCAAGTGCATGCGAAACAAACGAGATAGCTTCAAATCCATGCGAGACATATGATTTAACATCAAATCAATGCGAAGTAGAAGGCATAGCTTCAAATGCATGGGAATAAAATGGTTCAGCTTCAAATACTTGCGATATACATGATTTAGCTTCAACTGCATGCGAAACAACGAGTTAGCTTTAAATCCATGCGAAACATATGATTTAACATCAAATCAATGCGAAGCAGAAGGCTGATGTTCGAATCCATGCGAAACAAATGGTTTAGCTTCAAATACTTGTGATATACATGATTTAGCTTCAACTGCATGCGAAACAAACGAGTTAGCTTCAAATCCTTGCGAAACACATGATTATCTTCAAATCAATACGAAGAAGAGTGGTGATCTTCGAATCCATGTTAATCAAATGGTCCATATTCAAATACTTGTGATATACATGATTTAGCTTCAACAGCATGCGAAACAAACGAGTTAGCTGTAAATCCATGCGAAACACATGATTTAGCTCCAAATCAATGCGAAGTAGAAGGCATAGCTACAAATCCATGGGAATCAAATGGTTTAGCTTCAAACACTTGTGATATACATGATTTACATTCAACAGCAAGAGAAACAAACGAGTTAGCTTCAAATCCATGCGAAACACATGATTTAGCTTCAAATCAATGCGAAGTAGAAGGGTTATCTTCGAATCCATGCGAAACAAATGGATTAGCTTCAAATACTTGTGATATACATGATTTAGCTTCAACAGCATGCGAAACAAACGAGTTAGCTTCAAATCCATGCGAAACACATGATTTAGCTTCAAAACAATGCGAAGTAGAAGCCTTATCTTCGAATCCATGCGAAACAAATCGTTTAGCTTCAATTATATGTGAAATACATGATTTAGCTTCAAATGCATGCGAAACAAACGTGTTAGCTTCAAATCCATTTAAAACACATGATCTAGCTTCAAATTCATTCGAAAGACATGGTTTAGCGTACTATTCATGGGAATCAAATGGTTCAGATTCAAATACTTGTGATATACATGATATAGCTTCAAATGCAGGCGAAACAAACGAGTCAGCTTCAAATCCTTTCGAAACACATGATTTAGTATCAAAACAATGCGAAGCAGAAGGCTTAGCATCAAATCCATGCGAAACGAATGGTTTAGCTTCAAATACTTGTGATATACATGATTTAGCTTCAACTGCATGTGAAACAAACGAGATAGCTTCAAATCCACGCGAACCACATTATTTAGCTTCAAATCAATGCGAAGTAGAAGGCTGAGCTTCAAATCCAAGCGACACACATGATTTATCTTCAAATCAATGCGAAGTAGATGGCTTAGCTTCAAATCCATGCGAATCAAACGGTTTAGCTTCAAATACTTGTGATATACATGATTTATATTTAACTGCATGCGACACAAACGAGTTAGCTTCAAATCCAAGCGAAACACATGATTTCGCTTCAAATCAATGCGAAGTAGAAGTCTCTTCTTCGAATCCATACGGAACAAATGATTTAGCATCAAATTCATTCGCAACACATTGTTTAGCACAATATTCTTGCGAAAAAAATAATTCAGCTTCAAATACTTGTGATACACACGAATTAGCTTCAAATGCTTGGGAAACAAACGTGTTAGCTTCACATTCAAGCGAAAGAAATGATTCAGCTTCAAATCAGTGCGAAGTGGAAGGCTGATCTTCGAATCCATGCGAAACAAGTGGTTTAGATTGAAATACTTGTGATATACATGATTTAGCTTCAACAGCATGTGAAGCAAACGAGATAGCTTCAAATCCACGCGAACCACATGAATTGGCTTCAAATTCATTCGAAACACATGGTTTAGCAGAGTGTTCTCGAGAAACAAATGGTTCAGCTTCAAATACTTGTGATATACATGATTTAGCTCCAACTGCATGCGAAACAAACGAATTAGCTTCAAATCCAAGCGAAACACATGATTTAGCTTCAAATCAATGCGAAGTAGAAGGCTTAGCTTCAAATCTATTCGAAAGAAATGGTTCAGCTTCAAATACTTGTGATATACATGATTTATATTCAACTGCATGCGACACAAACGAGTTAGCTTCAAATCCAAGCGAAACACATGATTTCGCTTCAAATCAATGCGAAGTAGAAGTCTCTTCTTCGAATCCATACGGAACAAATGGTTTAGCTTCAAATTCATTCGCAACACATTGTTTAGCACAATATTCTTGCGAAAAAAATAATTCAGCTTCAAATACTTGTGATACACACGAATTAGCTTCAAATGCTTGGGAAACAAACGAGATAGCTTCAAATCCATGCGAAACACATGAGTTGGCTTCAAATTCATTCGAAACACATGGCTTAGCAGAGTGTTCTCGAGAAACAAATGGTTCAGCTTCAAATACTTGTGATATACATGATTTAGCTCCAACTGCATGCGAAACAAACGAATTAGCTTCAAATCCAAGCGAAACACATGATTTAGCTTCAAATCAATGCGAAGTAGAAGTGTTACCTTCGAATCCATGCGAAACAAATGGTTTAGCCGCAAATACTTGTGATATACATGATTCAGCATCAACTGCATGCGAAACAAACGAGTTAGCTTCAAATCCATGCGAAACACATGATTTAGCTTCAAATCAATGCGAAGAAGAAGGATTATCTTCGAATCCATGCAAAACAAATGGTTTAGCTTCAAGCAAATTGTGATATACATGATTTAGCTTCAAGTGCATGCGAAATAACCGAGTTAGCTTCAAATCCATGCGAAACACATGATTTAGGTCCAAATCAATGCGAAGCAGAAGGCTGATGTTCGAATACATGCGAAACAAAGGTTTAGCTTCAAATACTTGTGATATACATGATTTAGCTTCAACTGCATGCGAAACAAACGAGTTAGCTTTAAATCCATGCAAAAGACATGATTTATATTCAAATCAATGCGAAGTAGAAGGCTTAGTTTGAAATCCATGCGAATCAAGTTCTTTAGCTTCAAATACTTATGATATACATGATTTAGCTTCAACTGCTTGAGGAGCAAACGAGTGAACTTCAAATCCATTCAAAACACATGATTTAGCTTCAAATCCATGCGAAACTCATGATTTAGCTTCAAATCAATGCGAAGTAGAAGGCTGATCTTCGAATCCATGCGAATCAAATGGTTTAGCTTCAAACACTTGTGATATACATGATTTAGCTTCAACTGCATGCGAAACAAACGAGTTAGCTTCAAATCCATGCGCAACACATGATTTAGCTTCAAATCAATGCAAAGTAGAAGGGTTATCTTCGAATCCATGCGAAACAAATGGTTTAGCTTCAAACACTTGTGATATACATGATTTAGCTTCAACTGCATGCGAAACAAACGAGTTAGCTTCAAAAACCATGCGAAACACATGATATAGCTTCAAATCGATGCGAAGTAGAAGGCTTATCTACGAATCCATGCGAAACAAATGGTTTAGCTGCAAATACTTGTGATATACATGATTCAGCATCAACTGCATGCGAAACAAACGAGTTAGCTTCAAATCCATGCGAAACACATGATTTAGCTTCAAATCAATGCGAAGAAGAAGGATTATCTTCGAATCCATGCAAAACAAATGGTTTAGCATCAAGCAAATTGTGATATACATGATTTAGCTTCAAGTGCATGCGAAATAACCGAGTTAGCTTCAAATCCATGCGAAACACATGATTTAGGTCCAAATCAATGCGAAGCAGAAGGCTGATGTTCGAATACATGCGAAACAAAGGTTTAGCTTCAAATACTTGTGATATACTTGATTTATAGTCAAGTGCATGCGAAACAAACGAGATAGCTTCAAATCCATGCGAGACATATGATTTAACATCAAATCAATGCGAAGTAGAAAGCATAGCTTCAAATCCATGTGAATAAAATGGTTTAGCTTCAAATACTTGTGATATACATGATTTAGCTTCAACTGCATGCGAAACAAACGAGTTAGCTTCAAATCCATGCGCAACACATGATTTAGCTTCAAATCAATGCGAAGTAGAAGGGTTATCTTTGAATCCATGCGAAACAAATGGTTTAGCTTCAAACACTTGTGTTATACATGATTTAGCTTCAACTGCATGCGAAACAACGAGTTAGCTTCAAATCCATGCGAAAAACATGATTTAGCTTCAAATCAATGCGAAGAAGAAGGCATAGCTTCAAATCCATGGGAATCAAATGGTTTATCTTCAAATACTTGTGATATGCATTACTTATCTTCAACTGCATGCGAAACAAACGAGTTAGCTTCAAATCCATGCGAAACACATGATTATCTTCAAATCAATGCGAAGAAGAGGGGTGATCTTCGAATCCATGCTAATCAAATGGTTTAGCTTCAAACACTTGTGATATACATGATTTAGCTTCAACTGCTTGCGAAACAACGAGTTAGCTTTAAATCCATGCGAAACACATGATTTAACTCCAAATCAATGCGAAGTAGATGGCTTTGCTTCAAATCCATGCGAAACACATGATTTAGCTTCAAATCAATGCGAAGTAGAAGAGCTATCTTCGAATCCATGCGAAACAAATGATTTAGCTTCAAACACTTGTGATATACATGATTTAGCTTCAACTGCATGCGAAACAAACGAGTTAGCTTCAAATCCATGCGCAACACATGATTTAGCTTCAAATCAATGCGAAGTAGAAGGGTTATCTTTGAATCCATGCGAAACAAATGGTTTAGCATCAAACACTTGTGTTATACATGATTTAGCTTCAACTGCATGCGAAACAACGAGTTAGCTTTAAATCCATGCGAAACACATGATTTAGCTCCAAATCAATGCGAAGTAGAAGGCATAGCTTCAAATCCATGGGAATAAAATGGTTTATCTTCAAATACTTGTGGTATGCATGACTTATCTTCAACTGCATGCGAAATAAACGAGTTAGCTTCAAATCCATGCGAAAAACATGATTTAGGTCCAAATCAATGCGAAGCAGAAGGCTGATGTTCGAATCCATGCGAAACAAAGGTTTAGCTTCAAATACTTGTGATATACTTGATTTATATTCAAGTGCATGCGAAACAAACGAGATAGCTTCAAATCCATGCGAGACATATGATTTAACATCAAATCAATGCGAAGTAGAAGGCATAGCTTCAAATGCATGGGAATAAAATGGTTCAGCTTCAAATACTTGCGATATACATGATTTAGCTTCAACTGCATGCGAAACAACGAGTTAGCTTTAAATCCATGCGAAACATATGATTTAACATCAAATCAATGCGAAGCAGAAGGCTGATGTTCGAATCCATGCGAAACAAATGGTTTAGCTTCAAATACTTGTGATATACATGATTTAGCTTCAACTGCATGCGAAACAAACGAGTTAGCTTCAAATCCTTGCGAAACACATGATTATCTTCAAATCAATACGAAGAAGAGTGGTGATCTTCGAATCCATGTTAATCAAATGGTCCATATTCAAATACTTGTGATATACATGATTTAGCTTCAACAGCATGCGAAACAAACGAGTTAGCTGTAAATCCATGCGAAACACATGATTTAGCTGCAAATCAATGCGAAGTAGAAGGCATAGCTACAAATCCATGGGAATCAAATGGTTTAGCTTCAAATACTTGTGATATACATGATTTAGTTTCAACAGCATGCGAAACAAACGAGTTAGCTTCAAATCCATGCGAAACACATGATTTAGCTTCAAACCAATGCGAACTAGAAGGGTTATCTTCGAATCCATAGGAAACAAATGGATTAGCTTCAAACACTTGTGATATACATGATTTAGCTTCAACAGCATGCGAAACAAACGAGTTAGCTTCAAATCCATGCGAAACACATGATTTAGCTTCAAACCAATGCGAAAAAGAAGGATTATCTTCGAATCCATGCGAAACAAATGGTTTAGCTTCAAACACTTGTGATATACAAGATTTAGCTTCAACAGCATGCGAAACAAACGAGTTAGCTTCAAAAACCATGCAAAACACATGATTTAGCTTCAAATCAATGCGAAGTAGAAGGGTTATCTTTGAATCCATGCGAAACAAATGGTTTTGCTTCAAACACTTGTGATATACATGATTTTGCTTCAACTGCACGCTGAACAAACGAGTTAGCTTCAAATCCATGCGAAACACATGATTTAGCTTCAAATCAATGCGAAGAAGAGGGGTGATCTTCGAATCCATGCTAATCAAATGGTTCATATTCAAATACTTGTGATATACATGATTTAGCTTCAACAGCATACGAAACAAACGAGTTAGCTTCAAATCCAAGCGAAACACATGATTTAGCTTCAATTTAATGCGAAGTAGGAGGCTTAGCTTCAAATCCTTGCTAATCAAACGGTTTAGCTTCAAATACTTGTGATATACTTGATTTAGATTCAAGTGCATGCGAAACAAACTAGTTAGCTTTAAACCCATGCGAAACACATGATTAAACTCCAAATCAATTCGAAGTAGAAGGCTTTGCTTAAAATCCATGCGAAACACATGATTTAGCTTCAAATCAATGCGAAGAAGAGGGGTGATCTTCGAATCCATGCTAATCAAATGGTACATATTCAAATTCTTGTGATATACATGATTTAGCTTCAACAGCATGCGAAACAAACTAGTTAGCTTTAAACCAATGCGAAACACATGATTAAACTCCAAATCAATTCGAAGTAGAAGGTTTTGCTTCAAATCCATGCGAAACACATGATTTAGCTTCAAATCAATGCGAAGAAGAGGGGTGATCTTCGAATCCATACTAATCAAATGGTACATATTCAAATACTTGTGATATACATTATTTAGCTTCAACTGCATGCGAAACAAACGAGTTAGCTTCAAATCCATGCGAAACACATGATTTAGCTGCAAATCAATGCGAAGTAGAAGGCATAGCTACAAATCCATGGGAATCAAATGGTTTAGCTTCAAATACTTGTGATATACATGATTTAGCTTCAACAGCATGCGAAACAAACGAGTTAGCTTCAAATCCATGCGAAACACATGATTTAGCTTCAAACCAATGCGAAAAAGAAGGATTATCTTCGAATCCATGCGAAACAAATGGTTTAGCTTCAAACACTTGTGATATACAAGATTTAGCTTCAACAGCATGCGAAACAAACGAGTTAGCTTCAAAAACCATGCAAAACACATGATTTAGCTTCAAATCAATGCGAAGTAGAAGGGTTATCTTTGAATCCATGCGAAACAAATGGTTTTGCTTCAAACACTTGTGATATACATGATTTTGCTTCAACTGCACGCTGAACAAACGAGTTAGCTTCAAATCCATGCGAAACACATGATTTAGCTTCAAATCAATGCGAAGAAGAGGGGTGATCTTCGAATCCATGCTAATCAAATGGTTCATATTCAAATACTTGTGATATACATGATTTAGCTTCAACAGCATACGAAACAAACGAGTTAGCTTCAAATCCAAGCGAAACACATGATTTAGCTTCAATTTAATGCGAAGTAGGAGGCTTAGCTTCAAATCCTTGCTAATCAAACGGTTTAGCTTCAAATACTTGTGATATACTTGATTTAGATTCAAGTGCATGCGAAACAAACTAGTTAGCTTTAAACCCATGCGAAACACATGATTAAACTCCAAATCAATTCGAAGTAGAAGGCTTTGCTTAAAATCCATGCGAAACACATGATTTAGCTTCAAATCAATGCGAAGAAGAGGGGTGATCTTCGAATCCATGCTAATCAAATGGTACATATTCAAATTCTTGTGATATACATGATTTAGCTTCAACAGCATGCGAAACAAACTAGTTAGCTTTAAACCAATGCGAAACACATGATTAAACTCCAAATCAATTCGAAGTAGAAGGTTTTGCTTCAAATCCATGCGAAACACATGATTTAGCTTCAAATCAATGCGAAGAAGAGGGGTGATCTTCGAATCCATACTAATCAAATGGTACATATTCAAATACTTGTGATATACATTATTTAGCTTCAACTGCATGCGAAACAAACGAGTTAGCTTCAAATCCATGCGCAACACATGATTTAGCTTCAAACCAATGCGAAGTAGAAGGGTTATCTTCGAATCCATGCGAAACAAATGGTTTAGCTTCAAACACTTGTGATATACATGATTTAGCTTCAAATCAATGCAAGGTAGAAGGGTTATCTTCGAATTCATGCGAAACAAATGATTTAGCTTCAAACACTTGTGATATACATGATTTAGCTTCAACAGCATGCGAAACAAACGAGTTAGCTTCAAATCCATGCGAAATACATGATTTAGCTTCAAATCAATGCGAAGTAGAAGGGTTATCTTTGAATCCATGCGAAACAAATGGTTTAGCTTCAAACACTAGTGTTATACATGATTTAGCTTCAACTGCATGCGAAACAACGAGTTAGCTTTAAATCCATGCGAAACATATGATTTAACTCCAAATCAATGCGAAGTAGAAGGCATAGCTTCAAATCCATGGGAAACAAATGGTTTAGATTCACATACTTGTGATATATATGATTTAGCTTCAACAGCATGCGAAACAAACGTGTTAGCTTCAAATCCATGCGAAACACATGATTTTGCTTCAATTTAATGCGAAGTAGAAGGCTTAGCTTCAAATCCATGCCAATCAAATGGTTTAGCTTCAAATACTTGTGATATACATGGTTCTGCTTCAAGTGCATGCGAAATAAACGAGTTAGCTTCAAATCCATGCGAAACACATGATTTAGGTCCAAATCAATGCGAAGCAGAAGGCTGTTGTTCGAATCCATGCGAAACAAAGGTTTAGCTTCAAATACTTGTGATATACTTGATTTATATTCTGTGCATGCGAAACAAACGAGATAGCTTCAAATCCATGCGAGACATATGATTTAACATCAAATCAATGCGAAGTAGAAGGCATAGCTTCAAATGCATGGGAATAAAATGGTTTAGCTTCAAATACTTGTGATATACATGATTTAGCTTCAACTGCATGCGAAACAAACGACTTAGCTTCTAATCCATGCGCAACACATGATTTAGCTTCAAATCAATGCGAAGTAGAAGGGTTATCTTCGAATCCATGCGAAACAAATGGTTTAGCTTCAAACACTTGTGATATACATGATTTAGCTTCAACGGCATGCGAAACAACGAGTTAGCTTTAAATCCATGCGAAACACATGATTTAGCTCCAAATCAATGCGAAGTAGAAGGCTTTGCTTCAAATCCATGCGAAACACATGATTTAGCTTCAAATCAATGCGAAGTAGAAGGGTTATCTTCGAATCCATGCGAAACAAATGATTTAGCTTCAAACACTTGTGATATACATGATTTAGCTTCAACTGCATGCGAAACACACGAGATAGCTTCAAATCCATGCGCAACACATGATTTAGCTTCAAATCAATGCGAAGTAGAAGGGTTATCTTTGAATCCATGCGAAACAAATGGTTTAGCATCAAACACTTGTGTTATACATGATTTAGCTTCAACTGCATGCGAAACAACGAGTTAGCTTTAAATCCATGCGAAACACATGATTTAGCTCCAAATCAATGCGAAGTAGAAGGCATAGCTTCAAATCCATGGGAATAAAATGGTTTATCTTCAAATACTTGTGGTATGCATGACTTATCTTCAACTGCATGCGAAATAAACGAGTTAGCTTCAAATCCATGCGAAAAACATGATTTAGGTCCAAATCAATGCGAAGCAGAAGGCTGATGTTCGAATCCATGCGAAACAAAGGTTTAGCTTCAAATACTTGTGATATACTTGATTTATATTCAAGTGCATGCGAAACAAACGAGATAGCTTCAAATCCATGCGAGACATATGATTTAACATCAAATCAATGCGAAGTAGAAGGCATAGCTTCAAATGCATGGGAATAATATGGTTCAGCTTCAAATACTTGCGATATACATGATTTAGCTTCAACTGCATGCGAAACAACGGGTTAGCTTTAAATCCATGCGAAACATATGATTTAACATCAAATCAATGCGAAGCAGAAGGCTGATGTTCGAATCCATGCGAAACAAATGGTTTAGCTTCAAATACTTGTGATATACATGATTTAGCTTCAACTGCATGCGAAACAAACGAGTTAGCTTCAAATCCTTGCGAAACACATGATTATCTTCAAATCAATACGAAGAAGAGTGGTGATCTTCGAATCCATGTTAATCAAATGGTCCATATTCAAATACTTGTGATATACATGATTTAGCTTCAACAGCATGCGAAACAAACGAGTTAGCTGTAAATCCATGCGAAACACATGATTTAGCTCCAAATCAATGCGAAGTAGAAGGCATAGCTACAAATCCATGGGAATCAAATGGTTTAGCTTCAAATACTTGTGATATACATGATTTAGTTTCAACAGCATGCGAAACAAACGAGTTAGCTTCAAATCCTTGCGAAACACATGATTATCTTCAAATCAATACGAAGAAGAGTGGTGATCTTCGAATCCATGTTAATCAAATGGTCCATATTCAAATACTTGTGATATACATGATTTAGCTTCAACAGCATGCGAAACAAACGAGTTAGCTGTAAATCCATGCGAAACACATGATTTAGCTCCAAATCAATGCGAAGTAGAAGGCATAGCTACAAATCCATGGGAATCAAATGGTTTAGCTTCAAATACTTGTGATATACATGATTTAGTTTCAACAGCATGCGAAACAAACGAGTTAGCTTCAAATCCATGCGAAACACATGATTTAGCTTCAAACCAATGCGAACTAGAAGGGTTATCTTCGAATCCATAGGAAACAAATGGATTAGCTTCAAACACTTGTGATATACATGATTTAGCTTCAACAGCATGCGAAACAAACGAGTTAGCTTCAAATCCATGCGAAACACATGATTTAGCTTCAAACCAATGCGAAAAAGAAGGATTATCTTCGAATCCATGCGAAACAAATGGTTTAGCTTCAAACACTTGTGATATACAAGATTTAGCTTCAACAGCATGCGAAACAAACGAGTTAGCTTCAAAAACCATGCAAAACACATGATTTAGCTTCAAATCAATGCGAAGTAGAAGGGTTATCTTTGAATCCATGCGAAACAAATGGTTTTGCTTCAAACACTTGTGATATACATGATTTTGCTTCAACTGCACGCTGAACAAACGAGTTAGCTTCAAATCCATGCGAAACACATGATTTAGCTTCAAATCAATGCGAAGAAGAGGGGTGATCTTCGAATCCATGCTAATCAAATGGTTCATATTCAAATACTTGTGATATACATGATTTAGCTTCAACAGCATACGAAACAAACGAGTTAGCTTCAAATCCAAGCGAAACACATGATTTAGCTTCAATTTAATGCGAAGTAGGAGGCTTAGCTTCAAATCCTTGCTAATCAAACGGTTTAGCTTCAAATACTTGTGATATACTTGATTTAGATTCAAGTGCATGCGAAACAAACTAGTTAGCTTTAAACCCATGCGAAACACATGATTAAACTCCAAATCAATTCGAAGTAGAAGGCTTTGCTTAAAATCCATGCGAAACACATGATTTAGCTTCAAATCAATGCGAAGAAGAGGGGTGATCTTCGAATCCATGCTAATCAAATGGTACATATTCAAATACTTGCGATATACATGATTTAGCTTCAACTGCATGCGAAACAACGGGTTAGCTTTAAATCCATGCGAAACATATGATTTAACATCAAATCAATGCGAAGCAGAAGGCTGATGTTCGAATCCATGCGAAACAAATGGTTTAGCTTCAAATACTTGTGATATACATGATTTAGCTTCAACTGCATGCGAAACAAACGAGTTAGCTTCAAATCCTTGCGAAACACATGATTATCTTCAAATCAATACGAAGAAGAGTGGTGATCTTCGAATCCATGTTAATCAAATGGTCCATATTCAAATACTTGTGATATACATGATTTAGCTTCAACAGCATGCGAAACAAACGAGTTAGCTGTAAATCCATGCGAAACACATGATTTAGCTCCAAATCAATGCGAAGTAGAAGGCATAGCTACAAATCCATGGGAATCAAATGGTTTAGCTTCAAATACTTGTGATATACATGATTTAGTTTCAACAGCATGCGAAACAAACGAGTTAGCTTCAAATCCATGCGAAACACATGATTTAGCTTCAAACCAATGCGAACTAGAAGGGTTATCTTCGAATCCATAGGAAACAAATGGATTAGCTTCAAACACTTGTGATATACATGATTTAGCTTCAACAGCATGCGAAACAAACGAGTTAGCTTCAAATCCATGCGAAACACATGATTTAGCTTCAAACCAATGCGAAAAAGAAGGATTATCTTCGAATCCATGCGAAACAAATGGTTTAGCTTCAAACACTTGTGATATACAAGATTTAGCTTCAACAGCATGCGAAACAAACGAGTTAGCTTCAAAAACCATGCAAAACACATGATTTAGCTTCAAATCAATGCGAAGTAGAAGGGTTATCTTTGAATCCATGCGAAACAAATGGTTTTGCTTCAAACACTTGTGATATACATGATTTTGCTTCAACTGCACGCTGAACAAACGAGTTAGCTTCAAATCCATGCGAAACACATGATTTAGCTTCAAATCAATGCGAAGAAGAGGGGTGATCTTCGAATCCATGCTAATCAAATGGTTCATATTCAAATACTTGTGATATACATGATTTAGCTTCAACAGCATACGAAACAAACGAGTTAGCTTCAAATCCAAGCGAAACACATGATTTAGCTTCAATTTAATGCGAAGTAGGAGGCTTAGCTTCAAATCCTTGCTAATCAAACGGTTTAGCTTCAAATACTTGTGATATACTTGATTTAGATTCAAGTGCATGCGAAACAAACTAGTTAGCTTTAAACCCATGCGAAACACATGATTAAACTCCAAATCAATTCGAAGTAGAAGGCTTTGCTTAAAATCCATGCGAAACACATGATTTAGCTTCAAATCAATGCGAAGAAGAGGGGTGATCTTCGAATCCATGCTAATCAAATGGTACATATTCAAATTCTTGTGATATACATGATTTAGCTTCAACAGCATGCGAAACAAACTAGTTAGCTTTAAACCAATGCGAAACACATGATTAAACTCCAAATCAATTCGAAGTAGAAGGTTTTGCTTCAAATCCATGCGAAACACATGATTTAGCTTCAAATCAATGCGAAGAAGAGGGGTGATCTTCGAATCCATGCTAATCAAATGGTACATATTCAAATACTTGTGATATACATTATTTAGCTTCAACTGCATGCGAAACAAACGAGTTAGCTTCAAATCCATGCGCAACACATGATTTAGCTTCAAACCAATGCGAAGTAGAAGGGTTATCTTCGAATCCATGCGAAACAAATGGTTTAGCTTCAAACACTTGTGATATACATGATTTAGCTTCAAATCAATGCAAGGTAGAAGGGTTATCTTCGAATTCATGCGAAACAAATGATTTAGCTTCAAACACTTGTGATATACATGATTTAGCTTCAACTGCATGCGAAACAAACGAGATAGCTTCAAATCCATGCGCAACACATGATTTAGCTTCAAATCAATGCGAAGTAGAAGGGTTATCTTTGAATCCATGCGAAACAAATGGTTTAGCATCAAACACTTGTGTTATACATGATTTAGCTTCAACTGCATGCGAAACAACGAGTTAGCTTTAAATCCATGCGAAACACATGATTTAGCTCCAAATCAATGCGAAGTAGAAGGCATAGCTTCAAATCCATGGGAATAAAATGGTTTATCTTCAAATACTTGTGGTATGCATGACTTATCTTCAACTGCATGCGAAATAAACGAGTTAGCTTCAAATTCATGCGAAAAACATGATTTAGGTCCAAATCAATGCGAAGCAGAAGGCTGATGTTCGAATCCATGCGAAACAAAGGTTTAGCTTCAAATACTTGTGATATACTTGATTTATATTCAAGTGCATGCGAAACAAACGAGATAGCTTCAAATCCATGCGAGACATATGATTTAACATCAAATCAATGCGAAGTAGAAGGCATAGCTTCAAATGCATGGGAATAAAATGGTTCAGCTTCAAATACTTGCGATATACATGATTTAGCTTCAACTGCATGCGAAACAACGAGTTAGCTTTAAATCCATGCGAAACATATGATTTAACATCAAATCAATGCGAAGCAGAAGGCTGATGTTCGAATCCATGCGAAACAAATGGTTTAGCTTCAAATACTTGTGATATACATTATTTAGCTTCAACTGCATGCGAAACAAACGAGTTAGCTTCAAATCCTTGCGAAACACATGATTATCTTCAAATCAATACGAAGAAGAGTGGTGATCTTCGAATCCATGTTAATCAAATGGTCCATATTCAAATACTTGTGATATACATGATTTAGCTTCAACAGCATGCGAAACAAACGAGTTAGCTGTAAATCCATGCGAAACACATGATTTAGCTCCAAATCAATGCGAAGTAGAAGGCATAGCTACAAATCCATGGGAATCAAATGGTTTAGCTTCAAATACTTGTGATATACATGATTTAGTTTCAACAGCATGCGAAACAAACGAGTTAGCTTCAAATCCATGCGAAACACATGATTTAGCTTCAAACCAATGCGAACTAGAAGGGTTATCTTCGAATCCATAGGAAACAAATGGATTAGCTTCAAACACTTGTGATATACATGATTTAGCTTCAACAGCATGCGAAACAAACGAGTTAGCTTCAAATCCATGCGAAACACATGATTTAGCTTCAAACCAATGCGAAAAAGAAGGATTATCTTCGAATCCATGCGAAACAAATGGTTTAGCTTCAAACACTTGTGATATACAAGATTTAGCTTCAACAGCATGCGAAACAAACGAGTTAGCTTCAAAAACCATGCAAAACACATGATTTAGCTTCAAATCAATGCGAAGTAGAAGGGTTATCTTTGAATCCATGCGAAACAAATGGTTTTGCTTCAAACACTTGTGATATACATGATTTTGCTTCAACTGCACGCTGAACAAACGAGTTAGCTTCAAATCCATGCGAAACACATGATTTAGCTTCAAATCAATGCGAAGAAGAGGGGTGATCTTCGAATCCATGCTAATCAAATGGTTCATATTCAAATACTTGTGATATACATGATTTAGCTTCAACAGCATACGAAACAAACGAGTTAGCTTCAAATCCAAGCGAAACACATGATTTAGCTTCAATTTAATGCGAAGTAGGAGGCTTAGCTTCAAATCCTTGCTAATCAAACGGTTTAGCTTCAAATACTTGTGATATACTTGATTTAGATTCAAGTGCATGCGAAACAAACTAGTTAGCTTTAAACCCATGCGAAACACATGATTAAACTCCAAATCAATTCGAAGTAGAAGGCTTTGCTTAAAATCCATGCGAAACACATGATTTAGCTTCAAATCAATGCGAAGAAGAGGGGTGATCTTCGAATCCATGCTAATCAAATGGTACATATTCAAATTCTTGTGATATACATGATTTAGCTTCAACAGCATGCGAAACAAACTAGTTAGCTTTAAACCAATGCGAAACACATGATTAAACTCCAAATCAATTCGAAGTAGAAGGTTTTGCTTCAAATCCATGCGAAACACATGATTTAGCTTCAAATCAATGCGAAGAAGAGGGGTGATCTTCGAATCCATGCTAATCAAATGGTACATATTCAAATACTTGTGATACACATTATTTAGCTTCAACTGCATGCGAAACAAACGAGTTAGCTTCAAATCCATGCGCAACACATGATTTAGCTTCAAACCAATGCGAAGTAGAAGGGTTATCTTCGAATCCATGCGAAACAAATGGTTTAGCTTCAAACACTTGTGATATACATGATTTAGCTTCAAATCAATGCAAGGTAGAAGGGTTATCTTCGAATTCATGCGAAACAAATGATTTAGCTTCAAACACTTGTGATATACATGATTTAGCTTCAACAGCATGCGAAACAAACGAGTTAGCTTCAAATCCATGCGAAATACATGATTTAGCTTCAAATCAATGCGAAGTAGAAGGGTTATCTTTGAATCCATGCGAAACAAATGGTTTAGCTTCAAACACTAGTGTTATACATGATTTAGCTTCAACTGCATGCGAAACAACGAGTTAGCTTTAAATCCATGCGAAACATATGATTTAACTCCAAATCAATGCGAAGTAGAAGGCATAGCTTCAAAGCCATGGGAAACAAATGGTTTAGATTCACATACTTGTGATATATATGATTTAGCTTCAACAGCATGCGAAACAAACGTGTTAGCTTCAAATCCATGCGAAACACATGATTTTGCTTCAATTTAATGCGAAGTAGAAGGCTTAGCTTCAAATCCATGCCAATCAAATGGTTTAGCTTCAAATACTTGTGATATACATGGTTCTGCTTCAAGTGCATGCGAAATAAACGAGTTAGCTTCAAATCCATGCGAAACACATGATTTAGGTCCAAATCAATGCGAAGCAGAAGGCTGTTGTTCGAATCCATGCGAAACAAAGGTTTAGCTTCAAATACTTGTGATATACTTGATTTATATTCTGTGCATGCGAAACAAACGAGATAGCTTCAAATCCATGCGAGACATATGATTTAACATCAAATCAATGCGAAGTAGAAGGCATAGCTTCAAATGCATGGGAATAAAATGGTTTAGCTTCAAATACTTGTGATATACATGATTTAGCTTCAACTGCATGCGAAACAAACGAGTTAGCTTCTAATCCATGCGCAACACATGATTTAGCTTCAAATCAATGCGAAGTAGAAGGGTTATCTTCGAATCCATGCGAAACAAATGGTTTAGCTTCAAACACTTGTGATATACATGATTTAGCTTCAACGGCATGCGAAACAACGAGTTAGCTTTAAATCCATGCGAAACACATGATTTAGCTCCAAATCAATGCGAAGTAGAAGGCTTTGCTTCAAATCCATGCGAAACACATGATTTAGCTTCAAATCAATGCGAAGTAGAAGGGTTATCTTCGAATCCATGCGAAACAAATGATTTAGCTTCAAACACTTGTGATATACATGATTTAGCTTCAACTGCATGCGAAAAAAAACGAGTTAGCTTCAAATCCATGCGAAACACATAATTTAAATTCAAATCAATGCGAAGTAGAAGGGTTATCTTTGAATCCATGCGAAACAAATGGTTTAGCTTCAAACACTTGTGTTATACATGATTTAGCTTCAACTGCATGCGAAACAACGAGTTAGCTTTAAATCCATGCGAAACACATGATTTAGCTCCAAATCAATGCGAAGTAGAAGGCATAGCTTCAAATCCATGGGAATCAAATGGTTTAGCTTCAAATACTTGTGATATACATGATTTAGTTTCAACAGCATGCGAAACAAACGAGTTAGCTTCAAATCCATGCGAAACAAATGATTTAGCTTCAAACCAATGCGAAGTAGAAGGGTTATCTTCGAATCCATGGGAAACAAATGGTTTAGCTTCAAACACTTGTGATATACATGATGGAGCTTCAACAGCATGCGAAACAAACGAGTTAGCTTCAAATCCATGCGAACCACATGATTTAGCTTCAAACCAATGCGAAGAAGAAGGATTATCTTCGAATCCATGCGAAACAAATGGTTTAGCTTCAAACGCTTGTGATATACAAGATTTAGATTCAACAGCATGCGAAACAAACGAGTTAGCTTCAAAAACCATGCGATACACATGATTTAGCTTCAAATCGATGCGAAGTAGAAGGCTTATCTACGAATCCATGCGAAACAAATGGTTTAGCTGCAAATACTTGTGATATACATGATTCAGCATCAACTGCATGCGAAACAAACGAGTTAGCTTCAAATCCATGCGAAACACATGATTTAGCTTCAAATCAATGCGAAGTGGAAGACTGATCTTTGAATCAATGCGAAACAAATGGTTTAGCTTCAAATACTTGTGATATACATGATTTTGCTTCAACTGCATGCTGAACAAACGAGTTAGCTTCAAATCCATGCGAAACACATGATTTAGCTTCAATTTAATGCGAAGTAGAAGGTTTAGCTTCAATTCCATGCCAATCAAACGGTGTAGCATCAAATACTTGTGATATACATGGTTCAGCTTCAAGTGCATGCGAAATAAACGAGTTAGCTTCAAATCCATGCGAAACAAATGATTTAGCTTCAAACCAATGCGAAGTAGAAGGGTTATCTTCGAATCCATGCGAAACAAATGGTTTAGCTTCAAACACTTGTGATATACATGATTTAGCTTCAACTGCATGCGAAACAACGATTTAGCTTTAAATCCATGCGAAACACATGATTTAACTCCAAATCTATGCGAAGTAGAAGGCTTTGCTTCAAATCCATGCGAAAAACATGATTTAGCTTCAAATCAATGCGAAGTAGAAGGGTTATCTTCGAATTCATGCGAAACAAATGATTTAGCTTCAAACACTTGTGATATACATGATTTAGCTTCACCTGCTTGCGAAACAACGAGTTAGCTTTAAATCCATGCGAAACACATGATTTAACTCCAAATCATTGCGAAGTAGAAGGCTTTGCTTTAAATCCATGCGAAACACATGATTTAGCTTCAAATCAATGCGAAGTAGAAGGGTTATCTTCGAATCCATGCGAAACAAATGATTTAGCTTCAAACACTTGTGATATACATGATTTAGCTTCAACTGCATGCGAAAAAAACGAGTTAGCTTCAAATCCATGCGAAACACATGATTTAAATTCAAATCAATGCGAAGTAGAAGGGTTATCTGTGAATCCATGCGAAACAAATGGTTTAGCTTCAAACACTTGTGTTATACATGATTTAGCTTCAACTGCATGCGAAACAACGAGTTAGCTTTAAATCCATGCGAAACACATGATTTAGCTCCAAATCAATGCGAAGTAGAAGGCATAGCTTCAAATCCATGGGAATCAAATGGTTTATCGTCAAATACTTGTGGTATGCATGACTTATCTTCAACTGCATGCGAAACAAACGAGTTAGCTTCAAATCCACGCGAAGCAAATGATTTAAATTCAAATCAATGCGAACTTGATGGGTTATCATCAAATCCGTGCCAAACAAATGGTTTTGCTTCAAATACTTGTGATATACTTGATTTAGCTTCAACAGCATGCGAAACAAACGAGTTAGCTTCAAATCCATGCGAAACATATGATTTAACATCAAATCAATGCGAAGCAGAAGGCTGATGTTCGAATCCATGCGAAACAAATGGTTTAGCTTCAAATACTTGTGATATACATGATTTAGCTTCAAGTGCATGCGAAACAAACGAGTTAGCTTCAAATCCTTGCGAAACACATGATTATCTTCAAATCAATGCGAAGAAGAGTGGTGATCTTCGAATCCATGCTAATCAAATGGACCATATTCAAATACTTGTGATATACATGATTTAGCTTCAACAGCATGCGAAACAAACGAGTTAGCTGTAAATCCATGCGAAACACATGATTTAGCTCCAAATCAATGCGAAGTAGAAGGCATAGCTTCAAATCCATGGGAATCAAATGGTTTAGCTTCAAATACTTGTGATATACATGATTTAGTTTCAACAGCATGCGAAACAAACGAGTTAGCTTCAAATCCATGCGAAACAAATGATTTAGCTTCAAACCAATGCGAAGTAGAAGGGTTATCTTCGAATCCATGGGAAACAAATGGTTTAGCTTCAAACACTTGTGATATACATGATGGAGCTTCAACAGCATGCGAAACAAATGAGTTAGCTTCAAATCCATGCGAAACACATGATTTAGCTTCAAACCAATGCGAAGAAGAAGGATTATCTTCGAATCCATGCCAAACAAATGGTTTAGCTTCAAACACTTGTGATATACAAGATTTAGATTCAACAGCATGCGAAACAAACGAGTTAGCTTCAAAAACCATGCGATACACATGATTTAGCTTCAAATCGATGCGAAGTAGAAGGCTTATCTACGAATCCATGCGAAACAAATGGTTTAGCTGCAAATACTTGTGATATACATGATTCAGCATCAACTGCATGCGAAACAAACGAGTTAGCTTCAAATCCATGCGAAACACATGATTTAGCTTCAAATCAATGCGAAGTGGAAGACTGATCTTTGAATCAATGCGAAACAAATGGTTTAGCTTCAAATACTTGTGATATACATGATTTTGCTTCAACTGCATGCTGAACAAACGAGTTAGCTTCAAATCCATGCGAAACACATGATTTAGCTTCAATTTAATGCGATGTAGAAGGCTTAGCTTCAAATCCATGCCAATCAAACGGTGTAGCTTCAAATACTTGTGATATACATGGTTCAGCTTCAAGTGCATGCGAAACAACGAGTTAGCTTTAAATCCATGCGAAACACATGATTTAGCTCCAAATCAATGCGAAGTAGAAGGCATAGCTACAAATCCATGGGAATCAAATGGTTTAGCTTCAAATACTTGTGATATACATGATTTAGTTTCAACAGCATGCGAAACAAACGAGTTAGCTTCAAATCCATGCGAAACAAATGATTTAGCTTCAAACCAATGCGAAGTACAAGGGTTATCTTCGAATCCATGCGAAACAATTGGTTTAGCTTCAAACACTTGTGATATACATGATTTAGCTTCAACTGCATGCGAAACAACGAGTTAGCTTTAAATCCATGCGAAACACATGATTTAGCTCCAAATCAATGCGAAGTAGAAGGCATAGCTTCAAATCCATGGGAATCAAATGGTTTATCTTCAAATACTTGTGGTATGCATGACTTATCTTCAACTGCATGCGAAACAAACGAGTTAGCTTCAAATCCACGCGAAGCAAATGATTTAAATTCAAATCAATGCGAACTTGATGGGTTATCATCAAATCCGTGCCAAACAAATAGTTTTGCTTCAAATACTTGTGATATACTTGATTTAGCTTCAACAGCATGCGAAACAAACGAGTTAGCTTCAAATCCATGCGAAACATATGATTTAACATCAAATCAATGCGAAGCAGAAGGCTGATGTTCGAATCCATGCGAAACAAATGGTTTAGCTTCAAATACTCGTGATATACATGATTTAGCTTCAACTGCATGCGAAACAAACGAGTTAGCTTCAAATCCATGCGAAACAAATGATTTAGCTTCAAACCAATGCGAAGTAGAAGGGTTATCTTCGAATCCATGGGAAACAAATGGTTTAGCTTCAAACACTTGTGATATACATGATGGAGCTTCAACAGCATGCGAAACAAACGAGTTAGCTTCAAATCCATGCGAAACAAATGATTTAGCTTCAAACCAATGCGAAGTAGAAGGGTTATCTTCGAATCCATGCGAAACAAATGGTTTAGCTTCAAACACTTGTGATATACATGATTTAGCTTCAACGGCATGCGAAACAACGAGTTAGCTTTAAATCCATGCGAAACACATGATTTAGCTCCAAATCAATGCGAAGTAGAAGGCTTTGCTTCAAATCCATGCGAAACACATGATTTAGCTTCAAATCAATGCGAAGTAGAAGGGTTATCTTCGAATCCATGCGAAACAAATGATTTAGCTTCAAACACTTGTGATATACATGATTTAGCTTCAACTGCATGCGAAAAAAAACGAGTTAGCTTCAAATCCATGCGAAACACATAATTTAAATTCAAATCAATGCGAAGTAGAAGGGTTATCTTTGAATCCATGCGAAACAAATGGTTTAGCTTCAAACACTTGTGTTATACATGATTTAGCTTCAACTGCATGCGAAACAACGAGTTAGCTTTAAATCCATGCGAAACACATGATTTAGCTCCAAATCAATGCGAAGTAGAAGGCATAGCTTCAAATCCATGGGAATCAAATGGTTTAGCTTCAAATACTTGTGATACACATGATTTAGTTTCAACAGCATGCGAAACAAACGAGTTAGCTTCAAATCCATGCGAAACAAATGATTTAGCTTCAAACCAATGCGAAGTAGAAGGGTTATCTTCGAATCCATGGGAAACAAATGGTTTAGCTTCAAACACTTGTGATATACATGATGGAGCTTCAACAGCATGCGAAACAAACGAGTTAGCTTCAAATCCATGCGAACCACATGATTTAGCTTCAAACCAATGCGAAGAAGAAGGATTATCTTCGAATCCATGCGAAACAAATGGTTTAGCTTCAAACGCTTGTGATATACAAGATTTAGATTCAACAGCATGCGAAACAAACGAGTTAGCTTCAAAAACCATGCGATACACATGATTTAGCTTCAAATCGATGCGAAGTAGAAGGCTTATCTACGAATCCATGCGAAACAAATGGTTTAGCTGCAAATACTTGTGATATACATGATTCAGCATCAACTGCATGCGAAACAAACGAGTTAGCTTCAAATCCATGCGAAACACATGATTTAGCTTCAAATCAATGCGAAGTGGAAGACTGATCTTTGAATCAATGCGAAACAAATGGTTTAGCTTCAAATACTTGTGATATACATGATTTTGCTTCAACTGCATGCTGAACAAACGAGTTAGCTTCAAATCCATGCGAAACACATGATTTAACTTCAATTTAATGCGAAGTAGAAGGTTTAGCTTCAATTCCATGCCAATCAAACGGTGTAGCTTCAAATACTTGTGATATACATGGTTCAGCTTCAAGTGCATGCGAAATAAACGAGTTAGCTTCAAATCCATGCGAAACATATGATTTAGGTCCAAATCAATGCGAAGCAGAAGGTTGATGTTCGAATCCATGCAAAACAAATGGTTTAGCTTCAAACACTTGTGATATACATGATTTAGCTTCAGCTGCATGCGAAACAAACGAGTTAGCTTCAAATCCATGCGAAACACATGATTTATCTTCAAATCTATGCGAAGTAGAAGGCTTTGCTTCAAATCCATGCGAAACACATGATTTAGCTTCAAATCAATGCGAAGTGGAAGACTGATCTTTGAATCAATGCGAAACAAATGGTTTAGCTTCAAATACTTGTGATATACATGATTTTGCTTCAACTGCATGCTGAACAAACGAGTTAGCTTCTAATCCATGCGCAACACATGATTTAGCTTCAAATCAATGCGAAGTAGAAGGGTTATCTTCGAATCCATGCGAAACAAATGGTTTAGCTTCAAACACTTGTGATATACATGATTTAGCTTCAACGGCATGCGAAACAAACGAGTTAGCTTCAAATCCATGCGAAATACATGATTTAGCTTCAAATCAGTGCAAAGTAGAAGGGTTATCTTTGAATCCATGCGAAACAAATGGTTTAGCTTCAAACACTAGTGTTATACATGATTTAGCTTCAACTGCATGCGAAACAACGAGTTAGCTTTAAATCCATGCGAATCATATGATTTAACTCCAAATCAATGCGAAGTAGAAGGCATAGCTTCAAATCCATGGGAAACAAATGGTTTAGATTCACATACTTGTGATATACATGATTTAGCTTCAACAGCATGCGAAACAAACGTGTTAGCTTCAAATCCATGCGAAACACATGATTTAGCTTCAATTTAATGCGAAGTAGAAGGCTTAGCTTCAAATCCATGCCAATCAAATGGTTTAGCTTCAAATACTTGTGATATACATGGTTCTGCTTCAAGTGCATGCGAAATAAACGAGTTAGCTTCAAATCCATGCGAAACACATGATTTAGGTCCAAATCAATGCGAAGCAGAAGGCTGTTGTTCGAATCCATGCGAAACAAAGGTTTAGCTTCAAATACTTGTGATATACTTGATTTATATTCTGTGCATGCGAAACAAACGAGATAGCTTCAAATCCATGCGAGACATATGATTTAACATCAAATCAATGCGAAGTGGAAGGCATAGCTTCAAATGCATGGGAATAAAATGGTTTAGCTTCAAATACTTGTGATATACATGATTTAGCTTCAACTGCATGCGAAACAAACGAGTTAGCTTCTAATCCATGCGCAACTCATGATTTAGCTTCAAATCAATGCGAAGTAGAAGGGTTATCTTCGAATCCATGCGAAACAAATGGTTTAGCTTCAAACACTTGTGATATACATGATTTAGCTTCAACGGCATGCGAAACAACGAGTTAGCTTTAAATCCATGCGAAACACATGATTTAGCTCCAAATCAATGCGAAGTAGAAGGCATAGCTACAAATCCATGGGAATCAAATGGTTTAGCTTCAAATACTTGTGATATACATGATTTAGTTTCAACAGCATGCGAAACAAACGAGTTAGCTTCAAATCCATGCGAAACAAATGATTTAGCTTCAAACCAATGCGAAGTAGAAGGGTTATCTTCGAATCCATGCGAAACAAATGGTTTAGCTTCAAACACTTGTGATATACATGATTTAGCTTCAACTGCATGCGAAACAACGATTTAGCTTTAAATCCATGCGAAACACATGATTTAACTCCAAATCTATGCGAAGTAGAAGGCTTTGCTTCAAATCCATGCGAAAAACATGATTTAGCTTCAAATCAATGCGAAGTAGAAGGGTTATCTTCGAATTCATGCGAAACAAATGATTTAGCTTCAAACACTTGTGATATACATGATTTAGCTTCACCTGCTTGCGAAACAACGAGTTAGCTTTAAATCCATGCGAAACACATGATTTAACTCCAAATCAATGCGAAGTAGAAGGCTTTGCTTTAAATCCATGCGAAACACATGATTTAGCTTCAAATCAATGCGAAGTAGAAGGGTTATCTTCGAATCCATGCGAAACAAATGATTTAGCTTCAAACACTTGTGATATACATGATTTAGCTTCAACTGCATGCGAAAAAAACGAGTTAGCTTCAAATCCATGCGAAACACATGATTTAAATTCAAATCAATGCGAAGTAGAAGGGTTATCTTTGAATCCATGCGAAACAAATGGTTTAGCTTCAAACACTTGTGTTATACATGATTTAGCTTCAACTGCATGCGAAACAACGAGTTAGCTTTAAATCCATGCGAAACACATGATTTAGCTCCAAATCAATGCGAAGTAGAAGGCATAGCTTCAAATCCATGGGAATCAAATGGTTTATCGTCAAATACTTGTGGTATGCATGACTTATCTTCAACTGCATGCGAAACAAACGAGTTAGCTTCAAATCCACGCGAAGCAAATGATTTAAATTCAAATCAATGCGAACTTGATGGGTTATCATCAAATCCGTGCCAAACAAATGGTTTTGCTTCAAATACTTGTGATATACTTGATTTAGCTTCAACAGCATGCGAAACAAACGAGTTAGCTTCAAATCCATGCGAAACATATGATTTAACATCAAATCAATGCGAAGCAGAAGGCTGATGTTCGAATCCATGCGAAACAAATGGTTTAGCTTCAAATACTTGTGATATACATGATTTAGCTTCAAGTGCATGCGAAACAAACGAGTTAGCTTCAAATCCTTGCGAAACACATGATTATCTTCAAATCAATGCGAAGAAGAGTGGTGATCTTCGAATCCATGCTAATCAAATGGTCCATATTCAAATACTTGTGATATACATGATTTAGCTTCAACAGCATGCGAAACAAACGAGTTAGCTGTAAATCCATGCGAAACACATGATTTAGCTCCAAATCAATGCGAAGTAGAAGGCATAGCTTCAAATCCATGGGAATCAAATGGTTTAGCTTCAAATACTTGTGATATACATGATTTAGTTTCAACAGCATGCGAAACAAACGAGTTAGCTTCAAATCCATGCGAAACAAATGATTTAGCTTCAAACCAATGCGAAGTAGAAGGGTTATCTTCGAATCCATGGGAAACAAATGGTTTAGCTTCAAACACTTGTGATATACATGATGGAGATTCAACAGCATGCGAAACAAATGAGTTAGCTTCAAATCCATGCGAAACACATGATTTAGCTTCAAACCAATGCGAAGAAGAAGGATTATCTTCGAATCCATGCCAAACAAATGGTTTAGCTTCAAACACTTGTGATATACAAGATTTAGATTCAACAGCATGCGAAACAAACGAGTTAGCTTCAAAAACCATGCGATACACATGATTTAGCTTCAAATCGATGCGAAGTAGAAGGCTTATCTACGAATCCATGCGAAACAAATGGTTTAGCTGCAAATACTTGTGATATACATGATTCAGCATCAACTGCATGCGAAACAAACGAGTTAGCTTCAAATCCATGCGAAACACATGATTTAGCTTCAAATCAATGCGAAGTGGAAGACTGATCTTTGAATCAATGCGAAACAAATGGTTTAGCTTCAAATACTTGTGATATACATGATTTTGCTTCAACTGCATGCTGAACAAACGAGTTAGCTTCAAATCCATGCGAAACACATGATTTAGCTTCAATTTAATGCGATGTAGAAGGCTTAGCTTCAAATCCATGCCAATCAAACGGTGTAGCTTCAAATACTTGTGATATACATGGTTCAGCTTCAAGTGCATGCGAAACAACGAGTTAGCTTTAAATCCATGCGAAACACATGATTTAGCTCCAAATCAATGCGAAGTAGAAGGCATAGCTACAAATCCATGGGAATCAAATGGTTTAGCTTCAAATACTTGTGATATACATGATTTAGTTTCAACAGCATGCGAAACAAACGAGTTAGCTTCAAATCCATGCGAAACAAATGATTTAGCTTCAAACCAATGCGAAGTAGAAGGGTTATCTTCGAATCCATGCGAAACAATTGGTTTAGCTTCAAACACTTGTGATATACATGATTTAGCTTCAACTGCATGCGAAACAACGAGTTAGCTTTAAATCCATGCGAAACACATGATTTAGCTCCAAATCAATGCGAAGTAGAAGGCATAGCTTCAAATCCATGGGAATCAAATGGTTTATCTTCAAATACTTGTGGTATGCATGACTTATCTTCAACTGCATGCGAAACAAACGAGTTAGCTTCAAATCCACGCGAAGCAAATGATTTAAATTCAAATCAATGCGAACTTGATGGGTTATCATCAAATCCGTGCCAAACAAATAGTTTTGCTTCAAATACTTGTGATATACTTGATTTAGCTTCAACAGCATGCGAAACAAACGAGTTAGCTTCAAATCCATGCGAAACATATGATTTAACATCAAATCAATGCGAAGCAGAAGGCTGATGTTCGAATCCATGCGAAACAAATGGTTTAGCTTCAAATACTCGTGATATACATGATTTAGCTTCAACTGCATGCGAAACAAACGAGTTAGCTTCAAATCCTTGCGAAACACATGATTATCTTCAAATCAATGCGAAGAAGAGTGGTGATCTTCGAATCCATGCTAATCAAATGGTCCATATTCAAATACTTGTGATATACATGATTTAGCTTCAACAGCATGCGAAACAAACGAGTTAGCTGTAAATCCATGCGAAACACGTGATTTAGCTCCAAATCAATGCGAAGTAGAAGGCATAGCTTCAAATCCATGGGAATCAAATGGTTTAGCTTCAAATACTTGTGATATACATGATTTAGTTTCAACAGCATGCGAAACAAACGAGTTAGCTTCAAATCCATGCGAAACAAATGATTTAGCTTCAAACCAATGCGAAGTAGAAGGGTTATCTTCGAATCCATGGGAAACAAATGGTTTAGCTTCAAACACTTGTGATATACATGATGGAGCTTCAACAGCATGCGAAACAAACGAGTTAGCTTCAAATCCATGCGAAACTCATGATTTAGCTTCAAACCAAAGCGAAGAAGAAGGATTATCTTCGAATCCATGCGAAACAAATGGTTTAGCTTCAAACACTTGTGATATACAAGATTTAGATTCAATAGCATGCGAAACAAACGAGTTAGCTTCAAAAACCATGCGATACACATGATTTAGCTTCAAATCGATGCGAAGTGGAAGACTGATCTTTGAATCAATGCGAAACAAATGGTTTAGCTTCAAATACTTGTGATATACATGATTTTGCTTCAACTGCATGCTGAACAAACGAGTTAGCTTCAAATCCATGCGAAACACATGATTTAGCTTCAATTTAATGCCAAGTAGAAGGCTTAGCTTCAAATCCATGCCAATCAAACGGTGTAGCTTCAAATACTTGTGATATACATGGTTCAGCTTCAAGTGCATGCGAAATAAACGAGTTAGCTTCAAATCCATGCGAAACACATGATTTAGGTCCAAATCAATGCGAAGCAGAAGGTTGATGTTCGAATCCATGCAAAACAAATGGTTTTGCTTCAAACACTTGTGATATACATGATTTAGCTTCAGCTGCATGCGAAACAAACGAGTTAGCTTCAAATCCATGCGAAACACATGATTTATCTTCAAATCAATGCGAGGTAGAAGGCTTAGCTTCAAATCCATGTGAATCAAACGATTTAGCTTCAAATACTTGTGATATACTTGATTTATATTCAAGTGCATGCGAAACAAACGAGATAGCTTCAGATCCATGCGAAACATATGATTTAACATCAAATCAATGCGAAGTAGAAGCCATACCTTCAGATCCATGGGAATTAAATGGTTTAGCTTCAAATACTTGTGATATACATGATTTAGCTTCAAAAGTATGCGAAACAAACGAGTTAGCTTCAAATCCATGCGCAACACATGATTTAGCTTCAAATCAATGCGAAGTAGAAGGGTTATCTTTGAATCCATGCGAAACAAATGGTTTAGCTTCAAACACTTGTGATATACATGATTTTGCTTCAACTGCATGCGAAACAAACGAGTTAGCTTCAAATCCTTGCAAAACACATGATTATCTTCAAATCAATGCGAAGAAGAGTGGTGATCTTCGAATCCATGCTAATCAAATGGTCCATATTCAAATACTTGTGATATACATGATTTAGCTTCAACAGCATGCGAAACAAACGAGTTAGCTGTAAATCCATGCGAAACACATGATTTAGCTCCAAATCAATGCGAAGTAGAAGGCATAGCTACAAATCCATGGGAATCAAATGGTTTAGCTTCAAATACTTGTGATATACATGATTTAGTTTCAACAGCATGCGAAACAAACGAGTTAGCTTCAAATCCATGCGAAACAAATGATTTAGCTTCAAACCAATGCGAAGTAGAAGGGTTATCTTCGAATCCATGGGAAACAAATGGTTTAGCTTCAAACACTTGTGATATACATGATTTAGCTTCAACAGCATGCGAAACAAACGAGTTAGCTTCAAATCCATGCGAAACACATGATTTAGCTTCAAACCAATGCGAAGAAGAAGGATTATCTTCGAATCCATGCGAAACAAATGGTTTAGCTTCAAACACTTGTGATATACAAGATTTAGCTTCAACAGCATGCGAAACAAACGAGTTAGCTTCAAAAACCATGCGATACACATGATTTAGCTTCAAATCGATGCGAAGTAGAAGGCTTATCTACGAATCCATGCGAAACAAATGGTTTAGCTGCAAATACTTGTGATATAAATGATTCAGCATCAACTGCATGCGAAACAAACGAGTTAGCTTCAAATCCATGCGAAACACATGATTTAGCTTCAAATCAATGCGAAGTGGAAGACTGATCTTTGAATCAATGCGAAACAAATGGTTTAGCTTCAAATACTTGTGATATACATGATTTTGCTTCAACTGCATGCTGAACAAACGAGTTAGCTTCAAATCCATGCGAAACACATGATTTAGCTTCAATTTAATGCGAAGTAGAAGGCTTAGCTTCAAATTCATGCCAATCAAACGGTGTAGCTTCAAATACTTGTGATATACATGGTTCAGCTTCAAGTGCATGCGAAATAAACGAGTTAGCTTCAAATCCATGCGAAACACATGATTTAGCTTCAAACCAATGCGAAGAAGAAGGATTATCTTCGAATCCATGCGAAACAAATGGTTTAGCTTCAAGCACTTGTGATATACATGATTTAGCTTCAGCTGCATGCGAAACAAACGAGTTAGCTTCAAATCCATGCGAAACACATGATTTATCTTCAAATCAATGCGAGGTAGAAGGCTTAGCTTCAAATCCATGCGAATCGAACGATTTAGCTTCAAATACTTGTGATATACTTGATTTATATTCAAGTGCATGCGAAACAAACGAGATAGCTTCAGATCCATGCGAAACATATGATTTAACATCAAATCAATGCGAAGTAGAAGTCATACCTTCAGATCCATGGGAATTAAATGGTTTAGCTTCAAATACTTGTGATATACATGATTTAGCTTCAACTGTATGCGAAACAAACGATTTAGCTTCAAATCCATGCGCAACACATGATTTAGCTTCAAATCAATGCGAAGTAGAAGGGTTATCTTTGAATCCATGCGAAACAAATGGTTTAGCTTCAAACACTTGTGATATACATGATTTTGCTTCAACTGCATGTTGAACAAACGAGTTAGCTTCAAATCCATGCGAAACACATGATTTAGCTTCAAATCAATGCGAAGAAGAGGGGTGATCTTCGAATCCATGCTAATCAAATGGTACATATTCAAATACTTGTGATATACATGATTTAGCTTCAACAGCATGCGAAACAAACGTGTTAGCTTCAAATCCGTGCGAAACACATGATTTATCTTCAAATCAATGCGAGGTAGAAGGCTTAGCTTCAAATCCATGTGAATCGAACGATTTAGCTTCAAATACTTGTGATATACTTGATTTATATTCAAGTGCATGCGAAACAAACGAGTTAGCTTCAAATCCATGCGAAACTCATGATTTAGCTTCAAACCAAAGCGAAGAAGAAGGATTATCTTCGAATCCATGCGAAACAAATGGTTTAGCTTCAAACACTTGTGATATACAAGATTTAGATTCAATAGCATGCGAAACAAACGAGTTAGCTTCAAAAACCATGCGATACACATGATTTAGCTTCAAATCGATGCGAAGTAGAAGGCTTATCTACGAATCCATGCGAAACAAATGGTTTAGCTGCAAATACTTGTGATATACATGATTCAGCATCAACTGCATGCGAAACAAACGAGTTAGCTTCAAATCCATGCGAAACACATGATTTAGCTTCAAATCAATGCGAAGTGGAAGACTGATCTTTGAATCAATGCGAAACAAATGTTTTAGCTTCAAATACTTGTGATATACATGATTTTGCTTCAACTGCATGCTGAACAAACGAGTTAGCTTCAAATCCATGCGAAACACATGATTTAGCTTCAATTTAATGCGAAGTAGAAGGCTTAGCTTCAAATCCATGCCAATCAAACGGTGTAGCTTCAAATACTTGTGATATACATGGTTCAGCTTCAAGTGCATGCGAAATAAACGAGTTAGCTTCAAATCCATGCGAAACACATGATTTAGGTCCAAATCAATGCGAAGCAGAAGGTTGATATTCGAATCCATGCAAAACAAATGGTTTTGCTTCAAACACTTGTGATATACATGATTTAGCTTCAGCTGCATGCGAAACAAACGAGTTAGCTTCAAATCCATGCGAAACACATGATTTAGGTCCAAATCAATGCGAAGCAGAAGGCTGATTTTCGAATTCATGCGAAACAAAGGTTTTGCTTCAAATACTTGTGATATACATGATTTAGCTTCAACTGCATGCGAAACAAACTAGTTAGCTTTAAACCCATGCGAAACACATGATTTAACTCCAAATCTATGCGAAGTAGAAGGCTTTGCTTCAAATCCATGCGAAAAACATGATTTAGCTTCAAATCAATGCGAAGTAGAAGGGTTATCTTTGAATCCATGCGAAACAAATGGTTTAGCTTCAAACACTTGTGTTATACATGATTTAGCTTCAACTCCATGCGAAACAACGAGTTAGCTTCAAATCCATGCGAAAAACATGATTTAGCTTCAAATCAATGCGAAGAAGAAGGCATAGCTTCAAATCCATGGGAATCAAATGGTTTATCTTCAAATACTTGTGATATGCATTACTTTTCTTCAACTGCATGCGAAACAAACGAGTTAGCTTCAAATCCATGCGAAACACATGATTATCTTCAAATCAATGCGATGAAGAGGGGTGATCTTCGAATCCATGCTAATCAAATGGTTCAGCTTCAAACACTTGTCATATACATGATTTAGCTTCAACTGCTTGCGAAACAACGAGTTAGCTTTAAATCCATGCGAAACACATGATTTTACTCCAAATCAATGCGAAGTAGAGGGCTTTGCTTCAAATCCATGCGAAACACATGATTTAGCTTCCAATCAATGCGAAGTAGAAGGGTTATCTTCGAATCCATGCGAAACAAATGGTTTAGCTTCAAACACTTGTGATATACATGATTTAGCTTCAACTGCATGCGAAACAACGAGTTAGCTTTAAATCCATGCGAAACACATGATTTAGCTCCAAATCAATGCGAAGTAGAAGGCATAGCTACAAATCCATGGGAATCACATGGTTTAGCTTCAAACACTTGTGTTATACATGATTTAGCTTCAACTGCATGCGAAACAACGAGTTAGCTTTAAATCCATGCGAAACACATGATTTAGCTCCAAATCAATGCGAAGTAGAAGGCATAGCATCAAATCCATGGGAATCAAATGGTTTATCTTCAAATACTTGTGGTATGCATGACTTATCTTCAACTGCATGCGAAACAAACGAGTTAGCTTCAAATCCACGCGAAGCAAATGATTTAAATTCAAATCAATGCGAACTTGATGGGTTATCATCAAATCCGTGCCAAACAAATGGTTTTGCTTCAAATACTTGTGATATACTTGATTTAGCTTCAACAGCATGCGAAACAAACGAGTTAGCTTCAAATCCATGCGAAACATATGATTTAACATCAAATCAATGCGAAGCAGAAGGCTGATGTTCGAATCCATGCGAAACAAATGGTTTAGCTTCAAATACTTGTGATATACATGATTTTGC
Source organism: Megalopta genalis (assembly GCF_051020955.1). Taxonomy (NCBI): domain Eukaryota; kingdom Metazoa; phylum Arthropoda; class Insecta; order Hymenoptera; family Halictidae; genus Megalopta; species Megalopta genalis. The sequence goes on from NW_027476158.1 coordinate 637,887, forward strand.
TTCAACTGCATGCTGAACAAACGAGTTAGCTTCAAATCCATGCGAAACACATGATTTAGCTTCAATTTAATGCGAAGTAGAAGGCTTAGCTTCAAACCCATGCCAATCAAACGGTGTAGCTTCAAATACTTGTGATATACATGGTTCAGCTTCAAGTGCATGCGAAATAAACGAGTTAGCTTCAAATCCATGCGAAACACAAGATTTAGGTCCAAATCAATGCGAAGCAGAAGGATGATGTTCGAATCCATGCAAAACAAATGGTTTAGCTTCAAACACTTGTGATATACATGATTAAGCTTCAGCTGCATGCGAAACAAACGAGTTAGCTTCAAATCCATGCGAAACACATGATTTATCTTCAAATCAATGCGAGGTAGAAGGCTTAGCTTCAAATCCATGCGAATCGAACGATTTAGCTTCAAATACTTGTGATATACTTGATTTATATTGAAGTGCATGCGAAACAAACGAGATAGCTTCAGATCCATGCGAAACACATGATTTAGCTTCAAATCAATGCGAAGAAGAGGGGTGATCTTCGAATCCATGCTAATCAAATGGTACATATTCAAATACTTGTGATATACATGATTTAGCTTCAACAGCATGCGAAACAAACGAGTTAGCTTCAAATCATGCGAAACACATGATTTAGCTTCAAATCAATGCGAAGTGGAAGACTGATCTTTGAATCAATGCGAAACAAATGGTTTAGCTTCAATACTTGTGATATACATGATTTTGCTTCAACTGCATGCTGAACAAACGAGTTAGCTTCAAATCCATGCGAAACACATGATTTAGCTTCAATTTAATGCGAAGTAGAAGGCTTAGCTTCAAATCCATGCCAATCAAACGGTGTAGCTTCAAATACTTGTGATATACATGGTTCAGCTTCAAGTGCATGCGAAATAAACGAGTTAGCTTCAAATCCATGCGAAACACATGATTTAGGTCCAAATCAATGCGAAGCAGAAGGTTGATGTTCGAATCCATGCAAGACAAATGGTTTAGCTTCAAACACTTGTGATATACATGATTTAGCTTCAGCTGCATGCGAAACAAACGAGTTAGCTTCAAATCCATGCGAAACACATGATTTATCTTCAAATCAATGCGAGGTAGAAGGCTTAGCTTCAAATCCATGCGAATCGAACGATTTAGCTTCAAATACTTGTGATATACTTGATTTATATTCAAGTGCATGCGAAACAAACGAGATAGCTTCAGATCCATGCGAAACATATGATTTAACATCAAATCAATGCGAAGTAGAAGTCATACCTTCAGATCCATGGGAATCAAATGGTTTAGCTTCAAATACTTGTGATATACATGATTTAGTTTCAACAGCATGCGAAACAAACGAGTTAGCTTCAAATCCATGCGAAACAAATGATTTAGCTTCAAACCAATGCGAAGTAGAAGGGTTATCTTCGAATCCATGGGAAACAAATGGTTTAGCTTCAAACACTTGTGATATACATGATTTAGCTTCAACTGTATGCGAAACACACGATTTAGCTTCAAATCCATGCGCAACACATGATTTAGCTTCAAATGAATGCGAAGTAGAAGGATTATCTTTGAATCCATGCGAAACAAATGGTTTAGCTTCAAACACTTGTGATATACATGATTTTGCTTCAACTGCATGCTGAACAAACGAGTTAGCTTCAAATCCATGCGAAACACATGATTTAGCTTCAAATCAATGCGAAGAAGAGGGGTGATCTTCGAATCCATGCTAATCAAATGGTACATATTCAAATACTTGTGATATACATGATTTAGCTTCAACAGCATGCCAAACAAACGAGTTAGCTTCAAATCCAAGCTAAGCATATGATTTCGTTTCAAATCAATGCGAAGTAGAAGGCTGATCTCCGAATCCACACGAAACAGATTGTTTAGATTCAAATACTTGTGATATACATGATTTAGCTTCAACAGCATGCGAAACAAACGTGTTAGCATCAAATCCGTGCGAAACACATGATTTAGCTTCAATTTAATGCGAAGTAGAAGGCTTAGCTTCAAATCCATGCCAATCAAACGGTTTAGCTTCAAATACTTGTGATATACATGGTTCAGCTTCAAGTGCATGCGAATTAAACGAGATAGCTTCAAATCCATGCGAAACACATGATTTAGGTCCAAATCAATGCGAAGCAGAAGGCTGATTTTCGAATTCATGCGAAACAAAGGTTTTGCTTCAAATACTTGTGATATACATGATTTAGCTTCAACTGCATGCGAAACAAACGAGTTAGCTTCAAATCCATGCGAAACACATGATTTAGCTTCAAATCAATGCGAAGTAGAACGATTATCTTCGAATCCATGCATAACAAATGGTTTAGCTTCAAACACTTGTGATATACATTATTTAGCTTCAGCTGCATGCGAAACAAACTAGTTAGCTTTAAACCCATGCGAAACACATGATTTAACTCCAAATCTATGCGAAGTAGAAGGCTTTGCTTCAAATCCATGCGAAAAACATGATTTAGCTTCAAATCAATGCGAAGTAGAAGGGTTATCTTCGAATTCATGCGAAACAAATGATTTAGCTTCAAACACTTGTGATATACATGATTTAGCTTCAACAGCATGCGAAACTAACGAGTTAGCTTCAAATCCATGCGAAATACATGATTTTGCTTCAAATCAATCGAAGAAGAATGCATAGCTTCAAATCCATGGGAATCAAATGGTTTATCTTCAAATACTTGTGGTATGCATGACTTATATTCAACTGCATGCGAAACAACGAGTTAGCTTCAAATCCACGCGAAGCACATGATTTAAATTCAAATCAATGCGAACTTGATGGGTTATCATCAAATCCGTGCCAAACAAATGGTTTTGCTTCAAATACTTGTGATATACTTGATTTAGCTTCAACAGCATGCGAAACAAACGTGTTAGCTTCAAATCCATACGAAACATATGATTTAACATCAAATCAATGCGAAGCAGAAGGCCGATGTTCGAATCCATGCGAAACAAATGGTTTAGCTTCAAATACTTGTGATATACATGATTTAGCTTCAACTGCATGCGAAACAAACGAGTTAGCTTCAAATCCTTGCGAAACACATGATTATCTTCAAATCAATGCGAAGAAGAGTGGTGATCTTCGAATCCATGCTAATCAAATGGTCCATATTCAAATACTTGCGATATACATGATTTAGCTTCAACAGCATGCGAAACAAACGAGTTAGCTGTAAATCCCTGCGAAACACATGATTTAGCTCCAAATCAATGCGAAGTAGAAGGCATAGATACAAATCCATGGGAATCAAATGGTTTAGCTTCAAATACTTGTGATATACATGATTTAGTTTCAACAGCATGCGAAACAAACGAGTTAGCTTCAAATCCATGCGAAACAAATGATTTAGCTTCAAACCAATGCGAAGTAGAAGGGTTATCTTCGAATCCATGGGAAACAAATGGTTTAGCTTCAAACACTTGTGATATACATGATTTAGCTTCAACAGCATGCGAAACAAACGAGTTAGCTGTAAATCCCTGCGAAACACATGATTTAGCTCCAAATCAATGCGAAGTAGAAGGCATAGATACAAATCCATGGGAATCAAATGGTTTAGCTTCAAATACTTGTGATATACATGATTTAGTTTCAACAGCATGCGAAACAAACGAGTTAGCTTCAAATCCATGCGAAACAAATGATTTAGCTTCAAACCAATGCGAAGTAGAAGGGTTATCTTCGAATCCATGGGAAACAAATGGTTTAGCTTCAAACACTTGTGATATACATGATTTAGCTTCAACAGCATGCGAAACAAACGAGTTAGCTTCAAATCCATGCGAAACACATGATTTAGCTTCAAACCAATGCGAAGAAGAAGGATTATCTTCGAATCCATGCGAATCAAACGGTTTAGCTTCAAATACTTGTGATATACTTGATTTATATTCAAGTGCATGCGAAACAAACGAGTTAGCTTCAAATCCTTGCGAAACACATGATTTAGATCCAGATCAATGCGAAGTAGAAGGCATAGCTTCAAATCTATGGGAATCAAATGGTTTAGCTTCAAATACTTGTGATATACATGATTTAGCTTCAACAGCATGCGAAACAAACGTGTTAGCTTCAAATCCGTGCGAAACACATGATTTAGCTTCAATTTAATGCGAAGTAGAAGGCTTAGCTTCAAATCCATGCCAATCAAACGGTTTAGCTTCAAATACTTGTGATATACATGGTTCAGCTTCAAGTGCATGCGAAATAAACGAGTTAGCTTCAAATCCATGCGAAACACATGATTTAGCTTCAAACCAATGCGAAGAAGAAGGATTATCTTCGAATCCATGCGAAACAAATGGTTTAGCTTCAAACACTTGTGATATACAAGATTTAGCTTCAACAGCATGCGAAACAAACGAGTTAGCTTCAAAAACCATGCGAAACACATGATGTAGCTTCAAATCGATGCGAAGTAGAAGGCTTATCTACGAATCCATGCGAAACAAATGGTTTAGCTGCAAATACTTGTGATATACATGATTCAGCATCAGCTGCATGCGAAACAAACGAGTTAGCTTCAAATCCATGCGAAACACATGATTTAGCTTCAAATCAATGCGAAGAAGAGGGGTGATCTCCGAATCCATGCTAATCAAATGGTTCATATTCAACTACTTGTGATATACATGATTTAGCTTCAACAGCATGCGAAACAAACGAGTTAGCTTCAAATCATTGCGAAACACATGATTTAGCTCCAAATCAATGCGAAGTAGAAGGCATAGCTTGAAATCCATGGGAATCAAATGGTTTATCTTCAAATACTTGTGATATACATGACTTATCTTCAAATGCATGCGAAACAAACGAGTTAGCTTCAAATCCATGCGAAACACATGATTTAAATTCAAATCAATGCGAACTAGAAGGGTTATCATCAAATCCGTGCGAATCAAATGGTTTTGCTTCAAATACTTGTGATTTACATGGTTCAGCTTCAAGTGCATGCGAAACAAACGAGCTAGCTTCAAATCCATGCGAAACACATGATTTAGCATCAAGTCAACGCGAAGATGAAGGCTTAGCTTCAAATCCATGCGAAACAAATGGTTTAGCTTCAAATACTTGTGTTATACATGATTTAGCTTCAACAGCATGCGAAACAAACGAGTTAGCTTCAAATCCAAGCGAAGCATATGATTGCGTTTCAAATCAATGCGAAGTAGAAGTCTGATCTCCGAATCCACACGAAACAGATTGTTTAGTTTCAAATATTTGTGATATACATGATTTAGCTTCAACTGCATGCGAAACAAAGGAGTTAGCTTCTAATCCATGCGCAACACATGATTTAGCTTCAAATCAATGCGAAGTAGAAGGGTTATCATCGAATCCATGCGAAAGAAATGGTTTAGCTTCAAACACTTGTGATATACATGATTTAGCTTCAACTGCATGCGAAACATCGAGTTGGCTTTAAATCCATGCGAATACATGATTTAACTCCAAATCAATGCGAAGTAGAAGGGTTATCATCGAATCCATGCGAAACAAATGGTTTAGCTTCAAACACTTGTGATATACATGATTTAGCTTCAACTGCATGCGACACAACGAGTTAGCTTTAAACCCATGCGAAACACATGATTTAACTCCAAATCAATGCGAAGTAGAAGGCTTTGCTTCACATCCATGCGAAACACATGATTTAGCTTCAATTTAATGCGAAGTAGAAAGCTTAGCTTCAAATCCATGCGAATCAAACGGTTTAGCTTCAAATACTTGTGATATACTTGATTTATATTCAAGTGCATGCGAAACAAACGAGTTAGCTTTAAATCCATGCGAAACACATGATTTAGCTCCAAATCAATGCGAAGTAGGAGGCTTATCTTCAAATCCATGCGAAACAAATCGTTTAGCTTCAAATACTTGTGATATACATGATTCAGCATCAGCTGCATGCGAAACAAACGAGTTAGCTTCAAATCCATGCGAAACACATGATTTAGCTACAAATCAATTCGAAGTAGAATTCATAGCTTCAAATCAATGCGAATCGAATGGTCCAGCTTCAAATACTTGTGATATACATGATTTAGCTTCAAATGCAGGCGAAACAAACGAGTTAGCTTCAAATCCATGCGAAACACATGATTTTGCTTTAAATCAATGCGAAGTAGAAGGCTTATCTTCGAATCCATGCGAAACAAATGGTTTAGCTACAAATACTTGTGATATGCATCATTTAGCTTCAACTGCATGCGAAACAAACGAGTTAGCTTCAAATCCATGCCAAACACATGATTTAGCTTCAAACCAATGCGAAGTAGAGGCTTATCTTCGAATCCATGCGAAACAAATGGTTTAGCTTCAAATACCTGTGATATACATAATTTAGCTTCAACTGCATGCGAAACAAACGAGTTAGCTTCAAATCCATGTGAAACACTTGATTTAGGTTCAAATCAAAGCGAAGTAGAAGGGTTATCTACGAATCCATGCGAAACAAATGGTTTAGCTTCAAATACTTGTGATATACATAATTTACATTCAACAGCATGCGAAACAAACGAGTTAGCCTCAAATCCAAACGAAACACATGATTTAGCATCAAATCTATGCGAAGTAGAAGGCTTATCTTCGAATCCATGCGAAACAAGTGGTTTAGTTTCAAATACTTGTGATATACATGATTTAGCTTCAACTGCATGCCAAACAAATGAGTTAGCTTTAAATCTAAGCGTAACGCATGATTTAGCTTCAAATCCATCCGAAGTAGAAGGCTTAGCTTCAAATGCATGCGAAAAGAATTATTTATCTTCAAATACTTGCGATATAATTGATTTAGCTTCAAATCCATGCGAAACAAGTGGTCCAGCTTCAAATACTTGTGATATACATGATTTAGCTTCAACTGCATGCGAAACAAACGAGTTAGCTTCAAATCCAAGCGAAACACATGATTTAGCATCAAATCAATGCGAAGTAGAAGGTTTAGCTTCAAATCCATGCAAAACGAATGATTTAGCTTCTAGTGCTTGCGATATATGTGATATAGCTTCAAATGCAGGCGAAACAAATGAGTTAGCTTCAAATCCATGCGAAACACAAGATTTAGCTTCAAATCAATGCGAAGTAGAAGGCTTATCTTCAAATCCAAGCGAAACACATGCTTGAGATTCAGATACTTGTGATAAACATGATTTAGCTGCAAATCATGCGAAGTAGAAGGCTTAGCTTCAAATCCGAGCGAAACACATGATTTAGATTCAAATACTTGCGATATAAATGAAATAGCTTCAAATGCAGACCAAACGAACGAGATATCTTCAAATTCATGCGAAACACATGATTTAGCTTCAAATCAATGCGAAGTTAAAGGCTTAGCTTCAAATCCATGCGAGACCAACGATTTATCTTCAAATAAATGCGAATATAAGTGATATAGCTTCAAATGCAGGCGAAACAAACGAGATAGCCTTAAGTCCATGGGAAATAAATGAGTCACCTTCAAATACTTGCGGTTTAAATGAAATAGCTTCAAATGCAGGCGAAACAAACGAGTTAGCTTCAAATCCATGCGGAACTTATGATTTAGCTTCAAATCATGCGAAATAGAAGGCTTAGCTTCAAATCCGTGCGAAACACATGATTTAGATTCAAATACTTGCGATATAAATGAAATAAATTCAAATGCAGACGAACGAACGAGTTATCTTCAAATTCATGCAAAACACATGATTTAGCTTCAAATCAGTTCGACGTAGAAGGCTTAGCTTCAAATCCGTGCGAATCAAATGGTTTTGTTTCAAATACTTGTGATATACATGATTTAGATTCAACTGCATGCGAAAAAAACGAGTTAGCTTCAAATCCAAGCGAAACACATGACTTAGCCTCAAATCAATGCGAAGTAGGAGGCTTAGCTTCAAATCCAAGCGAAACACTTGGTTTAGCTTCAAATCAATGTGATGTAGAAGGTTTAGGTTCAAATCCATGCAAAACGAATAATTTAGCTGCAAGTGCTTGCGATATAAGTGATATAGATTCAAATGCAGGCGAAACAAATGAGCTAGCTTCAAATCCGAGCAAAACACATGATTTAGCTTCAAATCAATGCGAAGTAGAAGGCTTATCTTCAAATCCAAGCGCAACAAATGCTTTAGATTCATATACTTGTGATAAACGTGATTTAGCTTCAAATCATGCGACGTAGAAGGCTTAGCTTCAAATCCGAGCGAAACATATGATTTAGATTCAAATCAATGCGAAGTTAAAGGCTTAGCATCAAATCCATGCGAAACAAATGATTTAGATTCAAATACTTGCGATATAAGTGATATAGCTTCAAATTGAAGACCAAACGAACGAGATATCTTCAAATTCATGCGAAACACATGATTTAGCTTCAAATCAATGCGAAGTTAAAGGCTTAGCTTCAAATCCATGCGAAACAAATGATTTAGCTTTAAATACTTGCGATATAAGTGATATAGCTTCAAATACTTGCAATATAAGTGATATAGCTTCAAATGCAGGCGGAACAAACAGTTAGCTTCAAATTCATGCGAAACACATGATTTAGATTCAAATACTTGCGATATAAATGAAATAACTTCAAATGCAGACGAACGAACGAGTTGTCTTCAAATTAATGCGAAACACATGATTTTGGTTCAAATCAGTGCGAGGTGGAAGGCTTAGCTTCAAATCCAAGCGAAACAAATGGTTTAGATTCAGATACTTGTGATAAACATGATTTAGCTTCAACTGCATGCGAAACAAACGAGTTAGCTTCAAATACAAGCGAAACACATGATATAGGATCATATTAATGCGAAGGAGAAGGCTTAGCTTCAAATACATGAGTAACAAGAAAGTTTAGCTTCATATACTTGCGAAATACATGATTTAGCTCAAACTGCGTGCGAAACAAACTTGTTAGCTTCAAATCCAAGCGAAACACATGATTTAGCTTCAAATGAAGGGGAAGTAGAAGGCTTTCTTTCAAATTCGAGCGAAACACATGATTAAGATTCAAATACTTGCGATATGAATGAAATAACTTCAAATGCAGACGAACGATCGAGTTATCTTCAAATTCATGCGAAACACATGGTATAGTTTCAAATCAATGCGAAGTTAAAGGCTTAGCTTCAAATCCATGCGAAACGAATGTTTTAGCATCAAATACTTGCGATATAAGTGATATAGCTTCAAATGCAGGCGAAGCAAACAGTTAGATTCAAATTCATGCGAAACACATGATTTAGCTTCAAATCCATGCGATACCAATGATTTACCTTCAAATAAATGCGATTATAAGTGAAATAGCTTCAAATGTAGGCGAAACAAACGAGATAGCCATAAGTCCATGGGAAATAAATGAGTTACCTTCAAATACTTGCGGTTTAAATGAAATAGCTTCAAATGCAGGAGAAACAAACGAGTTAGCTTCAAATCCATGCGGAACTTATGATTTAGCTTCAAATCATGCGAAATAGAAGGCTTAGCTTCAAATCCGTGCGACACACATGATTTAGATTCAAATACTTGCGATATAAATGAAATAAATTCAAATGCAGACGAATGAACGAGTTATCACCAAATTAAAGCGAAACACATGATTTAGCTTCAAATCAGTGCGACGTAGAAGGCTTATCTTCAAATCCAAGCGCAACAAATGCTTTAGATTCAGATACTTGTGATAAACATGATTTAGCTTCAAATCATGCGACGTAGAAGGCTTATCTTCAAATCCGAGCGAAACATATGATTTAGATTCAAATCAATGCGAAGTTAAAGGCTTAGCGTCAAATCCATGCGAAACAAATGATTTAGCTTCAAATACTTGCGATATAAGTGATATAGCTTCAAATGCAGGCGGAACAAACAGTTAGCTTCAAATTCATGCGAAACACATGATTTAGCTTCAAATGAAGGATAAGTAGAAGGCTTCTCTTCAAATCCATGCGAGACCAATGATTTACCTTCAAATAAATGCGAATATAAGTGAAATAGCTTCAAATGCAGGCGAAACACATGATTTAGCTTCAAATCAATGCGAAGTTAAAGGCTTAGCTTCAAATCCATGCGAAACAAACGAGTCAGCTTCAAATCCATGCGAAAGAAATGATTTAGCTTCAAATACATGCGATATAAGCGATATAGCTTCAAATGCAGGCGGAACAAACAGTTAGCTTCAAATCCATGCGGAACTTATGATTTAGCTTCAAATCATGCGAAATAGAAGGTTAGCTTCAAATCCGTGCGAAACACATGATTTAGATTCAAATACTTGCGATATAAATGAAATAAATTCAAATGCAGACGAACGAACGAGTTATCTTCAAATTCATGCAAAACACATGATTTAGCTTCAAATCAGCTCGACGTAGAAGGCTTAGCTTCAAATCCGTGCGAATCAAATGGTTTTGTTTCAAATACTTGTGATATACATGATTTAGCTTCAACTGCATGCGAAAAAAACGAGTTAGCTTCAAATCCAAGCGAAACACATGATTTAGCCTCAAATCAATGCGAAGTTAAAGGCTTAGCTTCAAATCCAAGCGAAACACTTGGTTTAGCTTCAAATCAATGTGATGTAGAAGGTTTAGGTTCAAATCCATGCAAAACGAATAATTTAGCTGCAAGTGCTTGCGATATAAGTGATATAGCTTCAAATGCAGGCGAAACAAATGAGTTAGCTTCAAATCCAAGCAAAACACATGATTTAGCTTCAAACCAATGCGAAGTAGAGGCTTATCTTCGAATCCATGCGAAACAAATGGTTTAGCTTCAAATACCTGTGATATACATAATTTAGCTTCAACTGCATGCGAAACAAACGAGTTAGCTTCAAATCCATGTGAAACACTTGATTTAGGTTCAAATCAAAGCGAAGTAGAAGGGTTATCTACGAATCCATGCGAAACAAATGGTTTAGCTTCAAATACTTGTGATATACATAATTTACATTCAACAGCATGCGAAACAAACGAGTTAGCTTCAAATCCATGCGAAACACATGATTTTGCTTTAAATCAATGCGAAATAGAAGGCTAACCTTCGAATCCACACGAAACAGATGGTTTAGCTTCAAATACTTGTAATATACATGATTTATCTTCAACAGCATGCGAAACAAACGAGTTAGCTTCAAATCCAAGCGAAGCATATGATTTCGTTTCAAATCAATGCGAAGTAGAAGGCTGATCTCCGAATCCACACGAAACAGATTGTTTAGATTCAAATACTTGTGATATACATGATTTAGCTTCAACAGCATGCGAAACAAACGTGTTAGCTTCAAATCCATGCGAAACACATGATTTAGCTTCAATTCAATGCGAGGTTGGAGGCTTATCTTCGAATTCATGCGAAACAAATGGTTTAGCATCAAATACTTGTGATATACATGATTTACATTCAACAGCAAGCGAAACAAACGAGTTAGCCTCAAATTCAAGCGAAACACATGATTTAGCATCAAATCAATGCGAATTAGAAGGCTTATCTTCGAATCCATGCGAAACGTATGATTTAGCTTCACATACTTGTGAATATAAGTGATAATGCTTGAAATGCAGATGAAACAAACGAGTTAGCTTCAAATTCATGCGAAACACATGATTTAGCATCAAATCTATGCGAAGTAGAAGGCTTATCTTCGAATCCATGCGAAACAAGTGGTTTAGTTTCAAATACTTGTGATATACATGATTTAGCTTCAACTGCATGCCAAACAAATGAGTTAGCTTTAAATCTAAGCGTAACGCATGATTTAGCTTCAAATCCATCCGAAGTAGAAGGCTTAGCTTCAAATGCATGCGAAAAGAATTATTTATCTTCAAATACTTGCGATATAATTGATTTAGCTTCAAATCCATGCGAAACAAGTGGTCCAGCTTCAAATACTTGTGATATACATGATTTAGCTTCAACAGCATGCGAAACAAACGAGTTAGCTTCAAATCCATGCGAAACACATGATTTAGCTTCAAACCAATGCGAAGAAGGAGGATTATCTTCGAATCCATGCGAAACAAATGGTTTAGCTTCAAACACTTGTGATATACATGATTTAGATTCAACAGCATGCGAAACAAACGAGTTAGCTTCAAAAACCATGCGAAACACATGATTTAGCTTCAAATCGATGCGAAGTAGAAGGCATAGCTTCAAATCCATGGGAATCAAATGGTTTAGCTTCAAATACTTGTGATATACATGACTTATCATCAACTGCATGCGAAACAAGCGAGTTAGCTTCAAATCCATGCGAAACACATGATTTAAATTCAAATCAATGCGAACTAGAAGGGTTATCATCAAATCCGTGCGAATCAAATGGTTTTGCTTCAAATACTTGTGATATACATGATTTAGCTTCAACAGCAAGCGAAACAAACGAGTTAGCTTCAAATCCATGCGAAACACATGATTTAGCATCAAATCTATGCGAAGTAGAAGGCTTATCTTCGAATCCATGCGAAACAAGTGGTTTAGCTTCAAATACTTGTGATATACATGATTTAGATTCAACTGCATGCGAAACAAACGAGTTAGCTTCAAATCCATGCGAAACACATGATTTTGCTTTAAATCAATGCGAAATAGAAGGCTAACATTCGAATCCAGACGAAACAGATGGTTTAGCTTCAAATACTTGTAATATACATGATTTATCTTCAACAGCATGCGAAACAAACGTGTTAACTTCAAATCCATACGAAACACATGATTTAGCTTCAACTCAATGCGAGGTTGGAGGCTTATCTTCGAATTCATGCGAAACAAATGGTTTAGCTTCAAATACTTGTGATATACATGATTTACATTCAACAGCAAGCGAAACAAACGAGTTAGCCTCAAATTCAAGCGAAACACATGATTTAGCATCAAATCAATGCGAATTGGAAGGCTTATCTTCGAATCCATGCGAAACGGATGATTTAGCTTCACATACTTGTGAATATAAGTGACAATGCTTGAAATGCAGATGAAACAAACGAGTTAGCTTCAAATTCATGCGAAACACATGATTTAGATTGAAATCAATGCGGAGTTGAAAGTATAGCATCAAATCCACGAGAATCAAATGATTTAGCTTCAGATACTCGCCGTATACATGATTTAGCTTCAAATGCAGGCGAAACAAACGAGTTAGCTTCAAATCCATGCGAAACACATGATTTTGCTTTAAATCAATGCGAAGTAGAAGGCTTATCTTCGAATCCATGCGAAACAAATGGTTTAGCTACAAATACTTGTGATATGCATCATTTAGCTTCAACTGCATGCGAAACAAACGAGTTAGCTTCAAATCCATGCCAAACACATGATTTAGCTTCAAACCAATGCGAAGTAGAGGCTTATCTTCGAATCCATGCGAAACAAATGGTTTAGCTTCAAATACCTGTGATATACATAATTTAGCTTCAACTGCATGCGAAACAAACGAGTTAGCTTCAAATCCATGTGAAACACTTGATTTAGGTTCAAATCAAAGCGAAGTAGAAGGGTTATCTACGAATCCATGCGAAACAAATGGTTTAGCTTCAAATACTTGTGATATACATAATTTACATTCAACAGCATGCGAAACAAACGAGTTAGCCTCAAATCCAAACGAAACACATGATTTAGCATCAAATCTATGCGAAGTAGAAGGCTTATCTTCGAATCCATGCGAAACAAGTGGTTTAGTTTCAAATACTTGTGATATACATGATTTAGCTTCAACTGCATGCCAAACAAATGAGTTAGCTTTAAATCTAAGCGTAACGCATGATTTAGCTTCAAATCCATCCGAAGTAGAAGGCTTAGCTTCAAATGCATGCGAAAAGAATTATTTATCTTCAAATACTTGCGATATAATTGATTTAGCTTCAAATCCATGCGAAACAAGTGGTCCAGCTTCAAATACTTGTGATATACATGATTTAGCTTCAACTGCATGCGAAACAAACGAGTTAGCTTCAAATCCAAGCGAAACACATGATTTAGCATCAAATCAATGCGAAGTAGAAGGTTTAGCTTCAAATCCATGCAAAACGAATGATTTAGCTTCTAGTGCTTGCGATATATGTGATATAGCTTCAAATGCAGGCGAAACAAATGAGTTAGCTTCAAATCCATGCGAAACACAAGATTTAGCTTCAAATCAATGCGAAGTAGAAGGCTTATCTTCAAATCCAAGCGAAACACATGATTTAGATTCAAATACATGCGATATAAATGAAATAGCTTCGAATGCAGACCAAATGAACGAGATATCTTCAAATTCATGCGAAACACATGATTTAGCTTCAAATCAATGCGAAGTTAAAGGCTTAGCTTCAAATCCATGCGAAAAAAATGATTTAGCTTCAAATACTTGTGATATAAGTGATATAGCTTCAAATGCAGCGGAACAAACAGTTAGCTTCAAATTCATGCGTAACACATGGTATAGATTCAGATAATTGTGATAAACATGATTTATCTTCAAATCATGCGAAGTAGAAGGTTTATCTTCAAATCCGAGCGAAACGCATTATTTAGATGCAAATACTTGCGATATAAGTGATACTGCTTCAAATGCAGGCGAAGCAAACAGTTAGATTCAAATTCATGCGAAACGCATGATTTAGCTTCAAATGAAGGCGAAGTAGATGGCTTAGCTTCAAATCCATGCGAGACCAATGATTTATCTTCAAATAAATGCGAATATAAGTGATATAGCTTCAAATGCAGGCGAAAAAAACGAGATAGCCTTAAGTCCATGGGAAATAAATGAGTTACCTTCAAATACTTGCGGTTTAAATGAAATAGCTTCAAATGCAGGCGAAACAAACGAGTTAGCTTCAAATCCATGCGGAACATATGATTTAGCTTCAAATCATGCGAAGTTAAAGGCTTAGCTTCAAATCCGAGCGAAACACATGATTTAGATCCAAATCAATGTGATGTAGAAGGTTTAGCTTCAAATCCATGCAAAACGAATGATTTAGATTCAAGTGCTTGCGATATAAGTGATATAGCTTCAAATGCAGGCGAAACAAATGAGTTAGCTTCAAATCCATGCGAAACACAAGATTTAGCTTCAAATCAATGCGAAGTAGAAGGCTTATCTTCAAATCCAAGCGCAACAAATGCTTGAGATTCAGATACTTGTGATAAACATGATTTAGCTGCAAATCATGCGAAGTAGAAGGCTTAGCTTCAAATCCGAGCGAAACACATGATTTAGATTCAAATACTTGCGATATAAATGAAATAGCTTCAAATGCAGACCAAACGAACGAGATATCTTCAAATTCATGCGAAACACATGATTTAGCTTCAAATCAATGCGAAGTTAAAGGCTTAGCTTCAAATCCATGCGAGACCAATGAGTCACCTTCAAATACTTGCGGTTTAAATGAAATAGCTTCAAATGCAGGCGAAACAAACGAGTTAGCTTCAAATCCATGCGGAACTTATGATTTAGCTTCAAATCATGCGAAATAGAAGGCTTAGCTTCAAATCCGTGCGAAACACATGATTTAGATTCAAATACTTGCGATATAAATGAAATAAATTCAAATGCAGACGAACGAACGAGTTATCTTCAAATTCATGCAAAACACATGATTTAGCTTCAAATCAGTTCGACGTAGAAGGCTTAGCTTCAAATCCGTGCGAATCAAATGGTTTTGTTTCAAATACTTGTGATATACATGATTTAGATTCAACTGCATGCGAAAAAAACGAGTTAGCTTCAAATCCAAGCGAAACACATGACTTAGCCTCAAATCAATGCGAAGTAGGAGGCTTAACTTCAAATCCAAGCGAAACACTTGGTTTAGCTTCAAATCAATGTGATGTAGAAGGTTTAGGTTCAAATCCATGCAAAACGAATAATTTAGCTGCAAGTGCTTGCGATATAAGTGATATAGCTTCAAATGCAGGCGAAACAAATGAGTTAGCTTCAAATCCGAGCAAAACACATGATTTAGCTTCAAATCAATGCGAAGTAGAAGGCTTATCTTCAAATCCAAGCGCAACAAATGCTTTAGATTCATATACTTGTGATAAACGTGATTTAGCTTCAAATCATGCGACGTAGAAGGCTTAGCTTCAAATCCGAGCGAAACATATGATTTAGATTCAAATCAATGCGAAGTTAAAGGCTTAGCATCAAATCCATGCGAAACAAATGATTTAGATTCAAATACTTGCGATATAAGTGATATAGCTTCAAATTGAAGACCAAACGAACGAGATATCTTCAAATTCATGCGAAACACATGATTTAGCTTCAAATCAATGCGAAGTTAAAGGCTTAGCTTCAAATCCATGCGAAACAAATGATTTAGCTTTAAATACTTGCGATATAAGTGATATAGCTTCAAATACTTGCAATATAAGTGATATAGCTTCAAATGCAGGCGGAACAAACAGTTAGCTTCAAATTCATGCGAAACACATGATTTAGATTCAAATACTTGCGATATAAATGAAATAACTTCAAATGCAGACGAACGAACGAGTTGTCTTCAAATTAATGCGAAACACATGATTTTGGTTCAAATCAGTGCGAGGTGGAAGGCTTAGCTTCAAATCCAAGCGAAACAAATGGTTTAGATTCAGATACTTGTGATAAACATGATTTAGCTTCAACTGCATGCGAAACAAACGAGTTAGCTTCAAATACAAGCGAAACACATGATATAGGATCATATTAATGCGAAGGAGAAGGCTTAGCTTCAAATACATGAGTAACAAGAAAGTTTAGCTTCATATACTTGCGAAATACATGATTTAGCTCAAACTGCGTGCGAAACAAACTTGTTAGCTTCAAATCCAAGCGAAACACATGATTTAGCTTCAAATGAAGGGGAAGTAGAAGGCTTTCTTTCAAATTCGAGCGAAACACATGATTAAGATTCAAATACTTGCGATATGAATGAAATAACTTCAAATGCAGACGAACGATCGAGTTATCTTCAAATTCATGCGAAACACATGGTATAGTTTCAAATCAATGCGAAGTTAAAGGCTTAGCTTCAAATCCATGCGAAACGAATGTTTTAGCATCAAATACTTGCGATATAAGTGATATAGCTTCAAATGCAGGCGAAGCAAACAGTTAGATTCAAATTCATGCGAAACACATGATTTAGCTTCAAATCCATGCGATACCAATGATTTACCTTCAAATAAATGCGATTATAAGTGAAATAGCTTCAAATGTAGGCGAAACAAACGAGATAGCCATAAGTCCATGGGAAATAAATGAGTTACCTTCAAATACTTGCGGTTTAAATGAAATAGCTTCAAATGCAGGAGAAACAAACGAGTTAGCTTCAAATCCATGCGGAACTTATGATTTAGCTTCAAATCATGCGAAATAGAAGGCTTAGCTTCAAATCCGTGCGACACACATGATTTAGATTCAAATACTTGCGATATAAATGAAATAAATTCAAATGCAGACGAACGAACGAGTTATCACCAAATTAAAGCGAAACACATGATTTAGCTTCAAATCAGTGCGACGTAGAAGGCTTATCTTCAAATCCAAGCGCAACAAATGCTTTAGATTCAGATACTTGTGATAAACATGATTTAGCTTCAAATCATGCGACGTAGAAGGCTTAGCTTCAAATCCGAGCGAAACATATGATTTAGATTCAAATCAATGCGAAGTTAAAGGCTTAGCGTCAAATCCATGCGAAACAAATGATTTAGCTTCAAATACTTGCGATATAAGTGATATAGCTTCAAATGCAGGCGGAACAAACAGTTAGCTTCAAATTCATGCGAAACACATGATTTAGCTTCAAATGAAGGATAAGTAGAAGGCTTCTCTTCAAATCCATGCGAGACCAATGATTTACCTTCAAATAAATGCGAATATAAGTGAAATAGCTTCAAATGCAGGCGAAACACATGATTTAGCTTCAAATCAATGCGAAGTTAAAGGCTTAGCTTCAAATCCATGCGAAACAAACGAGTCAGCTTCAAATCCATGCGAAAGAAATGATTTAGCTTCAAATACATGCGATATAAGCGATATAGCTTCAAATGCAGGCGGAACAAACAGTTAGCTTCAAATCCATGCGGAACTTATGATTTAGCTTCAAATCATGCGTAATAGAAGGCTTAGCTTCAAATCCGTGCGAAACACATGATTTAGATTCAAATACTTGCGATATAAATGAAATAAATTCAAATGCAGACGAACGAACGAGTTATCTTCAAATTCATGCAAAACACATGATTTAGCTTCAAATCAGCTCGACGTAGAAGGCTTAGTTTCAAATCCGTGCTAATCAAATGGTTTTGTTTCAAATACTTGTGATATACATGATTTAGCTTCAACTGCATGCGAAAAAAACGAGTTAGCTTCAAATCCAAGCGAAACACATGATTTAGCCTCAAATCAATGCGAAGTTAAAGGCTTAGCTTCAAATCCAAGCGAAACACTTGGTTTAGCTTCAAATCAATGTGATGTAGAAGGTTTAGGTTCAAATCCATGCAAAACGAATAATTTAGCTGCAAGTGCTTGCGATATAAGTGATATAGCTTCAAATGCAGGCGAAACAAATGAGTTAGCTTCAAATCCGAGCAAAACACATGATTTAGCTTCAAACCAATGCGAAGTAGAGGCTTATCTTCGAATCCATGCGAAACAAATGGTTTAGCTTCAAATACCTGTGATATACATAATTTAGCTTCAACTGCATGCGAAACAAACGAGTTAGCTTCAAATCCATGTGAAACACTTGATTTAGGTTCAAATCAAAACGAAGTAGAAGGGTTATCTACGAATCCATGCGAAACAAATGGTTTAGCTTCAAATACTTGTGATATACATAATTTACATTCAACAGCATGCGAAACAAACGAGTTAGCCTCAAATCCAAACGAAACACATGATTTAGCATCAAATCTATGCGAAGTAGAAGGCTTATCTTCGAATCCATGCGAAACAAGTGGTTTAGTTTCAAATACTTGTGATATACATGATTTAGCTTCAACTGCATGCCAAACAAATGAGTTAGCTTTAAATCTAAGCGTAACGCATGATTTAGCTTCAAATCCACCCGAAGTAGAAGGCTTAGCTTCAAATGCATGCGAAAAGAATTATTTATCTTCAAATACTTGCGATATAATTGATTTAGCTTCAAATCCATGCGAAACAAGTGGTCCAGCTTCAAATACTTGTGATATACATGATTTAGCTTCAACTGCATGCGAAACAAACGAGTTAGCTTCAAATCCAAGCGAATCACATGATTTAGCATCAAATCAATGCGAAGTAGAAGGTTTAGCTTCAAATCCATGCAAAACGAATGATTTAGCTTCTAGTGCTTGCGATATATGTGATATAGCTTCAAATGCAGGCGAAACAAATGAGTTAGCTTCAAATCCATGCGAAACACAAGATTTAGCTTCAAATCAATGCGAAGTAGAAGGCTTATCTTCAAATCCAAGCGAAACACATGATTTAGATTCAAATACATGCGATATAAATGAAATAGCTTCGAATGCAGACCAAATGAACGAGATATCTTCAAATTCATGCGAAACACATGATTTAGCTTCAAATCAATGCGAAGTTAAAGGCTTAGCTTCAAATCCATGCGAAAAAAATGATTTAGCTTCAAATCCATGCGAAAAAAATGATTTAGCTTCAAATACTTGTGATATAAGTGATATAGCTTCAAATGCAGCGGATCAAACAGTTAGCTTCAAATTCATGCGTAACACATGGTATAGATTCAGATAATTGTGATAAACATGATTTATCTTCAAATCATGCGAAGTAGAAGGTTTATCTTCAAATCCGAGCGAAACGCATTATTTAGATGCAAATACTTGCGATATAAGTGATACTGCTTCAAATGCAGGCGAAGCAAACAGTTAGATTCAAATTCATGCGAAACGCATGATTTAGCTTCAAATGAAGGCGAAGTAGATGGCTTAGCTTCAAATCCATGCGAGACCAATGATTTATCTTCAAATAAATGCGAATATAAGTGATATAGCTTCAAATGCAGGCGAAAAAAACGAGATAGCCTTAAGTCCATGGGAAATAAATGAGTTACCTTCAAATACTTGCGGTTTAAATGAAATAGCTTCAAATGCAGGCGAAACAAACGAGTTAGCTTCAAATCCATGCGGAACATATGATTTAGCTTCAAATCATGCGAAGTTAAAGGCTTAGCTTCAAATCCGAGCGAAACACATGATTTAGATCCAAATCAATGTGATGTAGAAGGTTTAGCTTCAAATCCATGCAAAACGAATGATTTAGATTCAAGTGCTTGCGATATAAGTGATATAGCTTCAAATGCAGGCGAAAAAAACGAGATAGCCTTAAGTCCATGGGAAATAAATGAGTTACCTTCAAATACTTGCGGTTTAAATGAAATAGCTTCAAATGCAGGCGAAACAAACGAGTTAGCTTCAAATCCATGCGGAACATATGATTTAGCTTCAAATCATGCGAAGTTAAAGGCTTAGCTTCAAATCCGAGCGAAACACATGATTTAGATCCAAATCAATGTGATGTAGAAGGTTTAGCTTCAAATCCATGCAAAACGAATGATTTAGATTCAAGTGCTTGCGATATAAGTGATATAGCTTCAAATGCAGGCGAAACAAATGAGTTAGCTTCAAATCCATGCGAAACACAAGATTTAGCTTCAAATCAATGCGAAGTAGAAGGCTTATCTTCAAATCCAAGCGCAACAAATGCTTGAGATTCAGATACTTGTGATAAACATGATTTAGCTGCAAATCATGCGAAGTAGAAGGCTTAGCTTCAAATCCGAGCGAAACACATGATTTAGATTCAAATACTTGCGATATAAATGAAATAGCTTCAAATGCAGACCAAACGAACGAGATATCTTCAAATTCATGCGAAACACATGATTTAGCTTCAAATCAATGCGAAGTTAAAGGCTTAGCTTCAAATCCATGCGAGACCAATGAGTCACCTTCAAATACTTGCGGTTTAAATGAAATAGCTTCAAATGCAGGCGAAACAAACGAGTTAGCTTCAAATCCATGCGGAACTTATGATTTAGCTTCAAATCATGCGAAATAGAAGGCTTAGCTTCAAATCCGTGCGAAACACATGATTTAGATTCAAATACTTGCGATATAAATGAAATAAATTCAAATGCAGACGAACGAACGAGTTATCTTCAAATTCATGCAAAACACATGATTTAGCTTCAAATCAGTTCGACGTAGAAGGCTTAGCTTCAAATCCGTGCGAATCAAATGGTTTTGTTTCAAATACTTGTGATATACATGATTTAGATTCAACTGCATGCGAAAAAAACGAGTTAGCTTCAAATCCAAGCGAAACACATGACTTAGCCTCAAATCAATGCGAAGTAGGAGGCTTAGCTTCAAATCCAAGCGAAACACTTGGTTTAGCTTCAAATCAATGTGATGTAGAAGGTTTAGGTTCAAATCCATGCAAAACGAATAATTTAGCTGCAAGTGCTTGCGATATAAGTGATATAGCTTCAAATGCAGGCGAAACAAATGAGTTAGCTTCAAATCCGAGCAAAACACATGATTTAGCTTCAAATCAATGCGAAGTAGAAGGCTTATCTTCAAATCCAAGCGCAACAAATGCTTTAGATTCATATACTTGTGATAAACGTGATTTAGCTTCAAATCATGCGACGTAGAAGGCTTAGCTTCAAATCCGAGCGAAACATATGATTTAGATTCAAATCAATGCGAAGTTAAAGGCTTAGCATCAAATCCATGCGAAACAAATGATTTAGATTCAAATACTTGCGATATAAGTGATATAGCTTCAAATTGAAGACCAAACGAACGAGATATCTTCAAATTCATGCGAAACACATGATTTAGCTTCAAATCAATGCGAAGTTAAAGGCTTAGCTTCAAATCCATGCGAAACAAATGATTTAGCTTTAAATACTTGCGATATAAGTGATATAGCTTCAAATACTTGCAATATAAGTGATATAGCTTCAAATGCAGGCGGAACAAACAGTTAGCTTCAAATTCATGCGAAACACATGATTTAGCTTCAAATCAATGCGAAGTGGAAGACTGATCTTTGAATCAATGCGAAACAAATGTTTTAGCTTCAAATACTTGTGATATACAAGATTTAGATTCAACAGCATGCGAAACAAACGAGTTAGCTTCAAAAACCATGCGATACACATGATTTAGCTTCAAATCGATGCGAAGTAGAAGGCTTATCTACGAATCCATGCGAAACAAATGGTTTAGATTCAGATACTTGTGATAAACATGATTTAGCTTCAACTGCATGCGAAACAAACGAGTTAGCTTCAAATACAAGCGAAACACATGATATAGGATCATATTAATGCGAAGGAGAAGGCTTAGCTTCAAATACATGAGTAACAAGAAAGTTTAGCTTCATATACTTGCGAAATACATGATTTAGCTCAAACTGCGTGCGAAACAAACTTGTTAGCTTCAAATCCAAGCGAAACACATGATTTAGCTTCAAATGAAGGGGAAGTAGAAGGCTTTCTTTCAAATTCGAGCGAAACACATGATTAAGATTCAAATACTTGCGATATGAATGAAATAACTTCAAATGCAGACGAACGATCGAGTTATCTTCAAATTCATGCGAAACACATGGTATAGTTTCAAATCAATGCGAAGTTAAAGGCTTAGCTTCAAATCCATGCGAAACGAATGTTTTAGCATCAAATACTTGCGATATAAGTGATATAGCTTCAAATGCAGGCGAAGCAAACAGTTAGATTCAAATTCATGCGAAACACATGATTTAGCTTCAAATCCATGCGATACCAATGATTTACCTTCAAATAAATGCGATTATAAGTGAAATAGCTTCAAATGTAGGCGAAACAAACGAGATAGCCATAAGTCCATGGGAAATAAATGAGTTACCTTCAAATACTTGCGGTTTAAATGAAATAGCTTCAAATGCAGGAGAAACAAACGAGTTAGCTTCAAATCCATGCGGAACTTATGATTTAGCTTCAAATCATGCGAAATAGAAGGCTTAGCTTCAAATCCGTGCGACACACATGATTTAGATTCAAATACTTGCGATATAAATGAAATAAATTCAAATGCAGACGAACGAACGAGTTATCACCAAATTAAAGCGAAACACATGATTTAGCTTCAAATCAGTGCGACGTAGAAGGCTTATCTTCAAATCCAAGCGCAACAAATGCTTTAGATTCAGATACTTGTGATAAACATGATTTAGCTTCAAATCATGCGACGTAGAAGGCTTAGCTTCAAATCCGAGCGAAACATATGATTTAGATTCAAATCAATGCGAAGTTAAAGGCTTAGCGTCAAATCCATGCGAAACAAATGATTTAGCTTCAAATACTTGCGATATAAGTGATATAGCTTCAAATGCAGGCGGAACAAACAGTTAGCTTCAAATTCATGCGAAACACATGATTTAGCTTCAAATGAAGGATAAGTAGAAGGCTTCTCTTCAAATCCATGCGAGACCAATGATTTACCTTCAAATAAATGCGAATATAAGTGAAATAGCTTCAAATGCAGGCGAAACACATGATTTAGCTTCAAATCAATGCGAAGTTAAAGGCTTAGCTTCAAATCCATGCGAAACAAACGAGTCAGCTTCAAATCCATGCGAAAGAAATGATTTAGCTTCAAATACATGCGATATAAGCGATATAGCTTCAAATGCAGGCGGAACAAACAGTTAGCTTCAAATCCATGCGGAACTTATGATTTAGCTTCAAATCATGCGTAATAGAAGGCTTAGCTTCAAATCCGTGCGAAACACATGATTTAGATTCAAATACTTGCGATATAAATGAAATAAATTCAAATGCAGACGAACGAACGAGTTATCTTCAAATTCATGCAAAACACATGATTTAGCTTCAAATCAGCTCGACGTAGAAGGCTTAGTTTCAAATCCGTGCTAATCAAATGGTTTTGTTTCAAATACTTGTGATATACATGATTTAGCTTCAACTGCATGCGAAAAAAACGAGTTAGCTTCAAATCCAAGCGAAACACATGATTTAGCCTCAAATCAATGCGAAGTTAAAGGCTTAGCTTCAAATCCAAGCGAAACACTTGGTTTAGCTTCAAATCAATGTGATGTAGAAGGTTTAGGTTCAAATCCATGCAAAACGAATAATTTAGCTGCAAGTGCTTGCGATATAAGTGATATAGCTTCAAATGCAGGCGAAACAAATGAGTTAGCTTCAAATCCGAGCAAAACACATGATTTAGCTTCAAACCAATGCGAAGTAGAGGCTTATCTTCGAATCCATGCGAAACAAATGGTTTAGCTTCAAATACCTGTGATATACATAATTTAGCTTCAACTGCATGCGAAACAAACGAGTTAGCTTCAAATCCATGTGAAACACTTGATTTAGGTTCAAATCAAAACGAAGTAGAAGGGTTATCTACGAATCCATGCGAAACAAATGGTTTAGCTTCAAATACTTGTGATATACATAATTTACATTCAACAGCATGCGAAACAAACGAGTTAGCCTCAAATCCAAACGAAACACATGATTTAGCATCAAATCTATGCGAAGTAGAAGGCTTATCTTCGAATCCATGCGAAACAAGTGGTTTAGTTTCAAATACTTGTGATATACATGATTTAGCTTCAACTGCATGCCAAACAAATGAGTTAGCTTCAAATCCAAGCGAATCACATGATTTAGCATCAAATCAATGCGAAGTAGAAGGTTTAGCTTCAAATCCATGCAAAACGAATGATTTAGCTTCTAGTGCTTGCGATATATGTGATATAGCTTCAAATGCAGGCGAAACAAATGAGTTAGCTTCAAATCCATGCGAAACACAAGATTTAGCTTCAAATCAATGCGAAGTAGAAGGCTTATCTTCAAATCCAAGCGAAACACATGATTTAGATTCAAATACATGCGATATAAATGAAATAGCTTCGAATGCAGACCAAATGAACGAGATATCTTCAAATTCATGCGAAACACATGATTTAGCTTCAAATCAATGCGAAGTTAAAGGCTTAGCTTCAAATCCATGCGAAAAAAATGATTTAGCTTCAAATCCATGCGAAAAAAATGATTTAGCTTCAAATACTTGTGATATAAGTGATATAGCTTCAAATGCAGCGGAACAAACAGTTAGCTTCAAATTCATGCGTAACACATGGTATAGATTCAGATAATTGTGATAAACATGATTTATCTTCAAATCATGCGAAGTAGAAGGTTTATCTTCAAATCCGAGCGAAACGCATTATTTAGATGCAAATACTTGCGATATAAGTGATACTGCTTCAAATGCAGGCGAAGCAAACAGTTAGATTCAAATTCATGCGAAACGCATGATTTAGCTTCAAATGAAGGCGAAGTAGATGGCTTAGCTTCAAATCCATGCGAGACCAATGATTTATCTTCAAATAAATGCGAATATAAGTGATATAGCTTCAAATGCAGGCGAAAAAAACGAGATAGCCTTAAGTCCATGGGAAATAAATGAGTTACCTTCAAATACTTGCGGTTTAAATGAAATAGCTTCAAATGCAGGCGAAACAAACGAGTTAGCTTCAAATCCATGCGGAACATATGATTTAGCTTCAAATCATGCGAAGTTAAAGGCTTAGCTTCAAATCCGAGCGAAACACATGATTTAGATCCAAATCAATGTGATGTAGAAGGTTTAGCTTCAAATCCATGCAAAACGAATGATTTAGATTCAAGTGCTTGCGATATAAGTGATATAGCTTCAAATGCAGGCGAAACAAATGAGTTAGCTTCAAATCCATGCGAAACACAAGATTTAGCTTCAAATCAATGCGAAGTAGAAGGCTTATCTTCAAATCCAAGCGCAACAAATGCTTGAGATTCAGATACTTGTGATAAACATTATTTAGCTGCAAATCATGCGAAGTAGAAGGCTTAGCTTCAAATCCGAGCGAAACACATGATTTAGATTCAAATACTTGCGATATAAATGAAATAGCTTCAAATGCAGACCAAACGAACGAGATATCTTCAAATTCATGCGAAACACATGATTTAGCTTCAAATCAATGCGAAGTTAAAGGCTTAGCTTCAAATCCATGCGAGACCAATGATTTATCTTCAAATAAATGCGAATATAAGTGATATAGCTTCAAATGCAGGCGAAACAAACGAGATGGCCTTAAGTCCATGGGAAATAAATGAGTCACCTTCAAATACTTGCGGTTTAAATGAAATAGCTTCAAATGCAGGCGAAACAAACGAGTTAGCTTCAAATCCATGCGGAACTTATGATTTAGCTTCAAATCATGCGAAATAGAAGGCTTAGCTTCAAATCCGTGCGAAACACATGATTTAGATTCAAATACTTGCGATATAAATGAAATAAATTCAAATGCAGACGAACGAACGAGTTATCTTCAAATTCATGCAAAACACATGATTTAGCTTCAAATCAGTTCGACGTAGAAGGCTTAGCTTCAAATCCGTGCGAATCAAATGGTTTTGTTTCAAATACTTGTGATATACATGATTTAGATTCAACTGCATGCGAAAAAAACGAGTTAGCTTCAAATCCAAGCGAAACACATGACTTAGCCTCAAATCAATGCGAAGTAGGAGGCTTAGCTTCAAATCCAAGCGAAACACTTGGTTTAGCTTCAAATCAATGTGATGTAGAAGGTTTAGGTTCAAATCCATGCAAAACGAATAATTTAGCTGCAAGTGCTTGCGATATAAGTGATATAGCTTCAAATGCAGGCGAAACAAATGAGTTAGCTTCAAATCCGAGCAAAACACATGATTTAGCTTCAAATCAATGCGAAGTAGAAGGCTTATCTTCAAATCCAAGCGCAACAAATGCTTTAGATTCATATACTTGTGATAAACGTGATTTAGCTTCAAATCATGCGACGTAGAAGGCTTAGCTTCAAATCCGAGCGAAACATATGATTTAGATTCAAATCAATGCGAAGTTAAAGGCTTAGCATCAAATCCATGCGAAACAAATGATTTAGATTCAAATACTTGCGATATAAGTGATATAGCTTCAAATTGAAGACCAAACGAACGAGATATCTTCAAATTCATGCGAAACACATGATTTAGCTTCAAATCAATGCGAAGTTAAAGGCTTAGCTTCAAATCCATGCGAAACAAATGATTTAGCTTTAAATACTTGCGATATAAGTGATATAGCTTCAAATACTTGCAATATAAGTGATATAGCTTCAAATACTTGCAATATAAGTGATATAGCTTCAAATGCAGGCGGAACAAACAGTTAGCTTCAAATTCATGCGAAACACATGATTTAGCTTCAAATCCATGCGATACCAATGATTTACCTTCAAATAAATGCGATTATAAGTGAAATAGCTTCAAATGTAGGCGAAACAAACGAGATAGCCATAAGTCCATGGGAAATAAATGAGTTACCTTCAAATACTTGCGGTTTAAATGAAATAGCTTCAAATGCAGGAGAAACAAACGAGTTAGCTTCAAATCCATGCGGAACTTATGATTTAGCTTCAAATCATGCGAAATAGAAGGCTTAGCTTCAAATCCGTGCGACACACATGATTTAGATTCAAATACTTGCGATATAAATGAAATAAATTCAAATGCAGACGAACGAACGAGTTATCACCAAATTAAAGCGAAACACATGATTTAGCTTCAAATCAGTGCGACGTAGAAGGCTTATCTTCAAATCCAAGCGCAACAAATGCTTTAGATTCAGATACTTGTGATAAACATGATTTAGCTTCAAATCATGCGACGTAGAAGGCTTAGCTTCAAATCCGAGCGAAACATATGATTTAGATTCAAATCAATGCGAAGTTAAAGGCTTAGCGTCAAATCCATGCGAAACAAATGATTTAGCTTCAAATACTTGCGATATAAGTGATATAGCTTCAAATGCAGGCGGAACAAACAGTTAGCTTCAAATTCATGCGAAACACATGATTTAGCTTCAAATGAAGGATAAGTAGAAGGCTTCTCTTCAAATCCATGCGAGACCAATGATTTACCTTCAAATAAATGCGAATATAAGTGAAATAGCTTCAAATGCAGGCGAAACACATGATTTAGCTTCAAATCAATGCGAAGTTAAAGGCTTAGCTTCAAATCCATGCGAAACAAACGAGTCAGCTTCAAATCCATGCGAAAGAAATGATTTAGCTTCAAATACATGCGATATAAGCGATATAGCTTCAAATGCAGGCGGAACAAACAGTTAGCTTCAAATCCATGCGGAACTTATGATTTAGCTTCAAATCATGCGTAATAGAAGGCTTAGCTTCAAATCCGTGCGAAACACATGATTTAGATTCAAATACTTGCGATATAAATGAAATAAATTCAAATGCAGACGAACGAACGAGTTATCTTCAAATTCATGCAAAACACATGATTTAGCTTCAAATCAGCTCGACGTAGAAGGCTTAGTTTCAAATCCGTGCTAATCAAATGGTTTTGTTTCAAATACTTGTGATATACATGATTTAGCTTCAACTGCATGCGAAAAAAACGAGTTAGCTTCAAATCCAAGCGAAACACATGATTTAGCCTCAAATCAATGCGAAGTTAAAGGCTTAGCTTCAAATCCAAGCGAAACACTTGGTTTAGCTTCAAATCAATGTGATGTAGAAGGTTTAGGTTCAAATCCATGCAAAACGAATAATTTAGCTGCAAGTGCTTGCGATATAAGTGATATAGCTTCAAATGCAGGCGAAACAAATGAGTTAGCTTCAAATCCGAGCAAAACACATGATTTAGCTTCAAACCAATGCGAAGTAGAGGCTTATCTTCGAATCCATGCGAAACAAATGGTTTAGCTTCAAATACCTGTGATATACATAATTTAGCTTCAACTGCATGCGAAACAAACGAGTTAGCTTCAAATCCATGTGAAACACTTGATTTAGGTTCAAATCAAAACGAAGTAGAAGGGTTATCTACGAATCCATGCGAAACAAATGGTTTAGCTTCAAATACTTGTGATATACATAATTTACATTCAACAGCATGCGAAACAAACGAGTTAGCCTCAAATCCAAACGAAACACATGATTTAGCATCAAATCTATGCGAAGTAGAAGGCTTATCTTCGAATCCATGCGAAACAAGTGGTTTAGTTTCAAATACTTGTGATATACATGATTTAGCTTCAACTGCATGCCAAACAAATGAGTTAGCTTTAAATCTAAGCGTAACGCATGATTTAGCTTCAAATCCATCCGAAGTAGAAGGCTTAGCTTCAAATGCATGCGAAAAGAATTATTTATCTTCAAATACTTGCGATATAATTGATTTAGCTTCAAATCCATGCGAAACAAGTGGTCCAGCTTCAAATACTTGTGATATACATGATTTAGCTTCAACTGCATGCGAAACAAACGAGTTAGCTTCAAATCCAAGCGAATCACATGATTTAGCATCAAATCAATGCGAAGTAGAAGGTTTAGCTTCAAATCCATGCAAAACGAATGATTTAGCTTCTAGTGCTTGCGATATATGTGATATAGCTTCAAATGCAGGCGAAACAAATGAGTTAGCTTCAAATCCATGCGAAACACAAGATTTAGCTTCAAATCAATGCGAAGTAGAAGGCTTATCTTCAAATCCAAGCGAAACACATGATTTAGATTCAAATACATGCGATATAAATGAAATAGCTTCGAATGCAGACCAAATGAACGAGATATCTTCAAATTCATGCGAAACACATGATTTAGCTTCAAATCAATGCGAAGTTAAAGGCTTAGCTTCAAATCCATGCGAAAAAAATGATTTAGCTTCAAATCCATGCGAAAAAAATGATTTAGCTTCAAATACTTGTGATATAAGTGATATAGCTTCAAATGCAGCGGAACAAACAGTTAGCTTCAAATTCATGCGTAACACATGGTATAGATTCAGATAATTGTGATAAACATGATTTATCTTCAAATCATGCGAAGTAGAAGGTTTATCTTCAAATCCGAGCGAAACGCATTATTTAGATGCAAATACTTGCGATATAAGTGATACTGCTTCAAATGCAGGCGAAGCAAACAGTTAGATTCAAATTCATGCGAAACGCATGATTTAGCTTCAAATGAAGGCGAAGTAGATGGCTTAGCTTCAAATCCATGCGAGACCAATGATTTATCTTCAAATAAATGCGAATATAAGTGATATAGCTTCAAATGCAGGCGAAAAAAACGAGATAGCCTTAAGTCCATGGGAAATAAATGAGTTACCTTCAAATACTTGCGGTTTAAATGAAATAGCTTCAAATGCAGGCGAAACAAACGAGTTAGCTTCAAATCCATGCGGAACATATGATTTAGCTTCAAATCATGCGAAGTTAAAGGCTTAGCTTCAAATCCGAGCGAAACACATGATTTAGATCCAAATCAATGTGATGTAGAAGGTTTAGCTTCAAATCCATGCAAAACGAATGATTTAGATTCAAGTGCTTGCGATATAAGTGATATAGCTTCAAATGCAGGCGAAACAAATGAGTTAGCTTCAAATCCATGCGAAACACAAGATTTAGCTTCAAATCAATGCGAAGTAGAAGGCTTATCTTCAAATCCAAGCGCAACAAATGCTTGAGATTCAGATACTTGTGATAAACATGATTTAGCTGCAAATCATGCGAAGTAGAAGGCTTAGCTTCAAATCCGAGCGAAACACATGATTTAGATTCAAATACTTGCGATATAAATGAAATAGCTTCAAATGCAGACCAAACGAACGAGATATCTTCAAATTCATGCGAAACACATGATTTAGCTTCAAATCAATGCGAAGTTAAAGGCTTAGCTTCAAATCCATGCGAGACCAATGATTTATCTTCAAATAAATGCGAATATAAGTGATATAGCTTCAAATGCAGGCGAAACAAACGAGATGGCCTTAAGTCCATGGGAAATAAATGAGTCACCTTCAAATACTTGCGGTTTAAATGAAATAGCTTCAAATGCAGGCGAAACAAACGAGTTAGCTTCAAATCCATGCGGAACTTATGATTTAGCTTCAAATCATGCGAAATAGAAGGCTTAGCTTCAAATCCGTGCGAAACACATGATTTAGATTCAAATACTTGCGATATAAATGAAATAAATTCAAATGCAGACGAACGAACGAGTTATCTTCAAATTCATGCAAAACACATGATTTAGCTTCAAATCAGTTCGACGTAGAAGGCTTAGCTTCAAATCCGTGCGAATCAAATGGTTTTGTTTCAAATACTTGTGATATACATGATTTAGATTCAACTGCATGCGAAAAAAACGAGTTAGCTTCAAATCCAAGCGAAACACATGACTTAGCCTCAAATCAATGCGAAGTAGGAGGCTTAGCTTCAAATCCAAGCGAAACACTTGGTTTAGCTTCAAATCAATGTGATGTAGAAGGTTTAGGTTCAAATCCATGCAAAACGAATAATTTAGCTGCAAGTGCTTGCGATATAAGTGATATAGCTTCAAATGCAGGCGAAACAAATGAGTTAGCTTCAAATCCGAGCAAAACACATGATTTAGCTTCAAATCAATGCGAAGTAGAAGGCTTATCTTCAAATCCAAGCGCAACAAATGCTTTGGATTCATATACTTGTGATAAACGTGATTTAGCTTCAAATCATGCGACGTAGAAGGCTTAGCTTCAAATCCGAGCGAAACATATGATTTAGATTCAAATCAATGCGAAGTTAAAGGCTTAGCATCAAATCCATGCGAAACAAATGATTTAGATTCAAATACTTGCGATATAAGTGATATAGCTTCAAATTGAAGACCAAACGAACGAGATATCTTCAAATTCATGCGAAACACATGATTTAGCTTCAAATCAATGCGAAGTTAAAGGCTTAGCTTCAAATCCATGCGAAACAAATGATTTAGCTTTAAATACTTGCGATATAAGTGATATAGCTTCAAATACTTGCAATATAAGTGATATAGCTTCAAATACTTGCAATATAAGTGATATAGCTTCAAATGCAGGCGGAACAAACAGTTAGCTTCAAATTCATGCGAAACACATGATTTAGCTTCAAATCCATGCGATACCAATGATTTACCTTCAAATAAATGCGATTATAAGTGAAATAGCTTCAAATGTAGGCGAAACAAACGAGATAGCCATAAGTCCATGGGAAATAAATGAGTTACCTTCAAATACTTGCGGTTTAAATGAAATAGCTTCAAATGCAGGAGAAACAAACGAGTTAGCTTCAAATCCATGCGGAACTTATGATTTAGCTTCAAATCATGCGAAATAGAAGGCTTAGCTTCAAATCCGTGCGACACACATGATTTAGATTCAAATACTTGCGATATAAATGAAATAAATTCAAATGCAGACGAACGAACGAGTTATCACCAAATTAAAGCGAAACACATGATTTAGCTTCAAATCAGTGCGACGTAGAAGGCTTATCTTCAAATCCAAGCGCAACAAATGCTTTAGATTCAGATACTTGTGATAAACATGATTTAGCTTCAAATCATGCGACGTAGAAGGCTTAGCTTCAAATCCGAGCGAAACATATGATTTAGATTCAAATCAATGCGAAGTTAAAGGCTTAGCGTCAAATCCATGCGAAACAAATGATTTAGCTTCAAATACTTGCGATATAAGTGATATAGCTTCAAATGCAGGCGGAACAAACAGTTAGCTTCAAATTCATGCGAAACACATGATTTAGCTTCAAATGAAGGATAAGTAGAAGGCTTCTCTTCAAATCCATGCGAGACCAATGATTTACCTTCAAATAAATGCGAATATAAGTGAAATAGCTTCAAATGCAGGCGAAACACATGATTTAGCTTCAAATCAATGCGAAGTTAAAGGCTTAGCTTCAAATCCATGCGAAACAAACGAGTCAGCTTCAAATCCATGCGAAAGAAATGATTTAGCTTCAAATACATGCGATATAAGCGATATAGCTTCAAATGCAGGCGGAACAAACAGTTAGCTTCAAATCCATGCGGAACTTATGATTTAGCTTCAAATCATGCGAAATAGAAGGCTTAGCTTCAAATCCGTGCGAAACACATGATTTAGATTCAAATACTTGCGATATAAATGAAATAAATTCAAATGCAGACGAACGAACGAGTTATCTTCAAATTCATGCAAAACACATGATTTAGCTTCAAATCAGCTCGACGTAGAAGGCTTAGCTTCAAATCCGTGCGAATCAAATGGTTTTGTTTCAAATACTTGTGATATACATGATTTAGCTTCAACTGCATGCGAAAAAAACGAGTTAGCTTCAAATCCAAGCGAAACACATGATTTAGCCTCAAATCAATGCGAAGTTAAAGGCTTAGCTTCAAATCCAAGCGAAACACTTGGTTTAGCTTCAAATCAATGTGATGTAGAAGGTTTAGGTTCAAATCCATGCAAAACGAATAATTTAGCTGCAAGTGCTTGCGATATAAGTGATATAGCTTCAAATGCAGGCGAAACAAATGAGTTAGCTTCAAATCCGAGCAAAACACATGATTTAGCTTCAAACCAATGCGAAGTAGAGGCTTATCTTCGAATCCATGCGAAACAAATGGTTTAGCTTCAAATACCTGTGATATACATAATTTAGCTTCAACTGCATGCGAAACAAACGAGTTAGCTTCAAATCCATGTGAAACACTTGATTTAGGTTCAAATCAAAGCGAAGTAGAAGGGTTATCTACGAATCCATGCGAAACAAATGGTTTAGCTTCAAATACTTGTGATATACATAATTTACATTCAACAGCATGCGAAACAAACGAGTTAGCCTCAAATCCAAACGAAACACATGATTTAGCATCAAATCTATGCGAAGTAGAAGGCTTATCTTCGAATCCATGCGAAACAAGTGGTTTAGTTTCAAATACTTGTGATATACATGATTTAGCTTCAACTGCATGCCAAACAAATGAGTTAGCTTTAAATCTAAGCCTAACGCATGATTTAGCTTCAAATCCATCCGAAGTAGAAGGTTTAGCTTCAAATGCATGCGAAAAGAATTATTTATCTTCAAATACTTGCGATATAATTGATTTAGCTTCAAATCCATGCGAAACAAGTGGTCCAGCTTCAAATACTTGTGATATACATGATTTAGCTTCAACTGCATGCGAAACAAACGAGTTAGCTTCAAATCCAAGCGAATCACATGATTTAGCATCAAATCAATGCGAAGTAGAAGGTTTAGCTTCAAATCCATGCAAAACGAATGATTTAGCTTCTAGTGCTTGCGATATATGTGATATAGCTTCAAATGCAGGCGAAACAAATGAGTTAGCTTCAAATCCATGCGAAACACAAGATTTAGCTTCAAATCAATGCGAAGTAGAAGGCTTATCTTCAAATCCAAGCGAAACACATGATTTAGATTCAAATACATGCGATATAAATGAAATAGCTTCGAATGCAGACCAAATGAACGAGATATCTTCAAATTCATGCGAAACACATGATTTAGCTTCAAATCAATGCGAAGTTAAAGGCTTAGCTTCAAATCCATGCGAAAAAAATGATTTAGCTTCAAATCCATGCGAAAAAAATGATTTAGCTTCAAATACTTGTGATATAAGTGATATAGCTTCAAATGCAGCGGAACAAACAGTTAGCTTCAAATTCATGCGTAACACATGGTATAGATTCAGATAATTGTGATAAACATGATTTATCTTCAAATCATGCGAAGTAGAAGGTTTATCTTCAAATCCGAGCGAAACGCATTATTTAGATGCAAATACTTGCGATATAAGTGATACTGCTTCAAATGCAGGCGAAGCAAACAGTTAGATTCAAATTCATGCGAAACGCATGATTTAGCTTCAAATGAAGGCGAAGTAGATGGCTTAGCTTCAAATCCATGCGAGACCAATGATTTATCTTCAAATAAATGCGAATATAAGTGATATAGCTTCAAATGCAGGCGAAAAAAACGAGATAGCCTTAAGTCCATGGGAAATAAATGAGTTACCTTCAAATACTTGCGGTTTAAATGAAATAGCTTCAAATGCAGGCGAAACAAACGAGTTAGCTTCAAATCCATGCGGAACATATGATTTAGCTTCAAATCATGCGAAGTTAAAGGCTTAGCTTCAAATCCGAGCGAAACACATGATTTAGATCCAAATCAATGTGATGTAGAAGGTTTAGCTTCAAATCCATGCAAAACGAATGATTTAGATTCAAGTGCTTGCGATATAAGTGATATAGCTTCAAATGCAGGCGAAACAAATGAGTTAGCTTCAAATCCATGCGAAACACAAGATTTAGCTTCAAATCAATGCGAAGTAGAAGGCTTATCTTCAAATCCAAGCGCAACAAATGCTTTAGATTCATATACTTGTGATAAACGTGATTTAGCTTCAAATCATGCGACGTAGAAGGCTTAGCTTCAAATCCGAGCGAAACATATGATCTAGATTCAAATCAATGCGAAGTTAAAGGCTTAGCATCAAATCCATGCGAAACAAATGATTTAGATTCAAATACTTGCGATATAAGTGATATAGCTTCAAATTGAAGACCAAACGAACGAGATATCTTCAAATTCATGCGAAACACATGATTTAGCTTCAAATCAATGCGAAGTTAAAGGCTTAGCTTCAAATCCATGCGAAACAAATGATTTAGCTTTAAATACTTGCGATATAAGTGATATAGCTTCAAATACTTGCAATATAAGTGATATAGCTTCAAATGCAGGCGGAACAAACAGTTAGCTTCAAATTCATGCGAAACACATGATTTAGATTCAAATACTTGCGATATAAATGAAATAACTTCAAATGCAGACGAACGAACGAGTTGTCTTCAAATTAATGCGAAACACATGATTTTGGTTCAAATCAGTGCGAGGTGGAAGGCTTAGCTTCAAATCCAAGCGAAACAAATGGTTTAGATTCAGATACTTGTGATAAACATGATTTAGCTTCAACTGCATGCGAAACAAACGAGTTAGCTTCAAATACAAGCGAAACACATGATATAGGATCATATTAATGCGAAGGAGAAGGCTTAGCTTCAAATACATGAGTAACAAGAAAGTTTAGCTTCATATACTTGCGAAATACATGATTTAGCTCAAACTGCGTGCGAAACAAACTTGTTAGCTTCAAATCCAAGCGAAACACATGATTTAGCTTCAAATGAAGGGGAAGTAGAAGGCTTTCTTTCAAATTCGAGCGAAATACATGATTAAGATTCAAATACTTGCGATATGAATGAAATAACTTCAAATGCAGACGAACGATCGAGTTATCTTCAAATTCATGCGAAACACATGGTATAGTTTCAAATCAATGCGAAGTTAAAGGCTTAGCTTCAAATCCATGCGAAACGAATGTTTTAGCATCAAATACTTGCGATATAAGTGATATAGCTTCAAATGCAGGCGAAGCAAACAGTTAGATTCAAATTCATGCGAAACACATGATTTAGCTTCAAATCCATGCGATACCAATGATTTACCTTCAAATAAATGCGATTATAAGTGAAATAGCTTCAAATGTAGGCGAAACAAACGAGATAGCCATAAGTCCATGGGAAATAAATGAGTTACCTTCAAATACTTGCGGTTTAAATGAAATAGCTTCAAATGCAGGAGAAACAAACGAGTTAGCT
Source organism: Megalopta genalis (assembly GCF_051020955.1). Lineage (NCBI taxonomy): Eukaryota > Metazoa > Arthropoda > Insecta > Hymenoptera > Halictidae > Megalopta > Megalopta genalis. The sequence goes on from NW_027476158.1 coordinate 674,526, forward strand.
TCAAATCCATGCGGAACTTATGATTTAGCTTCAAATCATGCGAAATAGAAGGCTTAGCTTCAAATCCGTGCGACACACATGATTTAGATTCAAATACTTGCGATATAAATGAAATAAATTCAAATGCAGACGAACGAACGAGTTATCACCAAATTAAAGCGAAACACATGATTTAGCTTCAAATCAGTGCGACGTAGAAGGCTTATCTTCAAATCCAAGCGCAACAAATGCTTTAGATTCAGATACTTGTGATAAACATGATTTAGCTTCAAATCATGCGACGTAGAAGGCTTAGCTTCAAATCCGAGCGAAACATATGATTTAGATTCAAATCAATGCGAAGTTAAAGGCTTAGCGTCAAATCCATGCGAAACAAATGATTTAGCTTCAAATACTTGCGATATAAGTGATATAGCTTCAAATGCAGGCGGAACAAACAGTTAGCTTCAAATTCATGCGAAACACATGATTTAGCTTCAAATGAAGGATAAGTAGAAGGCTTCTCTTCAAATCCATGCGAGACCAATGATTTACCTTCAAATAAATGCGAATATAAGTGAAATAGCTTCAAATGCAGGCGAAACACATGATTTAGCTTCAAATCAATGCGAAGTTAAAGGCTTAGCTTCAAATCCATGCGAAACAAACGAGTCAGCTTCAAATCCATGCGAAAGAAATGATTTAGCTTCAAATACATGCGATATAAGCGATATAGCTTCAAATGCAGGCGGAACAAACAGTTAGCTTCAAATCCATGCGGAACTTATGATTTAGCTTCAAATCATGCGAAATAGAAGGCTTAGCTTCAAATCCGTGCGAAACACATGATTTAGATTCAAATACTTGCGATATAAATGAAATAAATTCAAATGCAGACGAACGAACGAGTTATCTTCAAATTCATGCAAAACACATGATTTAGCTTCAAATCAGCTCGACGTAGAAGGCTTAGCTTCAAATCCGTGCGAATCAAATGGTTTTGTTTCAAATACTTGTGATATACATGATTTAGCTTCAACTGCATGCGAAAAAAACGAGTTAGCTTCAAATCCAAGCGAAACACATGATTTAGCCTCAAATCAATGCGAAGTTAAAGGCTTAGCTTCAAATCCAAGCGAAACACTTGGTTTAGCTTCAAATCAATGTGATGTAGAAGGTTTAGGTTCAAATCCATGCAAAACGAATAATTTAGCTGCAAGTGCTTGCGATATAAGTGATATAGCTTCAAATGCAGGCGAAACAAATGAGTTAGCTTCAAATCCGAGCAAAACACATGATTTAGCTTCAAACCAATGCGAAGTAGAGGCTTATCTTCGAATCCATGCGAAACAAATGGTTTAGCTTCAAATACCTGTGATATACATAATTTAGCTTCAACTGCATGCGAAACAAACGAGTTAGCTTCAAATCCATGTGAAACACTTGATTTAGGTTCAAATCAAAGCGAAGTAGAAGGGTTATCTACGAATCCATGCGAAACAAATGGTTTAGCTTCAAATACTTGTGATATACATAATTTACATTCAACAGCATGCGAAACAAACGAGTTAGCCTCAAATCCAAACGAAACACATGATTTAGCATCAAATCTATGCGAAGTAGAAGGCTTATCTTCGAATCCATGCGAAACAAGTGGTTTAGTTTCAAATACTTGTGATATACATGATTTAGCTTCAACTGCATGCCAAACAAATGAGTTAGCTTTAAATCTAAGCGTAACGCATGATTTAGCTTCAAATCCATCCGAAGTAGAAGGCTTAGCTTCAAATGCATGCGAAAAGAATTATTTATCTTCAAATACTTGCGATATAATTGATTTAGCTTCAAATCCATGCGAAACAAGTGGTCCAGCTTCAAATACTTGTGATATACATGATTTAGCTTCAACTGCATGCGAAACAAACGAGTTAGCTTCAAATCCAAGCGAATCACATGATTTAGCATCAAATCAATGCGAAGTAGAAGGTTTAGCTTCAAATCCATGCAAAACGAATGATTTAGCTTCTAGTGCTTGCGATATATGTGATATAGCTTCAAATGCAGGCGAAACAAATGAGTTAGCTTCAAATCCATGCGAAACACAAGATTTAGCTTCAAATCAATGCGAAGTAGAAGGCTTATCTTCAAATCCAAGCGAAACACATGATTTAGATTCAAATACATGCGATATAAATGAAATAGCTTCGAATGCAGACCAAATGAACGAGATATCTTCAAATTCATGCGAAACACATGATTTAGCTTCAAATCAATGCGAAGTTAAAGGCTTAGCTTCAAATCCATGCGAAAAAAATGATTTAGCTTCAAATCCATGCGAAAAAAATGATTTAGCTTCAATTACTTGTGATATAAGTGATATAGCTTCAAATGCAGCGGAACAAACAGTTAGCTTCAAATTCATGCGTAACACATGGTATAGATTCAGATAATTGTGATAAACATGATTTATCTTCAAATCATGCGAAGTAGAAGGTTTATCTTCAAATCCGAGCGAAACGCATTATTTAGATGCAAATACTTGCGATATAAGTGATACTGCTTCAAATGCAGGCGAAGCAAACAGTTAGATTCAAATTCATGCGAAACGCATGATTTAGCTTCAAATGAAGGCGAAGTAGATGGCTTAGCTTCAAATCCATGCGAGACCAATGATTTATCTTCAAATAAATGCGAATATAAGTGATATAGCTTCAAATGCAGGCGAAAAAAACGAGATAGCCTTAAGTCCATGGGAAATAAATGAGTTACCTTCAAATACTTGCGGTTTAAATGAAATAGCTTCAAATGCAGGCGAAACAAACGAGTTAGCTTCAAATCCATGCGGAACATATGATTTAGCTTCAAATCATGCGAAGTTAAAGGCTTAGCTTCAAATCCGAGCGAAACACATGATTTAGATCCAAATCAATGTGATGTAGAAGGTTTAGCTTCAAATCCATGCAAAACGAATGATTTAGATTCAAGTGCTTGCGATATAAGTGATATAGCTTCAAATGCAGGCGAAACAAATGAGTTAGCTTCAAATCCATGCGAAACACAAGATTTAGCTTCAAATCAATGCGAAGTAGAAGGCTTATCTTCAAATCCAAGCGCAACAAATGCTTGAGATTCAGATACTTGTGATAAACATGATTTAGCTGCAAATCATGCGAAGTAGAAGGCTTAGCTTCAAATCCGAGCGAAACACATGATTTAGATTCAAATACTTGCGATATAAATGAAATAGCTTCAAATGCAGACCAAACGAACGAGATATCTTCAAATTCATGCGAAACACATGATTTAGCTTCAAATCAATGCGAAGTTAAAGGCTTAGCTTCAAATCCATGCGAGACCAATGATTTATCTTCAAATAAATGCGAATATAAGTGATATAGCTTCAAATGCAGGCGAAACAAACGAGATGGCCTTAAGTCCATGGGAAATAAATGAGTCACCTTCAAATACTTGCGGTTTAAATGAAATAGCTTCAAATGCAGGCGAAACAAACGAGTTAGCTTCAAATCCATGCGGAACTTATGATTTAGCTTCAAATCATGCGAAATAGAAGGCTTAGCTTCAAATCCGTGCGAAACACATGATTTAGATTCAAATACTTGCGATATAAATGAAATAAATTCAAATGCAGACGAACGAACGAGTTATCTTCAAATTCATGCAAAACACATGATTTAGCTTCAAATCAGTTCGACGTAGAAGGCTTAGCTTCAAATCCGTGCGAATCAAATGGTTTTGTTTCAAATACTTGTGATATACATGATTTAGATTCAACTGCATGCGAAAAAAACGAGTTAGCTTCAAATCCAAGCGAAACACATGACTTAGCCTCAAATCAATGCGAAGTAGGAGGCTTAGCTTCAAATCCAAGCGAAACACTTGGTTTAGCTTCAAATCAATGTGATGTAGAAGGTTTAGGTTCAAATCCATGCAAAACGAATAATTTAGCTGCAAGTGCTTGCGATATAAGTGATATAGCTTCAAATGCAGGCGAAACAAATGAGTTAGCTTCAAATCCGAGCAAAACACATGATTTAGCTTCAAATCAATGCGAAGTAGAAGGCTTATCTTCAAATCCAAGCGCAACAAATGCTTTAGATTCATATACTTGTGATAAACGTGATTTAGCTTCAAATCATGCGACGTAGAAGGCTTAGCTTCAAATCCGAGCGAAACATATGATTTAGATTCAAATCAATGCGAAGTTAAAGGCTTAGCATCAAATCCATGCGAAACAAATGATTTAGATTCAAATACTTGCGATATAAGTGATATAGCTTCAAATTGAAGACCAAACGAACGAGATATCTTCAAATTCATGCGAAACACATGATTTAGCTTCAAATCAATGCGAAGTTAAAGGCTTAGCTTCAAATCCATGCGAAACAAATGATTTAGCTTTAAATACTTGCGATATAAGTGATATAGCTTCAAATACTTGCAATATAAGTGATATAGCTTCAAATGCAGGCGGAACAAACAGTTAGCTTCAAATTCATGCGAAACACATGATTTAGATTCAAATACTTGCGATATAAATGAAATAACTTCAAATGCAGACGAACGAACGAGTTGTCTTCAAATTAATGCGAAACACATGATTTTGGTTCAAATCAGTGCGAGGTGGAAGGCTTAGCTTCAAATCCAAGCGAAACAAATGGTTTAGATTCAGATACTTGTGATAAACATGATTTAGCTTCAACTGCATGCGAAACAAACGAGTTAGCTTCAAATACAAGCGAAACACATGATATAGGATCATATTAATGCGAAGGAGAAGGCTTAGCTTCAAATACATGAGTAACAAGAAAGTTTAGCTTCATATACTTGCGAAATACATGATTTAGCTCAAACTGCGTGCGAAACAAACT